>NW_022437003.1:4873508-5198281 GCF_009761245.1 Sapajus apella | reverse complement strand
AAAAAAAAAAAAAAAAAAAAAAAAAAAAAAAATCAGTGCCCAGGCCACATCCCAAAACTTGTAAATTAAAATATATCTAGGGGAGGAGCCTAGCCAACTGCACTGTTTTAAAGTGCACGAGGTAGTTTTAAAGTGTAGCTAGGGTGGAGAACCACCAGCAGCTGGTATTATTACCGAAACTACAAGCAAGTGGAACACCTGTAAGTTGGTGGAAGATGATAAGGAAGGAGAAAACTAAATATACAAACTTATTTTAGGTCTTTTGAGGGTTTTATTCCTCCAATGTTAAAACTTAGTATTTAAGTGAATCCAAGTAATGTGGAAGGGATCACCAGTCGTCCATTAAGATATACACCATTTTACACAAAAAAAAAGGCCAACCCCAATAGACTACTCTTTAGATTCTTAAGCATTTGGTAACGATGTTATAATTTTAAAATGCTAAAGAGCAATTACAATCACATTTAAATATACAACAATTTTAGAAAATCAATGTTTCACCAAGTTTCTCATTTCAGATGAATAACAAAATAAGCTCAAGTTTCTGTTTTATTGTGTTGACTACCACCAGCAGTGACCCTTGCGAAATGTGAAAAGCAAGCATTCCTATTTTGACTACATATTCTGAAGGATTTGTTATTTATATTAATGATCACCAACTATTATCTAGTAGACTCTCTGGATTTAACTGTTTAGGAAGTGAGTTGTAGACATATAGAAGCCAAGGATTATTTTGAGCCAATAAAGTGACTTGACCAACCAAACGCCTTGTGTGGTTATTAATCATTCTTTATCACCATCATCAGAAGACACTCACTGTGCATCTAGTCAGCTGGGTCAGGGGATTAAAGGTTTAGGAAAGAGTCCTTCCTTGCCTTTAAAGGGTTTTAACTCTGTTTGACTATGGGTCCAAATACATAAAATGATGAATAACAAAGTGAAGGACATGTTGAAATCTGGACTGATAGCAGAAAAGGGCCAAAGGGCTTGTTTTTACTGGAAATATTTTTGCCTAAGCTGGGAAGGGAGTTTGCATCTTCTGGACTCACAGATCAGACAGATGAACAGCTTCAACAAAGCAGATTTATGCTACCCACCAGGAGGGTTTCGCTTAGTTGTCAGTTGTGGACTTTCTTCCAAAAATGCAGCTGTTTTGAAGCAAGAAATCTGGCACCAAAAAACAAATAAAGTGAAAATTTAGGATAAGAATTACCTCCCACCCAACTCTGATCAACAGCTATGTCTCCCTTTCAAAATTTAAAGGTCTGGGGTGGAAACTGGAGGTGGGGGTCTGGGGTGGGTGGGTGGGAATGAACTACTTGCCTTGCTCCAAGACCAATCTCCCCTGTGAGTCTCGCTCTCCAAATACGACCCTCACACACTCTCTATCCTAATTTACACTACTACGACCTCCCAGATTTGTTTTATGTTCTGGGAAGATTTATCCACTTTGGAAGAGTTCTTGAAGTTGCTCACCGACATCGAAGTTGGATTTGAAAGCAAAAGGAGGAATGACCGCGTTTTAACAAAAGAAGAGTGCAAATTCTTTTAAAGAAAGTTGTTTTGTGACTACGGGAGGTAATCAACAGCTACTCAGACATCCTTTTCTTAAACAGCTGAGGTTTATCATTTTCGCTATTATGACAATGAATTTTTCCTCCTTTGCTTTATGCCTTTTGGCAGGAGCCTCGAGTCTGCAGGTGTTAGCACTGCAAGGGCCGAACCCAACCGCCAGAACGTCTGCCGAGCCTAGCATGGGAGGCTGCCCAGCAAAACAGCGCCGAGGGAGAGGGCGACTGAGGAAGAGGGCCTGCAAGCGCGCTTCAGAAGGGACTGGGACCAGAGCCCTGGAAAACTAGAGCGAGTGGATTTCCTGGCAGGGAAACCCGCGGGAGCCTGGAGGAAGGAAAAAAAAAAAAAAGTGGCAGAGGAAGAAACTCACCCAGCGCAGCGAAGCCGGGCGCGAGCGAGCCAGGGAGCGCGCAGGCTGGCTAGGCCTCTCCAGCTGGAAATCATTGTGCAGGCTGGCGTCTGCGTTGCCATGGCGACCGCCCGGCCGGCGCCAGCAGAGGGGGCAGGCGGGCTCCGTGAATGGGTGACGTCACGCGGCCGGCGCCAGGCAGTCTGGGCGGCCGAGCCAATGAATCAGCTGTCCGGGGGAGGGAGCGCCGCGCGCGGGAGGAGGGTGCAGGAATGCGCCGGGACCGCGCGGCCCGGGAGGGCGGGAGACGCCTCCGCCTGCTCCGCCCCGCCCCGCCCCGCCCCGCCCCGCCCGGTCCGGCGGTCGAAGGTCCCGGCGTCCCAGGCTCCGACTTCCTGGTGCCCCTCGCGCTCAGGCTGCGGCCGTGCCCGCGTCCCTCGCCTTGCGCCGGTCACCCCCACGGGCGCGCGCTCTGCGGGGAGGCCCACGACCAAGGGGGGCTCGCTGGGGCGGCGTCAGGGTTTGTTTTCCAGCTATCGCGACTGTGGTACTTCTTTAAAAGGCAACATGCAATAAAACTTGGCCTTGTAGGTAGCGTAGACTTTGAAAGTGGTGATGAAGTCACTGCCATCTTACCGTGCGCTCCGCACTGTGCTGGGTGTTCAGTATCATAAACAATGAAAGGACCGGGGCTCGGAAGTTCCCGAAATTAAACTGGGAAGAAAAAAGTCCAAGGAACTCGTGATTCAGGCTCAGAGCCGGCTGGCTGCTCTTCCGTTATTCTATACTGCGGGACTGTAGGTGCTTTGGAGGTTCTAGAAGGCAAATGGCCCCGAAGAACTCCAGTTTTCTGGTGTTTGTGTTTTGCTTTTCTTCTGTCCCGCTTTGCTGTCCATTACACAGTGCCCTGACAGTGGCCAAGTACTGGGTTATGGTTATTTCAGTATCCCCAGCATTTGGCGCGCTCTGGGACTCCTGGTAAGGACTGGACCTTGTTGATGGGTAATCTACAATGCAGAAGTACATGATGTTTGCGTAAAGGCTGGAGTAAACACTGTGCCCCTGAATTCCTAGACATCTCTTTTGAGTGCTTACTTGGTTTTTGGTGATTTTTCAAGAGTAGTGATGCATTGTTACTGAAACGAACACCGGAGCGTGGCCTAGGCACACTCAGTTATAGTAGACGTCATTAAATCTGCCCTTCCTGCTGAAGTCTGGGCCCCCCTTCTTTTTAATCTGGAAGATGACATCTGGTGAGATAGTCTCTTAAGATCCATGAAGTTCGAGCAGCCAATCATTGTATTTATCAACCTTCAAAACTATTGAGCTTACTATTCCTATCATTGTATTTGGCATTATGACATTCATTCAACGAACACTTCAGGGTCCCTGCTATGTAAGTAGTGTGTACTAGACGTTTTAATTGAATTTTTTTGGTAATAAAAATTAAGGGCCAGGTGCAGTGGCTCTTGCCTGTAATCCCAGCACTTTGGGGAGTTCTAGACCAGCCTGACCAACATGGTGAAACTCCATCTCCACTAAAAAAAAAAAAAAAAATTAGCCGTGCGTGGTGGTGCCCGCTTGTACTCCCAGCTACTCAGGAAGCTGAGGCCGGGGAATCTCTTGAAGGAGGCAGAGGTTGCAGTGAGTCGAGATCGTGTCACTTGCACTCTTACCTGGGCGACAGAACATGACTCCGTCTCAAAAAAAATGAAGAAAGAAAGAAACTAGACGACAAAGCAAGTGCTAATAAATGGTTATAGGCCAGTTCATCTTAACATTTGAAGTGCATGAAGTCACCTGGCAATTGGTTGAAAAGCAGGAGAGGTTTGGGATTCTGCATCTTTATAAGCCCCCAAATGATGTTGATGTTGCTAACCCTGAACTGCACTTTAAGAGAATCTTGACCACAGAATACCAAGGAAAGCATAAAGTACGAATATGATTGATATAAAGTGGCGTGGGTTCCCAAAAGCCTGTAGAGACAATGAGCTTGAGCCAGGTGATTGAGCATATGATTGGCTGAGGGAATGAAAAAGCAGAAAAAACAGCATAAATAACAAATTGCATTGGAAGGAAAGGAGCAAAAAATAAGTTGAGGGGTGAAGAGGATTTTCTCTGACTTCAATTAAGGATATTTAGGAAAACTACAAAAAATGACACTGAAGATTTACTGGTGGGGTAAGACCATCTTAGAAGTTACCAATCCCAGTTAATGTGGTGTAGTTGAGGAAACCGAGCAGCAGTACGATTTCATTAGATAATGGCAGAGCTCAGAATGGAAGCCGAATCTGAGGAATTCAGATTACGAATAACTTACAGAGTCCTTGATATAAGAAAAACCACTTGTCATTGTTGTTTTTGTTGCAAGGTGAGAATATGGGGAAAACAAAAACAAGCATGGAGTTTTGGGGGAGGTTTGGTCTAAGGAAGATGAAGCAATATCAGGAGAAGAGATTAATCAGAAAAGTTTTGTGTTTGCCTGAATTGTGACAGCTGCAACCAGCTGATTAAATCAACCATTGATGTAAGAAAAGGAAAAAAAAACTTTCCTCCATCCCTCCCATGGTCCAATGAAGCATTTTTCAACCCTGACTTCACATCAGCATCACTATTTTTTTTTTCAATAGGAATTCCTGAGCTCCACCCCAAAGGAATTTAATCAGAATCTCTAAGAGTGGAGCCCTAGAATCAGAATTTTTAAAGGCTCCCCAGGTGATTATAATGTGCAGCCAGTGTTGAGAATCACTAATCTAATATACAGTCACCAGCTCATTTTGTAGGCTTCATTTCGGCCCCTGAACATCTCCTCCAGTGTTCACTATTACACTAGCACTAGATCATTGTTAATACTGGGTGTGTGCTGTGGTGGATTTTGATGGTTTAGAGCACATTTTCTAAGTTCAGTGTCGTCCATCCCTCATTAACTGTCATGGTTTAGTTGTGAACATATCCTGAAATCTCTCATTGGCAAGAGAGGGAACAGTGATTTGGCACATGACTGGATGGAAATGATAAACCTGGTTTATGAACCGATATGGTACCATAGTGTGGCAGTGCAGTTATTTTACTTGATTTTATCTTTGCTTTAATAATCTACTTTAACAGCCTCTTTAGGATTAGAGCTGATGAATGAGCACTTAAAATAGTGACTTGGACCATTGGAACTTTTATTTGGCGTCTTCCTTAAAAAAAAAAAATCGTTATTTGGTGGAAAAAAATATCTGAATGTGAGAAGGGTATATAGTGTTTTTGTTGGTGACTAACTTAACTTTTAAAGCTTCATTGATTCATTGATTCCTCTAAACTTAATTGAGTACCTACTATGTGTCAGGTACTTTTTCAGATACAAGGATGCCAAGTGAAGAAAAGCATTTTCTCTGTCTTCAAAGAGGAAAAGATGAGCACAGTGAATTTCAGGTATTGTATTTATCCAGCTTGGACGTTTAAAAGGTACTTGGCTTTCCCATACTGTCTTGAGATGCATTTTGTATTTTTTAAAATTCATGTATTTAGTTTTTAAAAAAGAAAACTAATGTATGTGGTTCAAAAGCCAAAGAAATTATTTTCCCTCTCATTCTTGTCCTATGTCTTCTTAATTCCCTCTCACACCCCACAGAAGCCACTATTAATTTTTTGCCTATCCTTTGAGAGTCGTTTTAATATGCAAGCAAATATAAACATATTCTTATTTTCTCCTATTTTAACACTGTTCTGTATCTTTTATAAATTTAAAAATATCGAGAGGGTGTCTTTCTATATCGGCACATTCTGTCTTCATTTTGTCATTCTTTCATAATATTCTCTTGCCTCGAAGTACCACAGTTTATTTCTCTTACTGCTATTGATGGTAATTTAGGTTGTTTCCAATCTTTTGTTATGAAATTACATAAACAACCTTGTGCAGCATCTATGTCATTTTGTCCATGAAGTATTATCTGTAGGATAAATTTCTGCAAGCAAACTTATTGGGTCTTTTAAAGGGTGTATGTTAACATTCTTGATTGTTTCCTTAAGATAAATTCCTCGGCATGAAATTCCTGGGTTGACTAACATAAATACTTTAAAGGTTTTTGATATTTACTGAGAAATTGCCATCTAGAGAGTTCGTACTGATTCATTTTCTCACTTGCATGGTATAAAAGTACCCATTTCTCTGAAACCTTGCTGGTATTGGAAAATACCTTTTTAAAAATACGTCTTCATTTATTTCCTGGGTAAAATATTGCATATTTATTACCTTAGCTTGCATTTCTATGAATAAGATATAGTTTGAACCTTACCATATGTTTATTAGCCATTGCATGATTAGAGATTTGTCCATCTCTTTTGTCCAGTTTTGAAGAATTTTTATTTTTCTTAGCGATTTGTAATACATAATACACTAATCATAATAATGATCTGTTTCTTAAACCCTCACCTTTTTCCAGGCACTGTGCTAAGCATTTTTAATTGGTCCTATGTATTGTAAATATTTTATCTGAGTTTGGTATGTGTCTATAATCCTTGTTTAAACATTATTTCTTCTTAAAAACCTATGGAAGTATGTACCCCAAAACCTAAAATACAATTTAAAAAAAACCTATAGAAGCTGTACAAATTATGTGAGAAAACAAATCAATCTTTTATGTGTTTTGTTTGCTTGCTTAACACACAGGAAAGTCTATCTACTCTAAAATCAAGTTAGCATTTACTTTCTTTTTTCTAGTTCCTGCAGGACTTTAAGTAATTTTTAAAACCTAAATTCATGACTATTTACAAATGGTTAGCAAACTACAATGTAACTATCTTTTTCTGTTTCAAGAAAACAGTTTTATACTTTTTAAAGCAATTATTTTTACAAATACAAATAACTAAAAACATAGGGGCAGGGGGAGGACTAAAACTAACCACAATCCATAAACTGAGACAATCTCTATTAACATTTACAGCAAATCTAGTTGATTTGCTACATGTAAATAAATATCTGTATACTGCATATTTTTTACAGAAATGGCAATATATTATGTATATGTTTTATCACCTGCTGTTTCCCCCTCTCTTGGCAGTGTAGGGTGAACAACATCTTTTTATGTCAATAACTCTTCATCCTCATCATTAACCATTGTGTAACAGAGAACTCTTTAATGAGGTCAATTTCCCCTCCAGAAGCAGGAAACCTGGGCAGAAGCATTCCAAAGAAACCTCACCTGGCTGTTTGATGTTCATCCATTCAGAATTTCCTAAGGCAGTTTAATTCATTGTTTCTCAGTCACTTTCCGTTTCTTTGAGGGCCTAACGGCCTGCAAGAAAAGGGGAACACAGTAGTCAATCATTAACCTGCTCCAATGAGAGAAACAACTCAGAAAGAAAACAAAAATACTTTTTTTTTTTTTTTGCAAGACACGGTTGAAAATCTTGTAGATTTGTTTTTTTCTGCAATTTGCCTTCACTCCTCTTTCCCATACCCCATTGTCTTTGTCTCCCTAGCCTACAAGCATACCTCCCTTCAGATAATTTTTAACTTAGGCTGTTTATTTCCTAACAAAAATAATGGCATGACTTGCTCTCCCAGAGCTCTGACCTTAGGTTTGTTCTAGCTGCAACACTAGTATACACCATTCTATTAATTATGAATGTATTCATGTGTACAGAGGCAATGGTAGGCCAGTGGTAATGTTACCTTGTTCTGGAGACTTACCCTTATAAATAAATAATGAGATGCTTCTGTGAAATGCCTTTAGCAAACGCAGGGGAAAGAATTACTTCTCAAAAGACTGTACATTTGAGAGATTGAAAACTGATACCAAAGGCTCCTCAATAAGATATAAACCACTTATGTGGAAAAAAAGAAAATAACATGAAAGAATTGAACTGGAAATTCTATCATGCTAACTTGGGGACCAAAATTGTATAGATGGCAAGTGTAAAATCTAAGTGAACAGATCGGGGAATCTAAAATAGATTCATGGAGATGTAGGAAAACTGATCTCTGATCCTCTAAATATCTATGTTATACATTTAAAATAAATCACTACACTTAAAAATCTAAGGTGTTATTTCTAATAATATGCTACATTCCCATCATATCCTGTTAAAGATGGTATTGAAAAGTTGTGTTAAGTAATTCCAATAAGAGATTGGTATGCATGATTGATTTTTATTATTAAACAGCATTTTTTTCTATCTTAACTAGGTTCTATTAGGCTTGTGTATTAAGCTGGATATCCAAGTCTAGATACGAATTAAAACAGCTTCATGAAGCATAGTGGTCACTGGCTTCCTGGGACGATTTTTTTCTGCACTGTCTATTTTAGTCCAGTTTCTAGCAAATAGAAAATGCTTTGTGGTTGCCACTAGAGGGCAAATAGCCTCCTGGACCTCTTTGACCAAAGAGTGTCTTGGTCCAGGCCGCCAGTTTTAAGGTCTCATATAAACTAGTCTTAAATCTTGCATTGCCAATTCTTTGTCAACCCACCAACTCAGCAAAGTCAGAATATTTTAATTTATTTTCAATCAAAATTTAAATATGTTCTTTAACCAGTCCATTTACATGGCCCCTATTTGGGATGATAGATCTCTTCCCTGAGTGCATTAACTTCAGACCACCGTATCCTACCCCTTTTCCATCTAGATATTAAACCCTACTGCTCTGCCAGCAAGGTGATCTAACTTCACAGCATTGAACAGCATTCTTAGACCTTGGGGTGACATAAAAGGCACTTCCCAGTCTGATTCTCTCATAGTCCCTTTACTCTGCACCAGTTCAGAGTTCTGGTACTTACTCAAATATGTGATGTTATTTCATACCCCTGTGTCTTTACTGAAGCTGTTACTTCTACCTGGGATGCTGGCACTGCCCACCACACACGCTGAAGACTCAGTACAGGTATTACCTCTAAGAAGCCTTATACTTTTGCTGGTCCCCTTCTTTCCCATCTTTCTTTCCAGAGCAACAGATTTAGCTTTCCCTCCTCTGTGCTACTTTAGCATTTTTTACACACCTTAGTAACTAACTCTTCTCTTGTGATTTTGTCTAGGAGAATATGAATATTCAATCTATTTTGAAATGTCAACTCAATTGTTTTGTCTTTTCTTTGCTGCATTAGGAATTGTTAGGAGTTCTAGAAGAAGGTCAGAATGCAAACAACAACTCCCTTCCTCTCCGGGAATCAGAGACCCGAAGCCCATGATGGTGGTTTGTGAAGACCGAGCTCTCTCTGCCCTTGAGTAAGGAGGTGCAAGATTTCTGCTTGATAAAAATGTGGACTGCAATGCTAGTGAAAAAAAGCAATTAGGGCTTTTGGTATAGAGAAATATTTGGAAGCTGTTGAGACTGAGGTGGACTGGAAAAGATTTGGAGATGCCAAACATCAGAACTCAGAGACAGGAAAGTGGTCTGAAAATATAGCAGCTGCCTGGAGGTGCCAGGTGAGTGGGTTTGGAGAAGAGCCACAATGAAGGCCACTGTTGGAGTCACAGTGATCAGTTCGCAGCCCTCCTCAGAGGTCTATGCAGTTAAGCGTCGATTCTGCCTCATGTAGACAATTAATGATAGGAGGTGATTCTTGGCCTATGATCAAGTTCTTTTTTATCCAAGCAAAAATAAATGAATCCTCAAAATTATCAAAATAATCGAACACAAGCAGAGTGTGAGAAACTGTCACAGTCAAGAGGAATCTTAAGGTGACATGAGGGCTAATGGCAATGTGGTACTCTAAATGGGATCCTGGAAAAGAAAAAGAACATGGGGGGAAAACTAAAGAAATCTGAATAAAGTAAAGAGTTTAGTTAATAATAATGCATCAGTATTGGTTCATTAATTAAAATTATATATACCATAATAAGGTAAGATGTTAATAATATGAGAAAATGGGTGTGGAGGTATATCCAATGTATCTGTCTTTCCGATTGTCTCTGTAGATCTAAAACAGTTCTAAAAGATAAGGTTTATTTAAAAAGAAGGAGAAGGAGACAAACACAAACTAACCTGTGAGGATGTGTTCTCCAAAATCCTCAGGACACTGGAAGCACCCAGGGGACCTGAACTCATGAACTTTTGCAGTATAGAGATTGATTCATGCTGACATTCTTCATGGCCGGTGCACAGTACCTGGTTTTAACAAGTGGTCAGTGCATGGTTATTGAATTAAAATTCATTTTCAGTAAGGAAGAAGCAAGAGGCAATAAAGACAGTGTTTTTCTTCTGATGATAAATAAAACTACAAAATATATTTTGTGTACTTAAGTTGATTAAAAATTTTGTAGGGATATCCAGTTCAACAGAGTTTATCCTGACATTTGGAAAGAATGTTATAAGAAAAGCCATGATCTTTGTGCAGAAAGTAATACAAGACTCCATTCTTTAAAAATACTACGATTTTGCTGGCACAGTGGCTCACGCCTATAATCCCAGCACTTTGGGAGGCTGAGGTGGGCGGAACATGAGGTTAGGGGTTCAAGACCAGCCTGACCAACATGGTGAAACCCTGTCTCTACTAAAAATACAAAAATTAGCTGGGTGTGGTGGTGCATACCTGTAATCCCAGATATTTAGGAGGCTGAGGCAGGAAATCACTTGAACCCAGGAGGCGAAGTTTGCAGTGAGCCAAGATCATGCCACTGCACTCCAGCCTGGGCAACACATCAAGACTCCCATCTCAAAAAAAAAAAGAATGCTACTATTTTTTCTGATGTTAGCCTGAAGGAAAACCATTCTTATAAAAACAAGATATTAAAATCAGGGAAGAAAATACACAAATAGAGATCAGATACATAATGTCTAGTAGCTTTAAGTAAAGAGCAAAGGTTTGATTTCTTCTCCATATAAAAGGAAGCAAACATATTAAAACTCTCCTAAGTACTAATAGTTGAAGTACATAGACTGAAAATTGAAAGTGCTCATATATGTTTGATATAAAATTGTTCTCTGATTTTTTTTTTAGTCTAGTAAAAGTCCCTTGACAAATGATACTGATTAAATAGCATTTTTCCATGAGGGATTACTTCGAAATAATTTGTAATATAGACATTGTATTTTTAAACTTTGCCTATTTCATGATATTTGTCTTTCAGTATGGTAAGGTATAGTAGAAATTTTATACTTAAAAGAAGATGTTACAGAAAGGAAAGATGGCCAAAAAATAAAGGTTAAGATCATGAATTTGAAAGCTTTTCTCTGCCCAGATTCTCCACACCGACTGAATCAGTTGGGGGTCTTGCTGACAACTCGGGACTCTGTTAAGCTGCCTTGCTTATCACAAGGGTGACTATCAGCCACACAAATATAAAGCTGTAACCCTCTCTCCTTGGCAATTAAGTAAAAATCAAATTGATTTTTAGCTTGAACAGACAACCCATACTGATAGTTTATTATTGGCATATTGAGAAAGGTAAAAGGGTCATTTTTTGGTACTCTCAGAATAAATGTAAGTCAGTGATGTTTTAAAAGGTACTCATGTCCAGATGATGGTAATTAATTACATGAGACAGATTTGGTGTTTCTCTCTCAAAATAAAATAAATGAAAGGAATGAAGAAAAGAAGAGAGAACAAAGAAATACATGTAACTGAAAGCAACGGGTAGGAAGAGCTCTGGGTGTATATAGAGACGAAAGAAAAGTGGGTAGATACCCTCTCTTCCTGCCAGTAACTCTATGGGTTGACTGTCTTACCTGCTCTAAAGCCTACTATGCTTGTAATTTTATGTGCCTTTTTTAACTTTCTTAACAACTTCAGCAAATCAATTATGATGCATATATTTTTAGAAAGGAGGATGCTGAAGGTCAGAGAGTTTAGTAACAGATCCAAGGTCACCTACCTGGTAAGAAGCAAACCCAGAGGTCAAATATAGATCTATTTGATTCTATAAACTGTGGAACCTACTATACTGCTATACTACCAGAATTTCCCTGTCAAAAGTTTTCCAGAATGATTTGGGATTAGAAATTTTTATTGGTTTCTAGTAATAAGAGGTACCAAAAATCCAATCCATTGTTGAAACTAATTGAACCTCATCAATTATTTCAAATTTTTTTTTGTATCTTCAATCTTTGTAATCTTTTGTGATCCATAAAAAAAGGTTTTCTTATTTATGCCAAATTCTTTATGCTATACTATGATACAAACCAAGTCAATCTGAAATTTATTTCTCTGGTCCCATTATGCTACATCTGCACACAGAATGTTGAGAGCAATGCACAAAACCGGATTTTCTGTATATGTTATTTGTGACCCATATAGTGTTTCAATTTTCAACATTTCTTTTGGTTAATTATTATTGTTTCCAATAATAATTGTGGAAAGTTTTCATCTCGACTCTTAATTTCTTAAAATGTCCGTGGTGGCCATTTTAAAGTCTGTATCTGAAAACACCATTATCTGGATCCCACTGTAAGTTTTTCTCTGGTGTCTGTTTTTCTTTTGTTTTTTGGTTACATCTTATCTCCTTGTTTGCCTGGTTCTGTTTTTCTCTTTTCCCTTCTTTTCTTTCCCTTCTTTTCTTTCCTTTCTTTTCTGAGATGGAGTCTCACTCTGTCACCCAGGCTGGAGTGCAATGGCAGGGTCTCTGGCTCACTGCAACCTCTGCCTTCTAGGTTCAAGTGATTCTCCTGCCTCAGCCTCCTGGGCAGCTGGAATTACAGGCATGTGCCACCATGCCTGGCTAATTTTTGTATTTTTAATAGAGATGGGGTTTCAACATATTGGCCAGGCTGGTCTCGAACTCCTGATATCAGGTGATTTGCCTGCCTTGGCCTCCCAAAGTGCTAGGATTACAGGTGTGAACCACCATGCCTGGACTGCCTGGTTGTTTTCTATTGCCAGATATTGCATGTGAAAATTGCCACAAGACTCTGTATGATGCTTTGTTCCTCTAGAGAAAATATACACACATTTTTGGTAGGCAGCTATGTTAGAGGCAGGAAGTAACCTCAAAACACCTTAATCCAATCAGCAATTGGAGATCATCTGAGCTTGAGTTTCAGTTCCTGTTAGAATTGATATACTTCCAATTCAGTATTATCCTTAGGTATAGCTCCTCTGGATCCAAATTGCCTGCCTGAGATATTTACCATGATCCCTACTCTGTAACAATCATTGACCTCCCAGTTTTTGTCCCCCAGCTCCATCAGTCTGTCCAGCTCTTTTAAGTTTCCATCCTTTAAGCCACAGCTTTCAAAATCAGCAGTCACCTTTAGGAGACAAGTGAACCTACATACCAGGCTTCCCTCCATGGACTTCCATCTTCTTCTTGCTCTTGACGCCATAATTCTTCACTGTCTTGTTGGCTCTGCCAAAATTTCAGATTTTAATATTTTTAAATATTTAGTTCAGCCTCTCTAGCTGTTAGTGGAAAGGGTGATCCAAAACAAACTAGGCCATCATTGCTGGAAGAGGATTTACCCTATCAATTATTTTTACTTACTGTCAATAAAGACATATAGTTTCCATTTAAATTGAGATATTTGGTTTCTCACAAAAAATTAGGAGCTATGGGAAGCTGATCCCAAGTTCCTGCAAGCTCCTGTTTCTTACATCTTAGTCTCTTACATTTTATTCATTTCTGCCACTTGTCAGGCCCTTTTAGGCATTTGCTTTTGTGACCTCTGGTTCAAATGACTAATTACAAACTAGGCAACAGGGATCCAAATAAAATAACCCAAGTTCTTCTCCCACAGTATTATTCAGCACTCAGCAGCAACGTGGATCTTGCTTAGTCCCACTGATAAACCCTTAGAACTAAATAATTTTTTTCATATGCTTCTGTTCATTTACTTGAAGGACATCTCACAACGTTGTTTTTAAAATATATTCTACACCAGTTTGATTCATAGGCATTTCTCTTTTTAACCCACAAATGTGGATTACCTACAACATGACCAAGCAATTCTAACCTGTATCAATTATTTAAAGACTTACAATTCCTCCTTTCATTGAATCTCATCCTTGTTTCCTCAACTGAACTAACTAAATGAATGTGCATGGAATTTTGCAAAAATTAATTTAATAGTGATGGTTAAGATTTCAGGGAAAAGGTTAAGTTTCTCCTACATTCTATCCATGACTGGCAAATATTCATTCCATTTCTCACTCATCAAATATTTGAGCAGACGCCCTGTACCAGGCAGGCAGTGCCCTGAATGCTGAAGATGCCAAGATGAATAAGACACAAACCCTGACCTAGAGAAGCTCACTGTGGTAGGAGACAGACATGAAAAACAGTCCTTACAACACGTTGTGATAAATATTATAATCGAGTTATGAATCAAGAGTTATGGGAGTAAATGACTAGGTGTGTCTAAGAGTGGAAAAAAAAAAAAAGGCTTCTCAGAGCAAGCAGCATTTCAGCCTGCTCTTAAAAGGATAATCTAAGTCTTGGTCAAGTAGAGAAGAGGAAGGGGGTCTTTGTGTTTTCTTACCTGAACCATGCTACCCCAAAAACTCCTTCTGGTTATGCTGCCTCATATGTTTTCCTCTAGCAGTCCATTCTCTATATTGATCTTTCCAAAACACAAACATTACCACTGATTTCTCATCCTTTTCACTTTGAATTCAGACCCCTTGACAAGCATCCAAGGCCTTTGTCATTCTAAGCCCCCACTCAGCATTTCCTGCCATGCCTCCCAAGCAGGGCATCTGCTGCAGGTGGAAAGGAACTTAAAAGACCCTGGTACCACATGTCACTATGTCTTTTGCGTGAGTTTCCTCTGCCTCCTGCATGTCATCTAAGCTTCTTTCTATAGCACTTTATGAATGCCTGTATTAGCACCTATCCACTATACAGTAAAACCTGGTTATCTTATCTGGGTTCATCCAAAAGACCACTGAGTCCATACAGCTTGGCCCAGTGCTTAACACACAACTGTTTCTCAGTGTATATTTGGGGTGAATGAATGAATGAAGGAAACACTGCAATAATTAATGTGGCTAAATTCAAGGGTAAAGGGAGAACCTGGAATGACATAAGGTACCACTATGTATGAAGATAACTATATCCCAGATGATATACACACTTGCATTAAGATGCTGCTGCTAAATCTCTCAGAAATACTGTTCTTTACTTGTGTCCAAGAGTATGTCATAATCAACAGATTTTTCAGTATCATTTGATTTAAAAAAAAAAAAATCCTTCTTGGATCATAATAATAAAGGAAAATTTGAGATATCCTGACAGTGACATCAGAAACACACACACACACACACACACACACACACACATATATGTATGTATGTGTATATATATTGCTTAAAGTAAAACGTAAGTGTAGCTACATCTTTGAAGTCAGGGTTTCTCTGAGGCTTTTGTCTGTGCTATTTCTATTTATTCTTCCTCACTGCAGCTTTCAATTGCTATCTATTGGGTCTGAGATCTTTACAGCTCTAACTCGGGTCATAATTTTCATCAAATTTGGAGTTCTAAAGGTAATTTGGTCCCCAGATTGTACTCTGGAATGGAAAAAGTTCATTAGTGGAAAAGCTGGTGAAATGCAAATGAAGTTTGTAGCTTAGTTGATAGTAATATAACTAAGTTCTTGATAATCACAAATGTGC
The DNA here is from genome assembly GCF_009761245.1 of Sapajus apella. NCBI lineage: Eukaryota > Metazoa > Chordata > Mammalia > Primates > Cebidae > Sapajus > Sapajus apella. Next base: position 5,182,831 of record NW_022437003.1, on the reverse strand, counting down.
CATAGTTATGTAAGATGGAAACATACAGGAAAACTGGATAAAAACTCTCTGGATCTATCTTTGCAACTTTTCTGGACGCCTAAAATTATTCCAAATAAATATTTATTTTTAAAAAAAATTGAAGAATGTTAAAAATTATGTTCAGAGCATTATATCACCTAGAAATCAAGCTCACTCAAAGACTGACCCATGATGTATTATTACAACCTGATATATCTTAGTCACCTCATACTGCAGGGAATCAATGACTTCCTTTACAAACATCCTTCTGTGCTGCTCTTTGCCTTCCAGACTTATCTGATTTTAGATCTGTATGTATATTCTAGGGAAAATTCACATGTATCTTGTGTTTTATGCATATTGTCTCTATCTAGAACTGATATTCCCAGGGTCCCTCATTAAGCTAGAAAAGTCTCTGGGAAGTAATCTGTATTCTTTGAAGAATAATGCTAAATAAGAAAAGCTAAATATAAATAATAAAAAAATTTACAGTAGAAATTGTTTGGTGGTATATTTCTTTTTCATTCTTAATACCAGGAATTCATGTTTGTTGTAGACAATTAAGGAAGTAAAGATAAAACATGTATTTTGTTTTTATTGCTATAAATTAATATTTAATTGTTCTAAGGAAAAAGGGGAACTTTCAATGTACTGTAATTACATGTTAAGATGGCTGTGGAAACAGAAAGGAACACTAAATTGTGTTATGATAAGCAGACATTTCTAAGTAATACCACATAAACAGTACACAGCCTAATGTAGCAGAAAGCATCTTCTGCTAGGCTACTCCATGGCTTGTGCCTATATAAATACAATCTGCATAAATGAGAACCAGAACTTGTAAGAATCCAGTGACTTGAAATATCAGCCAATTGGCCAGGCACGGTGGCTCACGCCTGTAATCCCAGCACTTTGGGAAGCCGAGGTGGGCAGATCACCTGAGGTCAGGAGTTAAAGACCAGCCTGGCCAACATGGGGAAACTTTGTCTCTACTAAAAATAAAAATCAGCCAGGTGTGGTGGTGCATGACTGTAATCCCAGCTACTCAGGTGGCAGGAGAATTGCTTGAATCTGGGAGGCGGAGGTTGCAGTGAGCCGACATTGCACCAATGTACTCCAGCCTGGGTGACAGAGTAAGACTCTGTCTAAAAATAAAAAAATAAAAAATAAAAAATCAGGTATTAGCCGAGCTAGCTGCCTAATCCACCCAGTAGAACATCTCAGCTTAATGATGAAGTTATTAAGTGACCCATTCTTCTCCAAGGCTGTTGGCTCCTAACAGGGCCTCTTCTTAATGCCACCAAGAAGAGCATTCTCTCTCTGAGAATATGCAAAAATATCACTGTAATATATGAGATTCTGAAATCCATAGGCAAATGGTATCAAATAAAGAAAGGACTAACCTAAGTGGGAATAGTTTTGTTTGACCCCCCACAAAGCGACTGGGCAAATGAGATCACATCCATAACAACAGCTTCCAAGTGGCTGGCAGCGCTGTTTCCTGACCAAAGTTAGAGAAGTGCGAAATCTACAGGTGATCTCACGGGCCGCCTGACAGACCCCTGAATGTTCTCTGGGGTAGTCACAGATGAAAGGAGGGTAGCAGATAAGAGGAGCTTTAAATTACAGATCTCAGCATCAATGTGTGCTAGCTGAAGAGGAGGCTCAGAGGGCAATGAACGCATGACAAAGAGCCTTGTGAAGTGGGGCGTAGAGTGTGTCCCCTAATCAGCAGATATTCTATGAGAGTGCATTCATTCATTTTGTGTATCCTATTTACAAGAAAACCCAAAATACTTTTAAATAACAAGAAATATATATATATATATTTATACTATATTTATTTATTTATATTCTTTATATATTTATATATATATATATATTTGACTTAGATACTTACTTTGGAAAAGATTCTTCTGCAATGCATTCTATCACTTGGAAATTAGGCACTTTGGGTGGGAGTATCGACTGTATGAAAACACAGAAAAGCATTTTTTTCTTGGAAGAAATTACTAGATGGTGTCCTAGCAGACTGAATTGAGAAGGAAGTGATAATATTTTTACCCAAATTGATATGCTCCTATCTACATTCTGAATATAGCAAATTCAGAAGTCGTCTTTCTTTCCTGAGCTTGCTGTCCCAGCGAATGAGATGAAGTAGATAAGGCACCTCCCATTTTAACCGGCTCTTCACTTGCTTGTGAGGTTTCTTCCAGCCTGTGCCATGTTAACAGCACTTGACCTGGCTGAGGAACTCCCTGCTTCTTGAAGTCATTTCTTTCCTTTCCCTCTCTTTCTCACTGGCCACTCTTCTCACACTCATCTGCTGCTGCTTCCTCTTTTCCCCAACCTCGGAAGATTGAAGGGATGCAGGACTGGGTTCTGGGACACCCCCTCTAGCTATTTCTCTCCCGAGAAGATGCTCTCCAGTCTTACTATTCCATATTCCATTCACGTAGAGATAATCACTCCCAAATGTATATCTCTAGCCCAAAGGTCTTCCCAGACACTAGATTTAGATGTCCAATTACCTACTCAACATTGCCAAACTAATGCTTAGTAGGCATCTCAAATTAACATTTGCAGAACTAAACTCTTCTTCCCCCAACTCTGCTCCTCACACAGGACTCCCTGTCAATATAAATGTCAACCCTGTCCTTCCAGTTGTTGAGACCAAAAGCTGCAGAATCATTTTTGACTCCTCTGTATGACCCGCATTCCCTCCAGAGGCAAATCCCACTGGCCATACCTTCAAAATGCATTCAGTTACTTCTCAACCCCTCCACAGAATCACCCTGGTCAAAGCCTGGATGATCTCAGGAGCCTCCTCCTTCCTCTGTTCTTTCCTTCCACAGAATGGTCTCAACACAGCAGCCTGAGGCTCTTGCCCTTTGTCTCTCAATATCTTACTGACCATTACTTAAAAACTTACTGGAGGGAATGGCTGCCATTCCTGAGGAGACAAATCATAATGGCCTGCAACCTGAATTTGTTTGAAAAGAAGATTCCACATGAACATGTTAGCTAATTAACTCGAATCATACACTACTGGCGTTGAGCAGAAAGTTACAAACCGATCAGGTTTTGTCTTGTTTTGTTTTTCAGAGATGGAACTTTGCACTGTCATTGGGCTGGAGTGCAGTGGCGTGATCTCCACACACTGTAACCTCCACTTCCCGGGTTCAAGCAATTCTCCTGCCTCACCCTCCCGAGTAGCTGGGATTACAGATATGTGCCACCACGACGGCTAATTTTTATATTTTTAGTAGAGACGGGGTTTCACCCTATTGGCCAGGCTGGTCTCAAACTCCCGAACTCAGGTGATCCACCTGCCTTGACCTCCCAAAGTGCTGGGATTACAGGCATGAGCCAGCATGCTTGGTCCACAAGTCAATCCGTTCTATGCTCTCATTCCACTGAGGAGAAAGTTGAAGCAGAAAAGAGTAAATGAGCCTCACCCAGTCCACGGTAGAGCTAGTCAGATTACGTCTCGTCTCGGTCTCATTACTTCTCAGAGCGGGGATCCATGAGGTTTTGGGTTTTTTTTCCAGACTATTTTGCAGGGGATTAATCACATTTTCCCCCAGGTTAACTGATTTTATCTTCAGATAATGCATTAATTACAGAGGTTATATAGTTCAGCTTCATAAAAGGACATGTTGTATGTAACTTCAGTTTAAAATGAAGCACCAGAGTTAATAATATGTTTCTCATGATTTCTAATTCTGTTGAATTTTGAGATCTTTTAGGGGGTGAGCTCATGTTGTTCTCTCCAAACTCAGTGAAGAGTTTTCATTGTCAGAAGAAGGGCTCCACCCTCGCCTTTGCTGGCTCCCATCAACATTAATGCCAAAGTGGCTGTGGTGGTTACAGTGCATTGGGAGTTCTCCAAAACGAAACTTGGCTGGGTAAACTCCACTCCTCCTTTCTCTCCTAAGAGGCTATATTTGGAGAACCAGTTTGCCCTGCTCATCTTGGGGTTTTTGTATTTATTTTTTGACAAATTCCTCCCCAACCATGCCTGGCTTGATAGTAAGCCTGAAAATATAGCATGCACATGAATACTAGTATTTAAATGATTAGTGGTTAGACTTCTAAGACTAAGTATAGTATATATGCATACCTGTCTATATAGATATTGCTTGGCCTCCCAGGCTCAGGTAATTCTCCTGCCTCAGCCTTCCAAGTAGCTGGGACCACAGGTGTGCCACCATGGCCAGCTAACTTTTGTATTTTTTGCAGAGACAGGGTTTTGCCATGTTGCCCAGGCTGGTTTCAAACTTCTGGAATCAAGCAATCGGCCCACCTTGGCCTCTCAAAATGCTGGGATTTCAGGTGTGAATCACCGCACCCACTTTTAAAGTTATTCTCCTACATTTACTGATTACGCCTGCTAACTAAGTTTAGTCTTTTATTTTGAGATAATATCTTTTGGAATTGTTGGGAGGTTAAAAGTTACATCTACATGTAGATCAATTTCATAGTGCTTAATACATAGTCAATAAATAATAATGGTGCATACACTTCTCTAAATGTAAATTTTAAGTAACACAGTTATAGGGAAACTGGCTATTTCCCTGCTTTAATCAGAAGACTGAATTTGCCAATGCTCTGTTGCATATCAGGTGAGTTGTTGCAAATTCTTTTTAGAACCAGACAGACTCTACTTTCTAGTGACTATAAAAAAGCATGTCAGTAAAACTGTGGAATATTCATCTGTATGATAAGACTATAGAGTAATGGGACTATTTTTCTTCGATGATTTATAGCAATCAAAATTGGTCATTTAGAACCATACTTTGTGTTTTAAGAACGCAACTACTAAGTATCCTGCAAGTTTTAGATAAGACTATTGTATTAGATGGTTAAAAAAAAAAAAAAAGGCATACACATAGTAAACTGGATGCTTTAAAATAAGTGCTAAATCTTTTGCAAAATGAAATATTAGTGTTATGGACATAGGCAAAGTACCTTCATCACCAAGATGCCTGTTTATTTCTTGGCTGCCTCTACTAAAGTGGTGTTAGGTGTTCAAAAGTGAAGATCAGTGAAGCATTTTACTAAATCTATAATTGGAAAGCTAATTGGATGTTGCAAATTAAGAAAAAATAGCCAGCACAGTGATGTAAGAAGCTGTGGAATCAGAATTGTACGTTTGTAAGAGACCTAGATAATTTCCAGTTCAGTCACCTAGCCAGATCATAATATTCTACTTTAAATATCTGAATGGAGGGGAAATTCCATGTATTTAGTAAATATATATCAGTTCCAGTAACTGTAATTAACATAGCTCATTGGTTCAAAATGCAGTCTCTAATATTTTTGCTTCCTTGTATTTGCTTTCCTAAATGTCAGACCTGGATCCCTGACAGCATCCCCTGTATTGTCTGGTCTATGTTTTCTCTGAAAAGTTTGGCCATTTGCTTAGTTAGTGCCTAGATACTTCTGAATTATTGGTCCATTCTACTTTCTCTCTACCCCCCACTGACTATAAAATACCCTTTATTTAGCATGTTTTACAATTGTTGGTAAAATCATAAAACTTAAATGGGCACAAAAAGAAGTCATATTGTTCTAGATGTGTGATTTTTATTCATGACACAGGAACGAGAACAGCAGGGAGACCCTGAGCCAGTTCCCCTTCTCTGCCATGTACCATCCCATTAGGAAGTCGAAAAATGGGCTTTGGAGCTGGCTACCACACTAGCTTTACCTGTTTACTCACCACACTAGCTTTACCTGTTTACTCACCCCTAATATCTAGAATTATCTCCAAATTCAGTAACAATAACAGTAGAAAGAGAACTATGGTTATTACATCATTCTACTTTTTGAAACAATTCTCAGTTTGATCAAGACATAGCACAGATAACACTTTTTTTTTTTTTTTAGGCTACTCAAGTCAGAAGGAAGGAGGAAGACTCTTTATAACACCTGACATAAATATTATAGAACCAACATTCTAAGAAAATTATAGCCAGTCTTCTTCAGCTCACCAGGACAGATACAAAGATACTTCAGGAGACTGATACCTAGGCAAACATGCTCCTGCAAGATACTATCACAATTTCATGTCCTTTCGGAAATTAAATAATAGATTTCTGATTGCCTGAATTATAAAACTGCTGTGTCATCAACAAGTTAAAACATTAATCATATTCCAATTGAAAAAATGAGAAATTTTTATCCTAAGAATATTTTTATTCCAAGACAAATTTTGCCAAAATAAGCAACATGTATTGGTGACATCATAGCCATTTTTAAACTCATATTGTTGAATAGAACACTTATACTCACTTAAATCAGGGCGGGCGTGGTGGCTCAGGCGTATAATCCCAGCACTTTGGGAGGCCAAGGCGGGTGAATCATGAAATCAGGAGTTTGAGACCAGACTGACCAGCATGGTGAAACCCCGCCTCTACTAAAAACACAAAAGTTAGCCAGGTGTGGTGGCACACCCATAATCCCAGCTACTCATGAGGCTGAGGCAGGAGAATCACTTGAGCCTGGGAGGCAGAGGTTGCAGTGAGCCGAGATTGTGCCACTGCACTCCAGCCTGGGCAACAGAGATAGACTGTCTCAAAAAACAAAAACAAACAAAAAAAATCCACTTATACTTACTTAAATTAGATAACTCTGTGTTTGGCCGTTCCATAAAACGAATGAACATGTGAATCTCCGAAAAGAAACTTGATAAAATTGCTTTTCTATTTACTTGGACTTCATTTACATTTTTACCAATAGGACAGAGGGTTTATCTTTTGCCATGAGATGATAGTTCAGCAGTTACCAGTATTTCAAGAAAACTAGTCTGACCTAGGGGAATAAAAAGATTTGGGTCAATCGGGGTGAATATAGTGATTAGTTGGTCTGCAGAAGAGACAGAAACTCTATTGCCAAATTGTTTGTAACCACATTTATGTTCTGATTGTAGGAGATAACTGGGAAGGAAAATAAAGAGTTGAAAGAAAAGATAGGAAGTCGAGCCTAGCGAAGAACCCTGACTAGAGAGAGAACCAACAGGGGCAGTGGAAGCACTAACATGATCCGACTCATCGTGTACGCAACAGCTCCTGTTCTTGCTCTTGCAGACTCCCCACATGTTCTTCTTTCTACCCCTGTAGCCTCTCCTTCCCACTACTTTCCTGACCTGAGAAAATCTCTAGCAAATTTATAATTTAAAGTTTTAGTTGCTCTCCTAAAGCCTTTTGCTAAGTGTACTAGAACCTTCCTGAGACACCACCTGATCTCATGGATACCCCACTGCTCTGCTCCAGCCTTTTGCTTCCCATGCTAACAGAACACCACTCTCTGAACATGCGCAAAATCTGCAGGTTGCCTCTAAACCACTGTATATTGGGATGTCATCCTAGTAGATTGTGCCAACCCACCTGGGCAGCCTTGTTATGTGAATAATTCTCTTTACTGACCTGTAAAAACGTAAGGAAGAAATGGCCTAGCGTTTAAGATGCTTTGCCTTAATCAAAGATGTAAAACACATAATCTTGACGTAGCTTAAAAAGAATTGTACAGTAGCAAGTCAACAAATGCACACTGTCCTTCAACGTTGAGATAAAGTAAGTACAGCAGACATGATAAGAGCACAGGGCAAAAAAAGTGAAAACAACTAAAATATTCCTTTTGAAATTCGTTAAATGAGTTACAGCATGTATATGAAATAGACTATTATGTAACCATAAAAAGTATGACAATGAAAAGTAACTATTGCTCTGGAAATATATCCATGTTATGCAAAGTGAAAAATTTGATATCCAAGAATAAAGAATACACACTATAATTTTTGTTCAATAAACAATTACATGCAAAATACATACCTGAAGAAAATCTGGAAATATACACAATAAAATAGTAACAGAGGTTATTTTTGGTGTGGGTTTATGAATTACTTTTCTTTTCTTTTTTTTTCTTGAGACAGAGTCTCACTCTGTTGCCCAGGCTGGAGTGCAGTGGCACGATCTCAGCTCACTGCAACCTCTGCCTCCCAGGTTCAAGTGATTCTCCTGCCTCAGCCTCCTGAGTAGCTGGGATTACAGGTGCATGCTACCACTTGTTGGCTATCTTTTGTATTTTTAGTAGAGATGCGGTTTCACCATGTTGGTCAGGCTAGTCTCGAACTCCTGACCTCACAATCGTCCTACTTCAGCCTCCCAAAATGCTGGGATCACAGGCATGAGCCACCACACCCAGCCTAATTTTATTTTCGTCTTTATTTTTGGCTGTTATTTTTATCTTTATTTTTTTTTCACATTTTTGCAATTTGTGTATGAAAAAGAAAACCGAAATACATATGAATAGAAAATAAAGAATTAGAAGACAGAAAATCAATAAAATTATTTTAAAATAAACATAGCCAGGGAATTAATGATAGACGGCTTCCTGAATGAAGAGCCACACATCACTAAATCCTACAATGTTTTTTTTCAGGAGCTGATGACTGTGGTTTGGAAAAAGGGAGAGCTGAAAGTGCTTTAGACGGAAAGAGTGCCCTGAGATGAGGTAAAATACTAATTGAATATAAGGAAATGAAAGTTGAGTGTTCAAAATGAAGCAGAGCAAGACACACGGGAGAACCTTGCAGTTTCACTCCTCCAAGCTTCTGCACATGCTGCTTTCACTACCATGGAATATCTCCTGCTGATGGAGTCCTCTTTCAAAATCCGGGTCCGGTAACTCTTCCTCTGCCAAATTTCCTTTGACTCAGCCTTTGTTTTTTGACCCCACTGTGCACTCTCCATGCTAGTATTATACAGAACACACTGTATTGCATCAATTGTTTTTTTAACTTGTTTAAGCCGTTTTCTAAGTAACCAGTTTCATGAGGGTAAGGGACTTATTTTTCTTGAACACAGTCTTGCCATATAGTAAATTTACCATACACGTTTGTGTAGAATTGGTTTGAATTGACTTTAATTGAACTGAAACCATTTTGGAGGACTGGGTAGCAGAGCCTTAAAAGTGAGACTGAAGTGATAGGTTGCTAGAATTCATAATATAGAGGTTTTAAGCATATACCTCATTGGTATAGGAGTATGGTTCTTCTAGAAGCTGGATAAAGAAAGCATTACTGTTTTTCAACCATGTTCTCCAGAGCTGGGAGTTGGCAGTTCTGGAAAGGCTGTTAATGGACAACGCTGGAAGGTGCCAAAAATTGTCCATTTAACAATTTGCCAAAATGTGCATTTATTGTATTTATTACAAGTTGTAGACTCCTGATAAAGACAGAACAATGGGTTGAAGATCAATGTTAAAAATATATTCAACAAGTTACTTATATAATTTCAGTCCTATGCCAGAAGCCTAGATGACAATATATGTTGCATATTTTATGTTGTCTAGTAATTGTCTTATTTTGCCTGATAGCATGTATTTTGCCCATTTTTAGAACATAATGTAAACAAAGATTCATATATCAATGTTGACAATTAACAATATATTTTTAAATAAGTATGGTTTTGTCAGACCAAGTATTATGTAGAGCTTGAGCAAACTTTTAGGTTTTTTCATCCAACAGTTATATTTGAAAAAAATATATTTCATTAAGGCTTTTAGTCTTTTAAGATTATACATTTGATTTAATTCTATTCAAGGGAAAATAGTTCTACCCGCAATCCCCTCCAAAGAGATGATTTTGTTTAAACTGGAGGCTTTTAGTATAGAATTGCCAACGTTGATAAAGTTTGAAGTTAACCCGGTTCTTTTTCCTTTAATTGTGATTTTTAACATTCCTTTAGTGCTTTGTTGCACACGTTTTGCAGAAAAAATGTACTAATTCAATTATTTCACATACGAGTTTTTATACTGTTCATCAACTGAACACACAGTCACTTTCCACTCCTGGTGCGAAGGTCACTGACATCTCAGTCTATCCACCAACTGATGGCAACTGTGTAGGGAGCTACAAAAATGACTCCAAAATTTCTCTCTGTGGGGAAAAAAGGCAGCTGTTTCTTGAACATTGTATCAGTTCTTAGAAACCATGACCGAGGATGTCAATAAAATGGGAAAGTCTTTTCTCTCAGTGAAGGCTGATTTACTGTGATGGACCCATATTCAGTATTCAGTTTCAAGATGTCAAGTAATTTACTGTTTATTTAGTGTCTTTTCTCTAAGTAATTAAAATACATTTGATATTTTTTTTCTGTAGTTTGGAATTATTTTACATTCACCTTAAAAGAAAGAAAAATAAAAACTTTTTCATTAATGTGAAGCTAACAATAATTTCTGCTATGAGTGAAACAGCTTTTCCTTATGACTTCACTTTTATTATCTGCTCAAATAAAGAATGTAGCAGACAAATGCATATCACTATTGGGATGAATTTTAAGGAATAATAATTCTTGTCTTGAACTTCTCTACTAAACTATAATTATGAGGTAAAGCACCAAATGGATCTTTTGGCATCTTCATAACCATTTTACCAATGACAAGCCCCTTTCAACAATGGCATAGCCGTCAGTGGACATTCGGTATCTAGCATGTGCTAGATACTGGTATATTACCCCTTACCATTCACTTACTGCCTTTCTCCTGGGGCTTTCAAAAGCAGTTAATCTTCATCCCATCCCTGTGAACCTCTTGCTAGATAGAGAAGTTGTGCTTGTGCAGATTGAACCACAAAAGTTTCAAGGCAAACATGTGTTACCCATTGGGAATCTTTGCTCCTTGCTCCGGAAGTAGCAGTAGGATATATCTAATCTTGATAGACTTTTTTTTCTTGCTAAGAAAAAAGCGGAGAGGAAACAGTAGATCATCCTCAATGTGGAATAATGAGGCTTCATATCTTCTCCACCCAGTGGGGTTTGTATCAAGGCAGTTGTCAGTTGGGATAATCAAGGCAGCAGAGGCTACAACTGGAGTGAAGCACAGAGGCAAGGGTACAGAACATGGATTTAGTTTTCGCAAAAAGATGAAACATTTCAAATAATTAGATAGGGTCCTCCCTGAAGCCTTAAATCTGTGTCATGCCATACAGAAAGAAAGAGTGAATGTGGTTTTTGGCATAGTCCACTTCCAACAAGTGATGAAATACATTAAGGAGTAACCATGACAGCTGAAATATTAAATTAGTCTCATGACTGCTTTGGAGGGTATTTCACTACCATTCAGTTCATGCTGTGATACCTAGCTGTCAGCAATATGATACAGAGTCAATAAGATTATAAACACATTCATCATTCTCAGGTTCCATTCTGGCCCTTGGATAGACGGTTTCATTTCTCCTAGGAGGAGAACGGATGGGCCATATGGTACGTATATATTTAACTTTAAGCAACTGTCAAATTGTTTTCCAAAGTAATGTTCTCATTTTACATTCCCACCAGCAGTGTACGATAGTTCCAGTTGCTCCACATACCAGCACTCAGTATGTTCCGTCTGCAATTTCAGAGATCCTGGCAAGTGTGTAGTGGTATATCACTGTAGTTTGGATTTGTATGACCCAAATCACTAATGATGTTTAGCATCTTCTGTGTACTCATTTGCCATTTTTATTTCTTCTTCTTCGTTTTTTAAAATTTTTTTTTAATTTTTTTTTCTTTTTTTTTTTGGTGTTCAGGCTGAGAAGCGCAGTGGTGCGACTCAGTTCACTGCAGCCTCAACTACCTGTCTAGGATCAAGTGATTTTCACCCCTCAGCACCACCCCTCCACCCTACCCCCCAGTAGCTGGGACTACAGGCGTGCACCAACATGCTCAGCTAATTTTTTGTGTTTTTTGTTGAGACAAGGTTTCGCCACTTTGCCCAGTCTGGTCTCAAACTCCTAGGCTCAAGTGATCCACCTGCCTCATCCTTCCAGAGTGCTGGGATTATAGAGGTGAGCCATGGCACCTGGTCTGTTTCTTCTTTATTGGATTGTATGTTCAAGCCTTTTGACTACCTTTTAATTTAGCTGTTTATTTTCTTCTTCTTGTGTTTTGAAAGCTCTTTATATACAGTATTCTGAGTATAGGTTCTTTGCATGTGTGCATACAAGTCCTTTTCGAAGAAATTCACAAACTGATTTTAAAATTCATATGGAAATGCAATATCCCCAGAATAGCCAAAACAGCTTTGAAAAATAACAGAGCTAGAGGATCAATGCCTCAACACTATCTGATTTCAAGCCTCATTATAAAGCTATAGTAATCAAGAAAATGTGGTAGCAGTGTGAAAACAGGCAATTTGTCTAATGGAACAGATTTCAGAGGCCAGAAGTAGACCAACACATATACACTGTACACAATTTTTAACAAAGGTGCAAAAGCAATTCGATGGAAAATGGGTAGTCTTTCCAACAGAGTCCTGAAACAATTGGATCTACATACGCAAAATATTAATTTCAATCCATATCTTGCACCACATACAAAAATAACCTCAAAATGGATCATAGACCTATGCATAAAACAGAAATCAAAGACTGGAGACATAATTTTTGGGTCCTAATGCAACATGAAAATGCAGGTTTCCCTGTACAAAAGTTACTAAGGATTTCAAGACGGCAAGAGCATAACCCAAGCATAAGGTCCTTCTGGGTGCAGGACCCTGTGTGACTGCATAAGCTGCAGACCATGCAAGCAACCCTGCCTAAGAAATATACAACTTCTAGAAGAAAACCTATGAGAAAACCTTTGTTACCTGAGCTATGAAAGATTTCTTAAATAGATCCAATGTCAAAAACATGAACCATAAAGGAACAAACTGGTAAACTAGACATCAACAAAATTTAGGCCGGATGTGGTGGCTCATGCCTGTAATCCCAGCATTTTGGGAGGCCAAGGCAGGCAGATCACCTGAGGTCAGGAGTTCAAGACCAGCCTGACAAACATAGTGAACCGCCATCTCTACTAAAAATACAAAAATTAGCTGGGCATGGTGGCGCGTGCCTGTAGTCCCACCTACTCGGGAGGCTGAGGCAGGAGAATTGCTTGAGCCCAGGAGGCAGAGGTTGCAATGAGTCGAGATCGTGTCATTGCACTCCAACCTGGGTAATAAGAGCGAAAGTCCATCTCAAAAAAAAAAAAAAAAAATTATCTGGGTGTGGTGGCATGCACATGTAATCCCAGCTACTTGAGAGACTGAGGAAGGGGAATTCCTTGAACCCGAAAGGTGGAGGCTGCAGTGAGCTGAGATTGCGCCATTGCACTCCTGCCTGGGCAACAAAAGCAAAACTCTGTCCCTAAATAAATAAATTAATTAAAATTTCTGCTCTAAAAAGGGACTCTAAAGTGAATGAAAATTCAGGCCACAGACTGAGAGATATTTGCCAAAAATCATAATTTTTTTTTTTTTTTTTGAGATAGAGTCTCACTCTGTCACCCAGGCTGGAATGCAGTGGCGTGATCTCGGCTCATTGCAACTTCCACCTTCTACATTCAAGTGATTCTCTTGCTTAGCCTCCCGAGTAGCTGGGACTACAGGTATGCATCACCACGCCTGGCTAATTTTTGTCTTTTTAGTAGAGATGGGGTTTCACCATATCAGCCAGGCTGCTCTTGAACTCCTGACCTCGTGAACCACCTGCCTCAGCTTCCCAAAGTGCAGGGATTACAGGTGTGAGCCAACGCACCCAGCCTAACACATTTTAACATGGTTTTCCCACTTATTATGTGCCAACCACTATTCTAAGAGCTTTATTGAATTTCTTATACAGAGACCATATCTCATAAATACCTTATAAAGTAAATAAAATTTTAATCTTCATTTCAAATATGAAAGGTATAGGAATTTAAGAATCTAGCTTAATGATATAAAACTAATAAGCAAAGAAGCCAAAATTGGAGCTCAGGCTGTCGCACTTCAGGGTCCATGCTATTTTTATCTCCTATGGTAAAAAAAAAATTCCACTTATTTCTTCCCATTTTCTGTATTTTAATCTGTCTAAGGGAGGGCTTTCAAAAAGTCACTTCTTATTTAAACCAACTACCTTTAAAACTCCCCGAATAAGGCATTATTGACAGCCACATCCGCCCAGCCATGTTCAACGTACAACATCCTCTTGCTACAAGCCTTTTCCAGGACCTAGCAAACTAAAGGGTTATCAGTGTTTCCGGGACTAGTATCAGCAATCCAAGGGTAGCACAAGTAATTTTGTAACACTTAGTGCCTGATAAAGCAGCCTTGAGCTTGAATTGCCACATTGCCCAGTACTCTTTTGGAGCAAGGGACATTCCTGCTGCAGAGTACATAGTGGTTTCTTATGCCCTGAAAGAATGCATGTGCCTCCTTCTGTGAACACACAACCACAGAGCAACCAAGGCATGGGAACATTCATGTTTATCTGTGTCTGAGCCCACTCACTGTTTCCCTGGAGGATATGAAGAGAGAAGCATCAAGTCCTAAAAAGGCATTGAGACTGGCTAGTACAGTATGCTTCCATACCCTGGCTTCATGGAAACACAGGCTGATTGTGACTTCTAAGGGCCTGGGTGTTACAACTTCAACGAGGGCCTGATTTAGTAGCTAGAATATATCTCAGGGAGGACAGCACAGCTCTTTGTCTGGAGGAAAGGTGCATCCATGACTCTGGTCACCAGGGCTTTCGAGCAACTCTCCCATAAATGTTTCATTCCAGGTTCCTACTGAGGTATATTTTGGGACTCTAGCATTTCCACGACAAAAGGATTTGGGTTAGCCCATCTTACTTTTACAAGTCCAAGTGAAACACTTCGATGTAAAAGAGAGTCACCGACAGACTAAATTACCTTCTCTGCACAGTAGAAATAATGTAGTGTGTAAGGTTTACCCAAAATCTGATTGATAATTGCTGGGTAAACTCTGTTTTGAACCATCAGTGCCAGGAGTCTTTCATGATTTCAGCTTTGATGTCACGTAAGTGTCTGTATCTAAGAACACAAAAACATACGATGTGTAGCCCCTAGTACTCTCTGATTTCATGGACCCAAAAGTACAGGATCATATTCCTTATTCCCATAGTATAGCCTTTTAGGTAGCATTTTAGTTTTTTAATGCCTTCATGCCTTCCAACCTTCAAAACAAGGAGTACAGAAACTGCTGCTGCCTACTCTGCCGGCAGGATTTACGGATCACATCTTTCCCGGGTGTTCTTGATCTTGCGGCTGAGGTACATTCCTCTGAAGCCACCCCATCCACCCCACCCACACAGAGTAACTCACTCTTTCTAACTTGAAGCCCGTCGCACAGAACATGTCCAACAAAAGCTAAAACTTTGGTATTTGGCACTTGTCACACCCAAGGCATGGCTTTCCGAGATTTAGCAAATTCCAAAAAGGTCAACATGATTCTTCCTTTGTGTCACATATTCAAAACTTAAACTTTAATCAAGTCAGGAGATGTAAAGTTTTTAAATGTAAGTGTGTCCTGGGCACATCAGCATAGTTTTGTTTTGCCAAACAGAAGAAAGTCTTGGGTTTTGAATTTGGAAGCAACTTTTAAACTCTAGGAAAGAGAAAAATCAATGGAACAAAACATCTGTACATGCATCCATTTATTACTATCATCTGTGCTCATATGACTGGCCCCAAGGTAACAGCTTACCCCAGTAGAGCTGGCTTCTTCAACTTCCCAATAAAAATCGCATTTTCTCTGTATTTGCATTAACTTAAGGATGTATATGACTCTGCCTGTCTTTAGAAGAAAGCCCTTCTTTTGAGTTTCATAATTCTGATTTTCTCAATAAATGTGTATGTACACCATCTATGTACGCACATAAATGAATGAGAATGTCACTTGTTTCCAAGCAATTATTACAGACAGTAACATACAAGGATTAGGGGAGAGGAGGGTTATTGCGTCTACCTGTGAAACCAGCATTAAATAGTTGCTCCTCATTTCGTCAGGAAAAAGGAATGTGCTCTGGGGAATAGTGCAATAGTCATAAAGTACTGACACAGCTAAACAAAATATCTGCCTGGTGCAGGTATTTCAGTTCGGGGAAGGGATGTAGAAAGGAAGAAAATGAAGTCCATACGGGGGTGGACAGGAAGAAATGAGGTCCATGTCCTTTCCTTTCCATTATCTATGAAAATTAAGACACCAATCCATGTCATGTACACGAATGAAGAAAATTCTTGGGTTAATTCATCTCCAAGCATGTCTAAAGGTGGGAGGGTTTGCAGAGTGAAGGCACTCAACATTCATTTCCCTACTGACTGAGAGTTTTTATGCTCATTTCTCATATGAAGAGCTCAGTTTTTTCTTGAAGGGTACACACAATGCCCACCAAAGCTTATTGTGCAATTTTATTTTGAACCTTTGAAGGACAACTTTTCTATAAGAAATCTAACACAAAAACGCCCTTAATTAACAGGCTTTTTTTTTTTTTTTTTTTCAGAGTGGGGCCCAAGTAGGACCCCAGAGACTGGAAGTGTGAATTTTAATGCTTTGTTGTCAAAGGAGGAGACTCTGGACATTCTCATCACCTTATTTAAAGCGGGATACGCTAATACGTGAAGCTATGCATTAATGGCCTAAATTAAGTTACAGGTATGAATTTTACATAAAACAGATTAATATTATAGATCATAATGGAATTTTAAATATTCCGCGTCCATGCATTTTTAATCTTTACGTGCTCTAATTTAATGCGCAAGGCAATTGCATTTCTTGAGCCCACTTTTGCATTTTAGATGGGGTGAAAGAATCTCCCCCTTCGTTTTTGTGTTATTTATATTCCCTTCA
This sequence comes from Sapajus apella, assembly GCF_009761245.1. Classification (NCBI taxonomy): domain Eukaryota; kingdom Metazoa; phylum Chordata; class Mammalia; order Primates; family Cebidae; genus Sapajus; species Sapajus apella. Next base: position 5,166,175 of record NW_022437003.1, on the reverse strand, counting down.
CCAAAAACTGCATTCGATTTGGCATTCTTTTCTTTCCTTTTTTTTTTTTTTTTCTACTTTTGCTAAGCTTTCGCATTTTTCAAAAAGAACACGGAAAAGCTACACATTCCATTCCATCATTATGGTTTCGGCAAATGTGAAAAGGCGAATAATGAAACGGAGAGGGGAAACAGAGAACAGAATGAACGTGCCTTCTTGAACAGCGCGTCTGTCTGAAGGCAGTGGAATCCCGCGCTATTAGGAGTGGCAGGGCATCCGCGAGCAGGGCCCAGGCGCTCCCCCAGCAGCCGCGGCGGGGTGGGGGGCGGTGGGGAGTGAATTCCAGCCTCACATTCCCGCAGTTCTTCGCAGGAACTTCGCTCTCTCTCTCCCCCTCCCTTGGGCACACAGCAGCCTGGCCCGACTCCCACCCAGCTCTCGTTTCTCAGAACCCGGACCCACAGCGTTGACGGAATGGAGTGCCCTTCCCATTGGCCCGAGCGCCATTCCCCGAGGTGGCACTGCTCGCCTGATTGGCTGGCCACTCCCGACCCCCCGCCCACTCCCCCACCCGGCTCCCCGCCCCCCAGCACCGCCCGGAGCCCCGGCCCGCGCCTCTCCCTCTGCGCACCCGCCCGCCCGCCCAGCGGGGCCCTCTCAGCTCGCGCTGCGACCCGGCCCGCGCGCTGGCCCCGCCCCCAGCACCCGGCTCTATAAATGCAGCTGCGCGGCGGGTCGGGCGACAGCGTAGTGGAGGAGGCGCGGCTGTGAGTAGTGCCGGGACAGGGGCGATCCCGGGCTAGGGGAGCGTGGCGGCCGCGGCCGGGCTTAGTGGGAGCCCCGAAGGGAGTGACTGGGGGACCCGGGCGGGCCACTCTTCTTCCGGTGCTTTTGCTTCTCCTGGCCTTTGGTTCGGGCTGAGCGTCGCCCGCCGAGCAGAGATCCCCTCGCAAAACCCGGAGCGCCCCTCCGGTCAATTGTTGGGCTCGGGAGCGTCGCGGTGCCCCGAGCGCGCCGGGTGCGAAGGCAGAGGGAGCGGAGCCGGCCGCGGACGGGGCCCGGAGCTTGCCCGCCCGCCTTCCTCGCTCGCCCCGGCGGGTCCGCTCGCGCAGGGCGCAGGGCGCGCGCGATGAAGGCGGTGAGCCCGGTGCGCCCCTCGGGCCGCAAGGCGCCGTCGGGCTGCGGCGGCGGGGAGCTGGCGCTGCGCTGCCTGGCCGAGCACGGCCACAGCCTGGGTGGGTCGGCGGCCGCGGCGGCGGCGGCGGCGGCAGCGCGCTGCAAGGCGGCCGAGGCGGCGGCAGACGAGCCGGCGCTGTGCCTGCAGTGCGATATGAACGACTGCTACAGCCGCCTGCGGAGGCTGGTGCCCACCATCCCGCCCAACAAGAAAGTCAGCAAAGTGGAGATCCTGCAGCACGTTATCGACTACATCCTGGACCTGCAGCTGGCGCTGGAGACGCACCCGGCTCTGCTGAGGCAGCCGCCGCCGCCCGCGCCGCCGCACCACCCGGCCGGGACCTGTCCAGCCGCGCCGCCGCGGACCCCGCTCACGGCGCTCAACACCGACCCGGTGAGAGGCCGGGCGCCGGCTGGGGGCGGGCGCCGCGGGGGGCGGGAGGTGGGCGGCGGGACGCGGGCACTCGCCCTCCTCCTGGCAGGGGCCGGCCGGGAATGACAGCCCCCTCCCCCTGCTCCTCCGGGCGCCCCGGGCCGCCGGCAGCCTGCCGGGCTTGGCGAGCGCGGGTCCCAGAGAACACACAGGGCGGGACCCGGGGTTGAGCGCTCCCGGGGCTGTCAAGTCCAGCCCGAGCCTGGAGGGCACCCCCCCGGGCTGCAGGCCGGGGTGGGGGCGTCGGCGCGCGGGCCCGATTTCCGAGGACGATTCCGGGATCGAGGCGAGTGCGTCGCTGGCGCCCGCTCACCTTTGCCTTGGTGTTCGGTTGCTGTTCCAGGCCGGCGCGGTGAACAAGCAGGGCGACAGTATTCTGTGCCGCTGAGCCGTGTGGTCCAGGTGAGCGCGCATTTCCCGTCTCGGGTGGCCGGTCACCAGAGACGCCCGTCCCCGGGGGCTTCCGGCGCCAGGCACCGCGGTGTTCTCTGTCCCCAGCGTTTCTGAGAGCAAACTCCCGAGGAAGTAGACACCCCCTCTCTCCCTGCCACCCAAGTAGCAAGTGAACCCGTACTTCGCCTTAGATCTCAAGGTTCACTCGCAGTGGAGACGAGCCCCGTGCTGCGCCTGGTGATCAGCGGGCCCTTCTGCCTTCCCTAGTCCTCGAAGGAGGGCAGGCACCCTCGTGGGCATGGGAGCTGCCCTGGTGTCCCCCACCCATGTGCAGTCTGTCACCCACAAAGGGGGACGCAGGCAGGGCCCCGGAGTGGGTCTCCTCCCTGGGCTTCCCGAGGGCCGCAGCTGCCTGCTCGGCGCCTGGCCCGGTCGCGGGCTGCGGGTGTTGTCTGACCTGGTGGTTTGTTTTGGGTTGTTGATCAAGCATGTCTTGAGTTTGGTCGGTGGCGCCAGTTAGTCTGCAGCGAGAAGGTTCACACACCCCCTCTATTCATTCCTCTTCCACAGGTGTGCGGCCGCCTGAGCCCGAGCCAGGAGCACTAGAGAGGGAGGGGAAAGAGGAGAAGTTAGAGAAAAAGCCACCGGAGGAAAGGAAAAAACATCAGCAATCCTAGAAACGTTTTCATTCGTCATTCCAAGAGAGAGGGAGAGGAAAGAAAAATACAACTTTCATCCTTTCTTTGCACGTTCATAAACATTCTTACATATGTATTCTCTTTTGTCTCTTCATTTATAACTGCTGTGAATTGTACATTTCTGTGTTTTTTGGAGGTGCAGTTAAACTTTTAAGCTTAAGTGTGACAGAACTGATAAATAGAAGATCAAGAGTAGATCCGACTTTAGAAGCCTACTTGCTGACCAAGGAGCTCAATTTTTTGTTTTGAAGCTTTACTAATATACCAGAGCATTGTAGATATTTTTTTTACATCTATTGTTTAAAATAGATGATTATAACGGGGCAGAGAACTTTTCTCTGCAAGAATGTTACATATTGTATAGATAACTGAGTGACATTTCATACCATGTATATATAGAGATGTTCTATAAGTGTGAGAAAGTATATGCTTTAATAGACTACTGTAATTATAAGATATTTTTAATTAAATATTTTTTGTAAATATTATGTGTGTGTTTTTTTAATCTGTGGGAATATTTCTTTTGGAAAATTATTTTTCAGCTCTATTACAGAGCTCTTGATACCTTGAATGTCTTTTCTGTTTGGCCTGGCTTTTAATTTGTTTCTGTTTCGCCCGGTATAGACTTGGAAGTAACAGTTAGTTATAGCTAGTGGTCTTGCATGATTGCATGAGATGTTTAATCACAAATTAAACTTGTTCTGAGTCCATTCCAATGTGTTTTCTTTAACATAGACTGAAATCTTTGTATCTGAAGCATACGTGTTGAAAATATACCTTCTCAGTTTTAAGTACAGGGTTTTATAGTGTGATATATACAGAGTAAGTGTTTGTTTTTGTTTTTCACCTGAGGTCAATATGGAATCTGAACGATTTTGCATATGGGATGAGGAAATGCTTGGATCCTTAAGGAGTTTACGAAACCTGCTGTTTTATCAAAGTGAAAAAAAATTGCGTATCACTCTTCATTTTACACTAAAGCTTAATGTCACTAAGTTTCATGTCTGTACAGATTATTTAAATCATAGAAATGAAAAAAATGTTCTCTGCTTGCTACCAAAGGACAAACTCTTGGAAATGAACACTTTCTGTTTTCCTTCCTCCAAAGAATATGAATAGGCAACAGTGGGAGAAAAAAAAAGGCATAATGGCAAATCCTTCAAGCAGGGATAAAAGTCGATCTTCAAACATTAACTTAAGCAGACCAAAAATTCTGATGACCGCATCTAGATTATTTTTTTATAAAAATGATTTTCACTATAGCTATGTTAGTTATGCTAAGCTACTGTCCAATCTCTTGTGATGTGTAACTTTTACATGTGAATATTAAAGTAGATTTCTCTGTCTTGTACTGTGATTTCTGGTCTCATTTCTTTAAAACCTTACCCTTATTTTTTTTTTAAAGGCTCTTTTTTTTCTCCTTAAGGAAGGTAATATTTTCCAGGTTAGATAGGACTATCAGGGTTTGTGAGCATTATGCATTTAATGTTATGGGTACTTTACACACAAGTTAGATGGAATTTTTAGAGTGAAAGAGAATTAAGTAGGATTTAATTGGGTGCTTTGTAAATAGTCAACTGTGTGTATAACGTGGTCTGTTTGATTTTTAAAAGGAAAGGATTTGTTTCAGATTATACAAGAATAAAAGTATTATAGCCCCAAGGGACTTTTTATGAGGTCAAATTCAAATATTTATATGAATATGAAATACCATGGTCCCCAGTAGTCAGTTGCAGTGGCAATGTCTAAACAGAAATGAACAAAACTAACGCTAGTAGGTTAAAATCAACCAAAAGGTTTAAAAATTGATCTTATCCTCAGCGTGTTATTTCCTTGGCTCTGATATTTTACTGGTCTTTGAGTATTTTTAGGATTTGATGTATTTGATGTTGAACCTTATAAAGTCAAAGAACTGCTTGTTTAGATGAGGTTTATTTTTATTTTTGATATCATTCATTCTTGTCACACATCAAGAAGAAAACACTAGAGCACTGCTGGAATTCTAAATCTGAAGAATTCTAACGACTGCATTCTTTGTTATTAAAAAGGGCACAATCCTTCCTTTTTATTTGGCAGTTTAATTTCAGTAGGAAGCATGTCACATGTGCGCTGTTGGTTAGAATTATGCATCTGTCATGCCTGACTGCTGAACCCTACCTAAGCCTTTGGGCACAGTTTAAAATTTACGCTGGTGGACTGTGAACCTCAAAACAAACGGATATTTCTGGGTTTTGAGGAAAGATGTTACTCCTTAGTTAAAGTTTATATTTGGGGCATGAAAAACTAAAAAGTGTTACAGATGCTACATTTCAAAGAGTTGGCATTTTCCCTTTGGCCACTTAAGCAGCATTTGATGTATCTAAAGAAACAAAGTCATTGTTTATTTTTTCAAAAAATTATATGCAGTTGTACAAGATACTACATTCCATAGAAATGCTGGCTCTGTCCTAACCAGGCAACCAGATAACAAAAACAGTTTGAGTCTTTTATCTAGGTAGTTCTAATTATTCAGATACTTCATTTAACAAAGGAAAATATCCTGACTTCTCTCATTTCATTTGTAGACTTTTCATTATATGGGCACAACCAAAGAGTCAGACTCATTTAAAACCCCAGAAGGAAAAAAAGTATCCCACACAGTGGATGCTGTTTCTAAGAATGTTATAAAATCCTGACATCTCAGACATCTCATGTTAAAGGAAAAATACCTTTTCATTTCAAAGAACTAATATACTTTGGTATTGTGTAAACCTTACTCAAGTTTATTGTCAAGCTTTAACTGCCTTTTTAGAACTTTTTAAGATTTTGACCCCACGAATCTATTGTATTAGTTGCCTTCTATAACAATAAATCTTCACTGAGCAAAAGGTTCTGGAGTTTGTGGTTTTTAATTGACTTTTACTGAGTTATGCATTTTTTCACTATCAAGAATGGATAATTCTTGATTGATCACCTCAATTATTTACAGTGTTTCTTACCATGTTATGAAAAATGGCAAAATGAATGGAAAGAAAACCTAGTTAGAATGCTGGTGAAAGCTTCTACACTTCAGTGCCTGCTTAGGATAGGAAGCAATATTCCTAAAGAAGGCCGCAGGATGATGTCCAGGGAAAACTAATTAAAAAAAAAAAGTTAATGTAGACAGAATTTATTTCACAGTGGTACAGAGCCAAATGAAACTGACTCTGCCTTTCTAGCTAGTGCACTTTAATTATATATATGTTAATCAGCCCAGATAGCCCTTGGGGCTCCAAAGGGCCAAACACTAAACCTTGCAGGCTTATGAGGAAGGAAAACCTTCCCGTTTCTACTTTGCCAGTCCAGGAAACTAATTTAACCCGTTTCAGAATGAATCTTAATAGGGCTGCCCTCAGTAGGTATTCTTCAGATCCAGATGATTTCTTTCAATTATAACCCATGGTATTTTGCTAAAATATTAGTTAATATTAATTAGAAGCATTGCCCAAAAGGTTTTAGGATTGTAACTTACAGTCCTACCTTGAGCACTGATTTGATCGATACTTTAAAAGATAAAACCCTCACAAAAGGGAACTAATTTGTTCAAGGGAGAGAACCCGTAGCCATATATACTTAATTGAAAATGCTCTTAAATTGTGATGAATTTTTAAAAGTGTGTTTCGCATTCAAGTGCCTCCTTCACACTTCTTTATATCCTGGCTCCTGCTAAAATGTTTTGCCTAAGTGCTAAAACTCAGGTCTCAACCACATTGCCAAAGGTTTTCTATGCTTACCAAAGCAAAGCAAGTCCATTATGAGGGTGCTGGAGGTCCATCATTTTTAAGTCTTCACGGTAAATTCACACATGGGATATTAAAAGAGCTGGAAAAATTGAAGTAACTTGAAAAGTCCCTCTGAGTCCATAAAAGAGTAAACACATCAGTTTCTGGGGAAAGAAGAACAAAACGCATTATCTGTATTCCACTGGCTAAGATATAACTGAAGAGGAATTGAACTTAAAATGTTGAAGTAAAGAGACACAAGAAAAATTTTCTACATGAATCCATGAAATTTTTTTCAGTAAGAAGTCTCACACTTTAGCTAAGAATGATCTATGCCATTACATGAATATTAGCAAAAGACACAAATTCCTAGTGAAATAAGACAGTATTATTTGCTTTTAATTAGTGTTCCTCAATCCTTTATGATATAAAATACCTATAAGGACTTAGGAAAAGCATATAAAAGTCACATTTTAAAATGTTATCTTTTATTTCAAAGTTTAATTTCCAAAGGAAAGATTGTAGTTGTAGAATTCTTCATGCAAGTTCATAGACTGTTTCTTATTTAAATATCCTCTTAAATATTTCTTAAAATATTTGAAACGTTTTTCAAATAGTATTTCCTTTATAAGGTTTAGCAATTAATTGAGTGACTGTAGTTGAGTATGAGTATGTCTAAAAATAGTTCCCTGACATACAGAAGAATATATTTCAAAAGGGATTTTTACTCTAAAAAGTAAGTAAACTTTCTTCTATTTTCTCTCCAGTTTTACTTCCTTAGATTGGGGATTTCCATAAAGATGTACCTTCCATTTTTTTGGACTGCTATATCCAACCATACTAGGTTTAAGCACAAGAGAGAACAGAAACGAAAGAACAGGTAAATCAACTGTCGTGTATAAATCATCTCCTAGAGTTTGGTTTTAACTTCACAATTTCAGAGAGAGAGAAAGAGGGAAGTTCTTATTTGTATGTCAAACCTCAGAGAAAGTCAGGAAAACAGACATAAACTTATAGACCAAAATTTTACAACTTAATAATTCTTGGAAACACTTTTCATACAAGTTTAACCTGAGTCCACAGCTGTAGTTAAAACAAAGTAGGCTTCTTTGTTTGAGACTTTTCTTTGCATGTCCTATGGTGCCTAACCAAGTAACCTTGTAAAATATTTGTTGAACTGAACTGAATGCCCCCTTAAGAGTCTCTCGTCCGAGTATTTAGTCATTCCTCCTTTGCCCTTTCATCTGCATTGGGTTGCAATTGAGCTTAAGACTAGTATATCTAACTGTCTCTGGTCCTCTCCACCTCTGAAAAGGAGTAGATTCAAAATAGGGTTTGATGGTCTTCCCCAAAACCGCCTCTGTTTCTGAATTCCTTATCTTGGCTGATGCCACCTGTCATCACTCAAGTCAGAAACCTGGGATTGTGCCTGTCTCCTGCCCCATCCTATTCAACTGAGCACAAAAACTCCTGCTAAAATTCTCTCATCTCCTCCCTAGCCTCCCAGCTACTCTGTCAGTATCTGTATCTCCATTTCACATCAGAACTCGCAGTCAGCTCCTAGTCTAGTTTCCTTGCATCAACTTTCTTTATCTTCTCTATTTTCTGTGTGCTCTAACTGCATGACTCCTCAAAAGTCACACTCTGCCTATGCAGGCAAGTCCAGTTTCTTGGAGCAGCATGCAAGGTCTCCTCATGACCTGGACCTATGGATCCTTCCAGAGTCACTCCTGGCTGGGCGCAGTGGCTCACACCTGTAATCTCAGCACTTTGGGAGGCCGAGTCAGGCAGATCATGAGGTCAAGAGATTGAGACCATCCTGGCCAACAGGTTTAGTAGAAACCCTGTCTCTACTAAAAATTCAAAAATTAGCTGGGCATGGTGGTGTGCACCTGTAGTCCCAGCTACTCGGGAGGCTGAGGCGGAAGAATCACCTGAACCTGGGAGGTTGAGGTTGCAGAGATCGTGCCACTGCACTCCAGCCTGGTGACAGAGCGAGACTGTCTGGAAAAAAAAAAGGAGGAATTCCCACCAGTCCTTTGTCTCCTCCATTTCTGGCTGCCTTCAAGCACGCTGTGATAAGATCTTGCCCCCTACATGCTAGACTGCAAAGCATGGTTATTTTGTTAGCTTTGACAGTGTATGATTGATTTCCTGAGAGTTGAGAAGGCAACAACTTCAGGAAGGACACACGTGGACTATAGAACAATGTGGTGAAGGAGGGGCACCTGTCCAGACGGCCAAACCACGTTAAGTCAGCCTTGCCCATCTATAAGTAAGTGCTGAGCCATCCACAATCAAAGTCCTCTTTCACTCTTTCTTTCTCTGCACGTTGTGCTACCCCCTGTCTCGATCCCAGACCCTCACTCTCACTCTTGGCTGTTGCTAAACTCCTACCTGACCATCACTCAAGACTCAGCTGTTACCTCTTCAGCAAAAATTATCTGATGCCTCCCCTCCTCACCCCCCAAACAGCCTCCAAGGCCCCTGCTATATTATAATGATTTTCACATGTCTGTGTTTCTGCTAGATCCCTGACCCTCCAAGGATTCCAGACCACAAGTACTAGAAGAACATTCCTGTAACTCTTTGTGCCAGCAAATCTAGCAAATTCTTTGCAGCTCAAAATTGCAGTCTGGAGATTTTCATTATCTTTAAAAGCCTTTGGCTGCCTTAAACATGGAAAATAGATAAGCTGCGTGTTCTTGAGAACGAAGGAGTGTGGTCAGCCTAGGGCAAAGAGAGTTGGAAGGAGAGACTGAGAAGGGGGTAAGAGAGGCTGAGCAGATCTTGTATCCCCAGAAAAAAAAAAAAAAAAGAAACAGTCCTGACCCATGTTGGAATAAGAAAACAAAGACACGTCAGTGCCTGAGATGAAAATGTGGGGTAAGGAGAGACGACTCCCACTGACGTAGGTTGTGATGGGTCTGAGCAAGCAGGGGACTTGGGAAAAATTGTACAGTTAAGTCTGTGCATGTGTTTCTTAGGCCTTTACTCTCATGAATTGGTGAAGTGACGTGGGATGGATCAGTCACAATTAATGCAGTGAATCCTCATGAGCCAGTCTTGAAAGGGTAAGCTTGCTCCATGAATGGGAAAGACTTTCACAGATAGAAGTTTTCATTACCCCTGCCATGATCTGAGGCCCTCGAACTGGAATCATATTATTAGAAACCCGGAGGCTGTGCACGGTGGCTCATACCTGTAATCCCAGCACTTTGAGAGGCCAAGGCAGGTGGATCACCTGAGGCCAGGAGTTCGAGACCAGCCTGGCCAACATGGCAAAGTGCCATCTCTACTAAAAACACAAAAGTAGCCAGGCATGGTGGCAAGTGCCTGTAATCCCAGATACTAGGGAGGCTGAGGCAGGAGAATCGCACGAACCTGGGAGGTGAAGGTTGCAGTGAGCTGAGATTGCAGCACGACACTCCATCCAGCCTGAGCAACAGAGCAAGATTCCATCTCAAAAAAAAAAAAAAAAAAAAAAGAAACCTGGATATGTATTATAACATTCCTCTCATTTTCCAGGGAAGGAGACAGAAACTCAAAAGGTAAAGTGATAGAGTCAGATCTAGAACCTGGTTTCCCCATCTCTAAGCCAGGGCCACAAAGTTCAGTGTGGATGGATTCTATTCCAGTTCACTCTTCGGTGGTTTATCTCGTTCCCTATCCTCAACTTGCCTCATGTTCTTTCCTAAGAAGGTGGGGTTCAAATCTTGAGAAAATAAATATTAAATGCTGGACTGATCTGGCTGCCTTTTTAAAGAGAGCAGAGGTAAAGTACTTTAATAACAAGGATCAAGAACTGCAAAGCTCTTGGGGAAATAAGCAAAGGCAATTCAATGAAGAAAGATGGTCTTTTCAACAAATGATGCTGGAAAAATTGGATTAACTTAGGCACAGACCTTAAACCTCTTACAAAGTTATCTCAAAATGGATCATAGACCATTGCATTGTAAACATAAAGGGCAAAATCGAAAATTCTAGAAGAAAATTTTCTAGAATTTTAGAGAATTTTTCTAGAAAAAAACATCTATGTGATCTTGGATTTGGTAATGAATTTTTAGATATAATACAACACCAAAAGCACATTCTGTGAAAGAATTTCAACCTGTGTTGTACTCCACAATTATATCCACTACATGTGTGTGTGCAGACCTATCCTTCAGTCTACGGGAACAGTGTGGAGTGGGGAAAGGGCAGAGACTCTCTGGCCAAGCCCTGGGACGTGGGTTCTAGTCAGAGGTCTGCGCCTCTTTAGCTGTGTCCCCTCAGGGAAGTCACTTTTCCAGATTCCAATTTTCTCATCTGTAAAATGAGTATATAATAATCCTAACCTAGCTCAGAGGGTTCTTAGAAAAAGAAAGTAACATACATGAACATATTTTCAAGACAATGGTTATAATTTTGGTATATATAAAAATCATCTGGAGAGATCTTTAAATGATGGGTTTCTGAGTTCCACTAATCCAAGTCCCCCCACCACTGAAATTCTGATTTACTGGGTATGGGGTTACCAACCAGAAGTCTGCACATGAGCTTTTCCCCGGTGAATGAGGCAAGTCTCCCAGGAACCCTATTTTGAGAAACAGTATTGTAAGCCACGGAATGATATGTAGGTGTAAGCCATTATTGTTATGCCGCACACAGTGTGTTTCTCCTACTCTTTGACACCGATTTCCAATTTCCCAGGAGCTCTCATCAAGTAAAGAGGAAAGGTTAATATAATAGCAACAGAAGTGGCAATCATAGCTCATGGGAGGAGGGAGGTTGGTAATAGTAGATGCCCAGGAGGGAGCTGCTGCGTATGTGAGAACTTGGAGCGGGATCTTAGAACAGGTCCAGGGTCAGGATGCTGAGTCCTCCACACCCTTGATTTCCATTCCAATCTAGCTATGTGTCAAAACGTTTATAATAACCCACTTTGTTTTCACACTAAAGCATTTTATTTTCTAAGGAAAAACCTAAAAGAAAGAATTTTCACCCTCTTCTATGTCCTTCCAAATCATTACCTTCTCTAATTACGTCTGTGTGATGTTTGGGGAAGCTACTAGGCCTAGGTAGGCAGCCATGAGCAGCATTGCTTTAATGGCAAAGAGATTCTTCTGGAAAAACAAATTTAGAAAAATATATTTCGTTTCCCCTAGTGTAGTATATCATCCTAAGGGATTGCCTGTAGCATGACGTACAACAAGAGGTTAAATGGCCGCGCACAGTGGCTCACGCCTGTAATCCCAGCACTTTGGGAGGCTGAGGTGGGCAGATCAGGAAAGGAGATCAAGACCATCCTGGCCAACGTGGTGAAACCCTGTCCCTACTAAAATACAAAAAATTAGCTGGGCATGGTGGCGTGTGCCTATAGTCCCAGCTACTCGGGAGGCTGAGGCAGAAGAATCACTTGAACCAGGAGGCGGAGGTTGCGGTGAGCGGAGATTGCACCTGGTGCCAGAACAAAACTCTGTCTCAAAAAAAAAAAAGAAAAAAAGAAAAGAAAAAGAAAAAAGGCTAAATGGTCTTTTCCCAACTGCTGCATTTGCCTTAGAACTATCCTAATTCATGACTATCTAACACTAAAATACTAAATCCATGTAAAATTGGGTCATGGAATAATACAATTATACCTTATTTTCATATATTAGATTCCTTCTTCATAGAGTTGTATATAATTTTCATGAATTAAAAACAATGAAGAAAAAAATGGGTTCAATTCTTCTGAAATTGAATAAGATATTTTATAAAAGGAAAAATCAGTAATGTAGAATTAGATTCTGGGCTCTAACACTTACTGTGGGACCTCAGGCAAGTTACTTAACCTCTCTGAGCCTTTTTTAAAACTTTCTCTTACAATGGTAACACACTACTACTCAGCCCCGAGAGTCTCCCCTAGCACAGTGTCAGGCACATGAGCTTATTCAGTATTTGTTAAGTTCCTCTGCTCTAATCATTTCTATCTGTATTCGTCGTGCCGCTTCAAGGAGGTAGGTTTTCAGCAAGTCGCATGCTTGCTGAAGAGGGACAGGAATGATTAGCATGTGCCTGCCCTCTTCCAGTATGAAAATGGGGTTAAGAAGAATGGGGGAGCAGGGTGTGTGTGTGTGTTCAGTCCATACGGAGGACAAAGATTTCAAAAATGCACAAACCTTTCAGGGAGAAGAGGTTTTTAAGCCTTCCCAGTGCAGAAGCTCTTTTCTGTTTCATTTATTTCTCTCCAGAATAAACCTGAAGTTCTCTGCGCACCGAAGACATAAATGACATAAATATTGATGGAAGGAGAAGGATTTGAGGAAGGACGAGGGTCTGAGGACAAAGAAAGAACTGCAGGAGTGAGGCAGCAGAAGAAACCAGGTGACAGCTTCCAGGAAATAGAAAGGAGGCCTTGTATCTGTTGATTTTGCTGTTAACATGGTCAGATGGGATGCTTGTTTGCTTTTTGATCTATTTTCTGATAGTTAACTAAGTGGTCTAGGACTGATATAAATGCTGAGGATGGGACAGAGGGAGGAACTCTATACATGAAACCCGAGATTCAGGGCCAAGTCAGTGGGCCACCCTAATAATATTCTCCTGTAGAAAAACGATGTTGAAAACCAAAGACATAATAATAGAGTGGTACGGAGTATACCAAGTGGTATTTAAGAGACAGATTAAGGTTGAAAACAGCACAAAATTGATATATTTCTTCATGTCTTAGAAAAATGTACCTTTTATAATTTATGTTTAACATAATTTCTGGTGGCTACGCTTCCCTACAAACTAAAGCGGAGATTAATTCAACAGGGTAGAGACACCCATATTTGGAAGTTTGTTATGTTCACTGAAATAATTCAATGAATCAGAAAATAATAGAATTTTGAAATAAAATCAAACTCCCTCACTTTACCAAAAATGAAACAGACTGTGATGCTTTAAAGATGTGCCTTTGGAGGCTGGGCATGGTGGCTTACTCCTGTAACCCCAGCACTTTAAGAGGCCTAGGCAGGAGGATCATTTCAGCCCAAGAGTCCCAGACTGGCCTGAACAACATTGTACGACCTTGTCTGTATATAAAAAAAAATTTTTTTTAATTAACCAGACATGGTGGCATGTGTCTGTAGTTTCAGCTGCTCAGAAGGCTAAGGTGGGAGGATCCCTTGATCCCAAGAGCTCAAGGCTGAAGTGAGCCACGGTCACGCCACTGCACTCCAGCCTGGGTGACAGAACAAGACACTGTCTCCACAAAAAAATGAAAATAAAATAAAATGTGTCCTTCGGAAGATGACTTAAGGTAGGGGCAGAGCCGCCAGCAAAATTTCAGGGCTTCTAGCCCACAGTCAAGGAGCCTTTATTGAGTTCAGTATACAGCAGAATCATTTATATTATCAGGGCGTTTCTTTTTTTAGTATTTATCTTAGGAGTTGTTTCTTTCAAAAATTCCTATTTGTTCTGATGCATATTTTTTTTTGTTTTTGTTTTTTAACAGATCATTTTTCTCTTATAAAAATTCTGTAAACACAGTCATTCTTTTCGTATTTGTAATTTGAGGACTGACTGGAGTTATGTCTGAGAGGGCTATGTTCCTAAGAGAACAAAATTATTGTTTTTGAAACTCTAGAGAGGACTGCTCTGGCAAAAGAAATGTATCTTTTCATCAACAGTCATTTTGAGGTGAAAGATTTCATGATCACTCTTGACTATACAACAAATCAGGCGACTCCAGCGATACCTACTAGCCCCGGAAACTCTGATTGATCGTACAGGCACTAAACACCCTAACAACTTGTTGATCACCTTGCAGGTCTAATTTCCTGACATGTAAAACACCAGTAAAAAATAACCTTCTGCCTCAATGTTTTAGAGAATGCAAAGAAATACACAGTCACTGTAGAGCTGTAAGCTTTGGCAAGCTTAGTTTTTTTATGATTATACATATGAAGAGAATCCTCTTCACCAAAATCTCTAAAGGAGCTGATTAACTCAGCTCTGTAGTCATTGTTTAATATTAAATCAGTCCAAAATTTTAGGACATATTTCTCAGAAACCCTTTATGTAGCATCAAGTATGTGTCTAGACGGTATAGTATCTGTTAATTTTGAAGTCGTGTATAAAAAGAAAATGCGCATTTTTACAAGTCTTAGTAGAAGCTCTTTACAGTTTACAGAATGAAATGTTGATAGAGGAAAAAACTTTTTTATTCTTTCTAGAAATAAAAAATGTGCTCGAAATAAAAGTTTCAACTTAGAGGCATCTTTTTTTTTTTTTTTTTTTTTTTTAAGATTAGATTGCTTATATGGTTTCATGCTTTCTTAGAAGGTTGAAATGATTCTAAAATGCTTTTAAGAAAAACATCAAGAGTAAAAAGAATTACTTAACACCAGGTCAAATAAAAAAAAAAAAAGATGATCAGAGATCTCATAAGCCTTGCAATATCATTTCAAGATTTATTTAAAAAATAAGATGGCCTTTTGTTCACCATTTTTCCCCTGCCAAGACACAGAACTTCCTTGCGAAGCTGTGTTTAGGATCCAAACCACAATATCATCTTTTCCCGGAAACTGAATCATAAAGAGGTCTGCTGGGGGACCCTAGGAATGAAATCCCAATATTCCGCAGGATGGGGTAATGTTTGTATTTTCGGCCTGAGGACTTCAGGCTTCTTCTCCTTCAGCAACCTTCCCTTCTTCTCCACTCCAGCTCCCCGCGGCCTCCCTGAAGCCCCAGGGAGCTGGGGCCTGTCCTTCCTAACACAAACTTTCTTTCTTCTGGAAGTGCTGGGAAATCTCAGAGAGAATCACTTTCTCTCACATCCTGTAAATTGACTCAGTAGAGAAGCACCGCACACACTCTGTGAGGGGGGTCCCCCTCTGCAGAGAATCGGCCAGAGCAAAGAGAAGACTGCAAAAGCACACACGCAGCCGCTTCACCTCACACGCCACAGCCACTTCTCATGTCCTCTGGCCTTAACTTTGCTGACCTGGCCACGCAGATTTTTATATCACTAAATAACTGGGCACAAGGCTGCCATGGTGGGCAATCTGCCTGCACTTGCCCCCTCCACTTCACCAAAGCTCCTCAGATCCCATTCATCAAATATTTGCTTTTACACTTAAACACACCATGTATGAAACAGACATTTCTGGTTCACCTAACACTTGCATGACATGCGTTTTGAAAAAACAGTAAATTTTCCTGCTGACATTCCCCAAGTTACACGCTTTCCTGGTCCTACAGGCAGTGCAAGTTATCTGCTGCCCTCTTTTGAATTTTAGGGCACACTGCACTCCTCAATGGGGCCTATTGCCTGAAGCCAGCCTCTTCCCTGTCCAGGGGCAGCTTCGACCTTTCGGCTAATCCAGAGCCTGCTGGAACAGCGCTTTAACTCCCCTTTTGAGAACTGCTTTCTCTGCTGCTGTTCTTCCAAAGCAAAAGCAAAACCCATTTTATACAGCAGCAAAAGAAGTATAAGGCTTGCTATTACTTGTTCTTTTCTTTTTTTCCCAGCTTTATTGAGGCACAATTGTAAATAAAAATTGTATATATTTAAAGTATGTTTTCACATATGTATACATTGTAAATGATCATCACAATCAAGCTAATTAACATATCATTACCATTTGTGTGTGCACGTGCTGAGAACACTTAACGATCTACCCTCTTATCAAATTTCAAGTACACAATGCAATATCATTAACTATTGTCACCATGTTGTACACTGGATTTCCAGAACTTACTCATCTTGTGTAACTGAAACTTATACCAGCATCTCCTTCTTCCCCCAGCTCCTTCCTGTACCTGCTCTTCTAAACTTGCTCTGATGAGCTTTATCTTTTTATGTTCTGCATGTAAGTGAGGTTATAGTTTTCTGTTTCTGGTTTATTTCACTTAACATAATGTCCTCCACGTTCATCCATGTTGTCACACATAGGAGGATTACCTTCTTTTTTAAGGTTGAATAATATTCCTGTATGTATACATACATACATTTTCTTTATCTATTCATCCATTGACAGACATTTAGGTTGTTTCCATATCTTGGCTATTGTAATTTCATTTCTTATTTGGCCGACCCCTCTGGGTTGATCTATTCATTCCACTAAAGCTCCTACGTGTAGTTCTGTTGATAAAGACACTGAAAGGAAAAAGTAGGCCAGAATACGATCTGCAAGCCTGCCCAGCTGAAGATAGCCATCTTTCCCAGACAGAAGAGAGGCTGAGGTTTTCACAGGAGTGACAGATCACAGGGACATAGGCAGCCCTTTTAGGAAGTTAGACCTGCTGGGCTGGGCATGGCTCATTAACCCAGATTTTGTGCCAACCTCCCGAGCAACTGTTGTCTGCTGCAATGGGGTCATTCTCCAGTAACCACTGGGACCATGACCCCTTCCTCAACCCCTCCCCAGTAACATCTCCCTGTGCTTCCCTGACATTCCCAGCTCATCAACTCTCCCGTTTCCTTGTGCCCACCAAACACGAGAAAGAACACGTGAGAATATGCCCCCTAAAAATAAAAAGGCCAGGCACGGTGGCTCATGCCCGTAATCCCAGAACTTTGGGAGGCGGGCAGATCACCTGAGGTCAGGAGTTTGAGACCAGCCTGACCAACATGGAGAAACCCCGTCTCTAATAAAAATACAAAATTGGCCGGGCGTGGTGGCGCATGCCTATAATCCCAGCTACTTGGGAGGCTGAGGCAGGAGAATTGCTTGAACCCGGGAGGTGGAGGTTGCAGTGAATCAGGATGGCACCTCTGCACTACGGCCTGGGCAACAAGAGTGAAACTCCATCTCAAAAAAATAAAAATAAATAAAAAGAAACTATTGCCATCTTTTCCTCAAAATCATAGGAGTTTTTTTTGGAAGACAAGAAGATGGCAGTAGTATAGTGCTGGGAAAAATCATAACATGACTGAGTCTAAGAATGTCTTATCAGAAAGTTGATTTCTATCCATTTTTTCTATAGCAATCTCTGTCTGTCTGTCTCTCACAGGCAGCTTTGAGCTCCCCACCACTTCCCATAGCCTTTTCAGTTTGATCATAAAACATCATTCCCCTTTGGCCTGTCGCTTTGCCATAGTCTCATATTGCAAATGGCCATTACCTGGTCATTGAGAGGGAGGAGTGATCTCACTGAAGTTCCAAATAGGGAAAAAAATGAATGGCACTGTTCTTCTCCCAGCAAAAGATATGCTGAAATTGTCTGATGGTCCAATCAGGCCACTAGAAGATTAAAATGCACCAAAAAATACAGACGCCCTCCCAAACCAGTGGGCACGTGTCTTTCTGTACACAACAGCCAGCTTCCTGGGTGACAACCTGTGTAATTGAACAATACCCTGCACATAGTTTAATATTCTTCTAGCACTGTCTTGAAATTCTTAACAATTTTATTTAACAATGGGCCTGCCTTTTTGTTTTGCATAAGTCCCAGATAATGTCGCCGGTCCCGCACAGCACTGAGGGTTAGCTGAGTCCTGAGGCTTTGATTTCCAACTGCAATGGTGGGATTTTAACTGTTTATTTATTTGAGGGGGCGGAATGGCATGTGGTTTGCCTGGTACCTGTTTCGGTTCTCTTAGCTAGAACGCCTGCTTGTTGGGGCAATGCTGCGTGACTGACTGGCAGGTACAGTCCCAGGGACTGCAGATTTGGTCAATTACAGAAAGTGAGAGCTTCCACGGAAAACTGTGTGATGCGCCTGCAAGGAATCATGATGGCAGGTAGAAAGGTGCTGAGAAATTCTGCATGGAGGAGACAGTTCAGTAAAAAGAGAGGTTCATAAACAACTCCCGGTGGTAATCTTGTTGTGTCTAGAAGGAACAGAAGAAAAACCATTTCTTCCAGATTCTTCCTTTTCAACTGAAGCCACAAGGCCCCTGGTGCACACTCAGCCCCTGCTTTTTATGTTTCCTACTGTTTACTCTGAATTCTTCCTGAGGTTTTGCAGAGAAGCACTACATCAACACAATTTATTTTATTACGATGCCATGTCATATCATATATCTCCTGTTCACATTAGGTTGACATGGTGCTACGTTTGTGGATGAGCATATATGGATACATATTATCACAATCACTACAGAATAGCATTTACTGAGTGCCCACTACCCTATTAGATGCTGCAAACTGACATGTGAGAGCACAAATAACAATTTAATAACAGAAAAAAATGACACTCTATTTAATCCAACTTGCAGAAAAACAATACAAAACAGAATAACTATTCCGTATTTCCTCTCCATGCCTGCTGTATGGTGGCGAGAAAGACCTCTAAAATGCATAAAGCTCTTATCTTCGTTCATTCCCCAAAGAATAATAGATCAGTCAGTGCTCTGATGCTGTTTTAATAATGTACAATTTACAATTCATTGGTTACCAAGCACTCACAGTATAATTAATTTTGTAGACCTGTTCAGCAAAGCCACATGGTTTTGTACAATATAGGGAGGAGGAGTGGTGGCAGTGGTGCCAGGAGGAGGGGGGCAGGGGTGGGGAAGGACGAAGGGAGAAAGCCGTCTTCTCTCCTTTTTCATATTGAAGCAGCCGAATCCTGCACCAGCTGGGCAGATTGGCAGATAACTGCCATGGCTGAATGAGAGACTCAGTCTGAGGTACAAATATCTCCCCACTGAGAAGTTTGGAATGGCAAAAACTGTGATCCTGAGGGTACTCTGTTCAGTCTCATGGGGAGGTCACACTAAGGAAGCCTGCTGACCAAACCACAGGGGTACGTTAGGCATCCCTCTTTCAGAAAGGAAGGGATCCCCTCACAGACTGGAGCTGAGCCATGAACTGCAGAGCTCTTCAGGAGTCTGGCAGCCCTAGGGATCGGCTAGTTTTCCCCAAGGTTGTATTCTTTCTTTCCACATCTCCTCATTGATCAGCATGTCTCTTATGTTCTCCTCCTTCTATTACTGGCTGTCTTTACTTCATCAAAGTTTCTAATTCCCTACACACAGCGCACCATGGCCTCCCGCCCCAGCTCCGCCCCACGCTGCCCTCTTCCCATCATCTGAATATATGTCTTATGAAGTTTTTGTTCATATTTCCAAAAGAAAATCTGATTGGCCCAGCTTGCCTTTTTCTGAACAGGGTTATGGGTGCTGTCTGGTCTGATGGTTTTCTGTCACTCTGTAGGTACTCACTTCTATCCCCATCAGCTGTGAGCCAGGCAGTGTGGGGTCACAGGGTACAAAACAGGGGGCTGGAGCTCCTCCTTCATCAGCGACCCTGAGCAAGGTAGCCAGCAGCCTCTGCCCAGAGAGACTCTGCCTAGGCAGGTGCCATCAAGGGGACAGGTGCACCTTAGACCCACGTCTGTCCTTCAGGTGGCAGGGCCATGCTCTTGGGGCAGGCCCACAGGGTAGAAAACGGCCTGCAACTTCCCCTGGATTTTCATGGTATGTTTCCAAGGTTTTCTTTTTTTACCTTCTCCTAGACTCCTGATGACCCTCTTTGAGAATCATCCTCAATATACATGCCCACATGTGCACATGCACACATGGGCACATACATGCACAGGCATACACAGACACACATGGGCACACACACACAAGGCACCCCCCCACATACACACGGGCACACACATGCACAGGCATACACAGGCACACACGAACACACACACACAAGGCACGCCCCCCACACACACACATGGGCACACACATGCACGGGCACAATGAGCACACACACACACAATTCACCCCCCCCCACATACACACGGGCACACACATGCGCAAGTAACCCACCTACACACATGGGCACATACATACACGGGCACACACACACACGGGCACACACACACACACACATTGAGGCTTAGCACCTCCCACTGTCCATCAGTGCCTGACTTTTGTCTAGCTCCCAATCTGCTCACACTCTTCTTTCTAGAGAACTCTGGTACCTGCTCTACATCCTCCCCAGCATCTGACCTCAGCCAAAATTGTTTTTTGCTGTGACTCTCTTGTCACATCAAGTGACTTGAAGGGATTCCTGTTTTCTAAACCACAGAGTCTGTGACAGATGGACAAACACATCTTGCCAGCAGGGCATGCTGGGTCACAGATGATACGAAGCTGATGCCTATCAACTGCCTGGTATCAGTTTACTCAACAGCCCTTGTTAGTATGATGTTCAGTCAACTTGTGTCAGTTACCAGGGCCTTCCTGCTGCTGCCTGTCACCCAAACTCCTCAAATCCTTAGGGTTTGCTTTGGGTTTATGGTCAAAACGTAGTTTCCAACCAAATAAGCTTAATTTTGGATTCAGTCGATCCTTTTTAATATTTTCATGCTCATCCCACTCTATCTTTTTTGTGAAATTCTTTTCTCCTGGATCATCTTTTCATGTCTGACCTAATTTCTCCCTTTAGTCTTCAGAATCTGATAATCATTTATTCCATGGCAACTCCCTGATCTACCCATCTGGCCCAGCAGGGTACAGTTTATTTTATTCCTTAAAAAAATTGCTTTCAATGCTGCACAGTCACATCTGACTTGTTTTTTTGTTTGTTTGTTTGTTTTTTGTTTTGTTTTGTTTTGTTTTTTTTTTTTAGTTAACTGTCATGGGCATCCTAAGTGTCCCTGAAATAGAAGACCCTGATTTCACTGGGAAGCAGATACATGTGATCCCTTAGGGGAAGATGGAATCTTTTCTTACAGCAACCAAGCATCACAGATAGCTTTACATATGTGCAGATGGGGACCCTGGCGCAAATTTATAAAGTACTGGGATGACTCATTGATCTTCAAAAGACCCTTCAGCATATCTCCTAACTAAATTGTTTCCTATCACATGGGGAGGTTTAAAAATTATGGATGCCAGACCCCTGCCGGGATTAATTAAGTCAGAATGTCTGGAGTTGGGGTCCAGACAGGAGTATGTGTTTTAATTCCCTAGGTGGCTCTAATATGTAGCATAGTTGAAAACTCTTTCTTAGTTGAGTGGTTTATAAACTTGGCGGCACATCGGAGTCACCAGGGAGGTTTAAACAATACACATGCCTGGGTCTCATCCCTGGAGATTTTGACTTAATTAGTCTGGGTTTTGGCCTGGCCATTGAGAGTTTCAAAGCTCCCCAGGAGGTTCTAATATGCGCCAAGATTGAGAACCAGTACCTTAATGGATACATGAAACTTGAACATTGGGCTGTCTAGCTATGCTGTATTTTTACTTGCTAACCTTGGCCAATCCTATCCAGAAGGCTTCCAGAGAGCAGGTTGAAGGAGGGGAGACTGGAAAATGCATAGAGATGTGGAGAGCCTGGGGAAGGCATGAGGAAAACCATGGAAAGAAAACAAAATGAAGAAAGGTTGTGCCAAGCAAAAAATTATTTTTGGCTTATCAAACTCATCCAGGTATGCATTCTAGAAAGAATCAACAGAATCTCCTCTCCCAACAGCTTAGATGGCAGAGGGCATTGCTGGCTAGAAGCCCCCAAGACTCCACTGAGACCATCACCAGCAGCAGACAGCTTCAGCTCATCTTATACTTGCTCCAGCAAGAACTAGGTAGAGGTGCAGTTCATAATCCATGGCTAATTTATTAATATTCTAAGTTTTTAAACCTAGAATTTGCTATATTTGGAATTGTCAATTTATGAACATTCTAAGTATAGAATTTAATCTCAGTAGGGAATTCAGTTTTACTCAAAGGTCTCAAAATACCTGCTTTTGACTTATGGTGATAGTAACCTGCTTCTAGAGAGGCAGAGAAAGAAATACCTTCAAGATTGGAGAGAGAAGGGAGATAGGAAAATAAATATGATAAAGCTTCCCTAAATACCCAGGTCACCTATTTTAAGGCCTCATATTCTTTTGTACCTTTTTCCCCATCCTCCACGTTAATTCACCTGTCGTTTTTCTCAAGGACGTTTTACATTTTACTTATCCTTTGTCTTCTACATCTGTAGATACCCATGGAATTTCCTCTCACCCACTTTCTAAAAGTTCCGAACAAATGCACTTACATCTGGTGATGTGTAATGCCAGTATGCCTAGGAGAACTGGGTCTCTGTCCAGAAATCCTTCCTGGATTCCTGAGACGTAATATACACATATACCTATAGGTTACTAGGATTTAGAAAAACAAATGTACTTAGGAACATTTCTTTTCTGTTTCACTTAAAATGATACTGAGATGGTTCAGTTTGACTGAACATGAAGTCAATGCCCCAGAAGAATATGGGGATATTTCTCTCACAGATTACCTGGGTACACACCCAGTGTCCCTCAGGTTCTTCCCAGTTCATTTCCCTAAGTTCTCTCTTACCATCATCTCTCTGCTTCATCCAGTCACTCCGGCAGCAGCCCTTCCCCAGGCACCTTTGATATCATTCAGCCCTGGGTGTGGCCACTGCGTGAGACTCACCACTCTGCAAGCCCTTCTTTTAAAATGGAAATGGTATTGCCTTTCCAAAGATCATCTAAACAAGAATATCAAGAAAATACTCTTTGCATTCCAGCAAAAGTAAAGAGAGTGGCACTCTTCTGCAGCTGGGCAAAACCATTTAAGTATTGAAAATAAGAGACATTCTTCCTCCCTTTTGCATTGGGCGTGCCAAACTTCCCCCTCACACAGGCACATCTCAAGGCTGTAACTCAGCAGATACGAGCAGTCGGTTTGCAATGAGAATACCAGGTACCATGGCTGTTCAGTGTATATTTCTCCCCACATCAGCTTTTTACAAGATCTCTTCCCATCTCTCCCTCTACATAAAATTAAAACCACTGGAACTCAGAGGAGTCACACTAACCACCAGGAAGCACCCACTTGGACAAGTAAGGAGCTGCCAATCATTTTAAGGCCTGTTGGGCAAGCTTATCAGGTTCCTGATTCCTCCAGTATAAAAAGCCTGGTGGTTTCAGGGATCGAGATAGGCACAGCTGTAATCTACCATGATCCAGAGCTTATTCACAGATCACAGCTGTGTAATTTCAGGTAACATGCTTCCCTTGTTTGGATTTGTTTAACATTGTTAAATATATAGTCAGACCATCTGCACAGTATTTTTTTTAAATTGGAAATTACAACCATAACTTCCTTTTTATATATCAATAAACTAAACAGCAAAATTTCAAAGGGATCCTTCTGCACCAAGCAGTGAAGCAGAATGCCTGTCCCACGCCACACCACTGCCTAATTGCACACTAATTGGACAAACGTGATTAAATATTTCAAGATCTTTACTAATTGCCTCTATTTTCGCTTTAAAATTTGCTTGCCACCAACAAATTTAATGACACTGGTGTCTAGTCATCAGCAAAAAGCCCAAGAGTTGCTCTTTAAAATGTACCTAGTCAGAATATTTACTGATTGTGCATTGTTTCCAATGTAGCTTAATTAGAAATCCAATCAGTTCGCTAAGTCTAATTATACTTGATTTGTAGATTCAGACTATGATACATAATGAAGCCAAGCAGCTAACAGTAAACGTGCCTGAAATGTAACAATAAGAGAAATATTTTTTAATGTACGTCTTGTCACTTTAGAAATTCAAGTAATACACATGATCTTTCACGATGGGGATTTTGGAGCTTTGAGCTTTGCAAAGTTTCCATGAACCAGATTCCAATTCCACTGGGAGGAGCTGCTTTGAAAGACGATGACCAGAAAATATTTCTATGTCTGCATATTACAGATTAAAAAGAAAAAAGAAACAATTGCTTTCTTCCCATTGTCTCTGTGAGAAACTTTTGTGACATTATTTCACAGAAGTTGCCTTGATGAAACTGATATGGTTAAAATAGATACATTCAATGTAATTCTTACTTTAAAAGTTACCCTCCCAGAAATTTGATTTAGCTATCTCAGAAAATGCCTTATCCGGTGCCTAAAAACCACAATGATTATATAAACAAGTATTCAAAAATGTGTGGGCCTAAGTGTGTATATATACAATATTTTACAAGAGGAAACATTTCTACACATATTATTGTATGTCTGCAATAATTTGCAACCAACAGTTGCTAAGTGGAAAAACTTCACCTAGCCTAAACTTGATTTTAACACAGATTAAGATAACAATTTCCATTGTCTCAATCATTCAAATAGTTTGAGACGAAGCAGTATTGAGATACCTAAATACCCATCACTCTATGACCCAGAATTCAAGCATGTCCCTGTTGGCATTCACCACGCAGACATGGAGCAATCACCAAATGGGTTCGATGTTGAAAACTGCCATCTCACCTCACCTTGCAATTTGTCATCTGCCAAAAAAGGCAATGTTTGGGAACCGTAAGGATGCTGGTGATAATGCTGGTTCAAAACAAACTCCAGAGTCAAGTTCATTTCATTTTCATTTTAAACACAGTGGGAGAAATCAATAGGTGAATCAGAATGGGTATAAAGGAATGCAATTTCTAAGCTTTTGGGATTATATTATAAACATAATAGAGGATGACTCAAAACAACCTGAAATTCTAAATTAATTACTTCTGACTCTTCAACAATAGACTGTTAAGTTAGCATATTTATCTTTCCTTTAGTGGAAAACTTATCATTTTCTAACAACATAGCCTAACAGAAACACTGAAAAATTCTTGGCTGAGAGAGTCTGCAGAAGTGCAAAATCTGAGCAGTTGTAATTTTTGCATTAAAAACCAATCATTTACATGTACATTCTGGTGCTGCTTTTAAAAGCTTTGCAGGCTAGGCATGGTGGCTCACACCTGTGATCCCAGCACTTTGGGAGGCCAAGGCAGGTGGATCACTTGAGGTCAGGAGTTCAACACCAGCCTGGCCAACATGGTGAAACCCTGTCTCTGCTAAAAATACAAAAATTAGCTTCGGTGTGGTGGCGCATGCCTGTAGTCCCAGCTACTTGGGAGGCTGAGGTGGGAGAATCGCTTGAACCCATGAAGCAGAGGTTTCAGTGAGCAAGTCTGCATCACTGTACTCCAGAATGGGCAACACAGCAAGACTCTGACTCAAAATAAAAAAATAAATAAAAGCTTTGTAATAAAATTGCACCATTGTATGTGTACACACACACACACCCATACAGACATAAAATTTTTAAAGAATCATGAAACAATTCCTAATATTGCTTTCTCCTTTTTTTTTTTTTTTCAAAAGCACCTCATAGCATGTACTGAGCCTGGAGAGTTTTCCTTTGCATTCAGTTCTTTGCCTTCTGACATGGTTCCAAATCCATGTAGCCTCTAGCCAGAACCTTTGTTTATACTGTGCCCTGTATAGCTCTTACTTTACCCCTGTACTCTGGTGTGAGGCTTTACTGATTAATTTCTGAGCATTTAAACAAAATGCTAATAACAGAGTTTGTGGGTCGGTTTGTTTTTCAATCAGAATTCATCACACTGACCTTTGGGTTAACAGACAAAGCCCTCATTGGCCTCATGTGAACATAGCACTATAGAAAGTCTCTTCTTGACCTTCCTTCCCTGATTGCTTTGGGAATATTGCCACCTGGATCTTCCAGCAGGGATGTGGAAGCAGTGACAAGACCCAAATCTTATTATTTCTCTAGGTCGGAGCAGGCAGGTCTTACCACCTTTCTTAACTGATTGAGGTGAGAGAAAAGAAGATGTAAATACAACATCTGGACTCTACTTCACATCAGCTATTTAAAAACAAAAGTTGGCAACTATATTACCCATTTAAAAAGCATAGTTTCTGTATGCAATTGGCATGAACCGAAACAAAATAATTTTTTTAATGTTGCAAAAAATAAGAATATAGGAAAGCATATCTTCGTGAATTCCTAAGGAGATTAGGTAAGAAAAGAATCTCCTGGTGCAGTCTTCTCACTTTTAAATGTCAGAGAATTTCTAAAGGAGTGTTTTTTCCCTTTTTGCTCACAGTTTAGTTTTATCTTTTCCTCTTCTTATTAATAAGGCCTGGCCCCTCGTTAACATGCAGCCGGAACCTAATGAGCCTTGCAGACTCCTGTAATTTCTTCACTGTTGAAAATGCCTGACACTAATCTATGCCATTTATACTAATAAGAGGTGGATCAGCTGATATTTGGTGCAATGAAAATATGCTAAATATACTTTATTGAATTGCACATAGTTAGTTCTTCCCAGTTTACTGTATTACGGCAACAGATGCACAATCATTACCTCTGCGCTCTATGTGTGGCAAAACCTTCGGTTTGAATAAATAAGAGAAGAAGGAGCCAGACATTCGATATGTTAGCTTCCTTTTTTTTTTTTTCTTTTCATGCTGACAATATGGACTCTCAAACTCCCACTGCAGAAAAGCCATCTTTTAGGTGATTTTCAAAGCACAGATAATAGTGCTTCCTGTTGAAATGGCAATGAACTGAAGATCTGACCTAAAATACGACATTTTATATGAAACGGACTTTGATGAACGCTAAATTCAAGCGGATTTTGCATAGAACTTATGAACCACATCCATAGGATCTCAAACGTATGAATCTTGGTGATTCATACTCTTCTAGTGAATACCAAAAAAGTGCAAATTTTACTATATGTTGAATACTTATTATTATATTAGTCAAAAGCAACCTTTGAAAATTTTTGCATTACCAGTCTATTTTTTTTTTTTGATGACTCTGTTGTATTTGCGTTTCTTCTTCTACTTGGGAGGCACATGGCTGAGGAGACAGACTGCAGGTGTTAGTAAATGTTTCTAGCACTTATGTCAATACCTGTGTTTGGCTCAGGCATCACAAACCAGAGGGTGCTTTTTAAAACCTTATTTAAAATCTACATATTTATTCAAAACACTCAGCTATCGTTGCATCGTCTGAGATGTGCAGTGAATAAGATAGAGGCTTAAGGGTCTTGAACTAAACGTTTGTACCTGTGGACCCACAATGCATAGTAGCCTCCAATAAGTGAGTTCCCTAGTAAGGGAGTTCAGCAGGGTAGGATTCGTCTTTTGAGGGAAGTTGATTACATCATTAAAATTTCTCACTAACTGTGCTCATATCTGATGAAAGATTTAGGATACGGGTAGAAAGCAATTCAGAAGGCAGAGATGAGGTGAAAAAGTCAAGTAGCACCCAAAACCTCAGTTCCTCCATGTTAATAGTTATTTTTCTCTTAACAGGACTTAGATTTGAAATGAGTCGCAAGCTACTCAATGATGAAGAAAGAAAACTAATATGCATTGCTATTTAAACATATTTCCCATGCACTTGACTATCTTCCACCTGATAGCTGGCACTCTTGACTGTCTCCTGACCAAGGCTTTCTTGGAACATGCTTCATGTTGGTCTGGGCAGTATACCTTGCACTTATCCATAAGAGTATTTTTTCAGATTTCCAAATGTCCTCTGATTTATCCTCTAAGAGAATGATGAGTGCCTTCCAACAATACCTCTTCCCTTGGACAATTACTCTATCTGTGCCTTCTAGAATCTCTTGCCTCTTAACCTTTGCCAGCACAGGTGCAGTAACTCCCCAAAGATTAACAGTCTGATTGTAGGTGTGATTGAAATTAGCTTGGCTTCCCTTCAGAATCCAGTGCCCTAGCCTCCTAAATCACCTCCTATAATCTTGTGCACTTAGGCAAAGCAAACAAAATAATCTGCCAGGAAATACTAATAGTGCAGTGTCAACACAGACATCGTTTGTATTAACTGTCCTATTATTATTGCCCTGCTCCTTAAATCCAATCAAACTTCAATTCCCACTCTGCAGGGGCTGGGTGTTAATTAGAAAGAGTGTGTGTTTGCATGTACCTATGTGTACACACACAGGCCCCTTCCGATATGCATATACCCCTCACGCACGCATGGGTGTGCCCACAGACTCAGGTCTCATTACCAATTAATTTAACTTGCAAGTGCTGCCCCGTGTTTTCAGTTTGTTGTTCCAATGCACAAAAGCATATATTCTGCATGCATGTCTTCTGCCCCAAATCTTGACATTTTCCAACATATTTAGCTAATGTGGTTGTAGAAGGTTCACTGTGGATACTGTGAGCCCAATAAATCTTCCTCTTAAATGTAGGCACTCCACCATCCCAACATCTTATACCTATAATACATTTTAATTACTTGGCTATTCAAATTATACAAAATTAGATTTGCACAGAACAGCACCACGGATTTCTCAATTTATATTCAATCCGCCGCAAACAACCTAAAATCAGCAAGTGCGCTTTTATTAGAACTTGCAGGAGCCACTGAAGTCTGATACCTTTAAAATTATTAAGTGACAAAGATTACTAGCACTAAGGTTCTACTTTGCTTCCCCATTAGCCATTTAGGTGACAGCTGCTGTATTACACATAAAGATGAACCATTCCTTGAGGGATGATAGTGGCTCCGCTGTGACACTGCTGGCATAAAGCATTATCAGACCATGGCTGTGCTTGGAGCCACCGAAGTCTCCTAGGCACCTATCAGTACCCTCATTATCTGCATCACAGAGTACCGAGAACGAACACTGCCAGGCCTCACAGCTTCGCAGCTCATTTGAGAAGCGGAAATTAAATGTCCCAGGAGAGAAAACAGGCACACTGTAACAGCGCCGGCGCTGTACACCAATAACACGTCGACCGCTGTAGCACTGACTTCTATCTCATTAATTTAATAGGCTCCTGGAATGAGGATGGGAAGGTAGAGAGGCAGCCTTGACAAGGAGATTACTGAGAGGCGCCGGCATTGTGTGTTTTGCGAGCTCATAACAGAACAAGGACTTACTGGAGGGGTCACAGCTCTTCTGATATTTGTTGGGGCTTTTAGAAGCGCTGCACAGCAAAAAGAAATGAAGGGTGGGAGAGAGAAAAAGAGACAAGGGAAAATCACCGAACAGGGGCAAAATTAGCAGATCATAAACAGGATCTGTTTATATTATGCAGCATTCGAGCGTAAGGTGAAGGAAGCAAAGGAGGCTAGAGAGAAAATAAAGGTACTCTCTGCACACAGCACAAAAAAAAAAATTCTCTGATTGTGTGTGTGTGTGTGTTCGCGTGTGTGTGTTTGAGGAGCCTATTGAACATAAGCCTTTGCCCTGATGAAAACTGTTTTTATAGCACCATTTTCATAAAATTCATAAATGCTTTTGCTGGAGAAATAACAGCTCCTTTATGACCAAAGTGACATCAAGCAAAACAAAGCTAAGAGCCAGGAGGCTATTCAGAGAAGTCAGACCAAAGAAATTTTCCCTTAAGGAAAACAAGATGCCTGAAGTCTCCAGGTGATGGAAACAACAGTGTTTTTCACTTTGAATCATCAGATTATGCCCTCAGTTCTCAGCCAGGTAGACCCACCCTTCACATGGGATTCAGATCCCTGATGAACCAGAGAGGTGCAAGACAGTCAGATTCCAAGATTATCAACATAGATTTTTGAGCACTGGATTTTTATTTTTAATAACTACTCTCCATCGTTATCATTTGTTTAAAGGCCTCGGGAGGAACAAAGATCAAGAAATCCAGCCTTCTGTACCTTTTGACATTGCTGAGAGTGGCTCTTTGTGTATTGGTTAAAGGAACAACGAGGCAAGACGTGGTGACTTTTGTGGTTATGAGGGATTAGCAATGGTATTTAAAGCATCCTGGGTAAATCTCTGATCACGGAGATCTTTGTCTTCCTGCTGCAGCCAGACAGAACTACGGGATAGTGGAAAGAGTGCCCGCTGTTTCCAGTGTCAGGGGAACAGGTTTCGTGTACCAGCTGCAATAGTTACTTGCTGTGTGTCTTTGGGCAAGTCACTTTACCTCTCTGAGCCTCAGGGTTTTGAGGTTGTTTTTTCCATTTTTTGGTGTCATGTTGTTGTTTTGTAAGTAAGAAGTGAGGACTGACAACTCCCTCTTCACCTGGCTGTCAGAATTAAAATAATGTAAATGAAAATCATTGGTATGGTATGCTAGTGTTCAAAGTCGTTTGCACCAGATCAGACCCTATATTATTGATATCCTTACCCACTGTAACGGGGAGAATGGAGGAGGGGAGTTTTGATAAAGTGAGGCCACTGATGGAAAGCAGGGGTAGCATGAACAGAGAGGGCTCTCTCTGCTGTACATTCAGCTCCCAGGGGCCCATTTCTCCTGGTGCGGATGTTCTCAGGCTGCATGGGTCATAGGTTGCTGGGGGGTCTGAAAGAATGCTGAGGACCTCTTTGCTAAGAAAAAATTCACTAGTGCTTATAATTTCAGAGATTCACAGATTTCCAGCCATGGACTCCAGGTTAATAACACTTGTTACAGAGAATGGGTATGTTGTGAGACTTTATGTGATATCAGAAGAGAAATCAACCTAGTCCTACACACATATGCACATACACACACACACACACACACACACACACACACACACACACACATACACTTTGAATAATCCAAGCCCTTTTTTTGTAGCGACACAAATGACAGCAGTTCTGAGAATCATAGGCTATCAGCATTCTCTTGTTTGCTCTTCTGTGTGAAACTCCCTATCCTCTGCCACCTTTAGGATGAGGGTGTACTTGAATGTTGAACTCCTGATGGCTGAGGCCAGTCCTGGACCATTGGAATGTCGGGAGCTAAGATAGCTCCCCATCAATCGCCTCGATGGGCAGTGGGCTGCAGCGGGAACAGCTGGGGCATCTCTGTCTTGTCAGAGTGTCCCTGCCTTCAGCAAGGAGCTGGGGTTTCATCCGCTGAGGACCGGCCCCATTTAGTCCAGTGTTCCTCTCTTGTTCTTTTCCCAGGACAAAACTAGATTCCTGACACTCAATTCAGGCTGCGAAAACTGATCCCGGAACTTCTGCCATGTCCAGTCTTCATCCTCCTCCGTACCTGCTTTCCTCTTCCAGATACTTCCTATTCCTATTGCTGCCCCCTGCTCAGGTGGCCTGTCCCATCTGGTGGCCTGAGGGCAGCACCAAGTCTCTGGATACTAGCCAGTACTTGGTCTGTCAGGCTCTGGACATAATAGACACTCAGTAACTTTTTTTTTTTTTTTTTTTTGAGACAGAGTCTTGCTCTGTCGCCCAGGCTGGAGTGCAGTAACACAATCTTGGCTCACTGCAACCTCCACCTCCTGAGTTCAAGGGATTCTCCTGCCTCAGCCTCCTGAGTAGCTGGCACCACAGGTGCATGCACCATGCCTGGGTAATTTTTTGTATTTTTTTTTTTTAGTAGAGACGGGGTTTTACCGTGTTAGCCGGATGGTCTCGATCTCCTGACCCTGTGATCCCCTCACCTCAGCCTCTCAAAGTGCTAGGATTACTGGCAAAAGTCACCATGCCTGGCCTCAGTAACTATTCTTAAATAAATGACCTGATAATATGTTAAAGAAAAGGGATGGAGGAGGAAGAGGAAAAGAATAACAGGTGGACAGGTGTTAAAAGGGGCTTGGGTGGGGAAGAAATGCCACCACAGTTGTTACCTAAGTGTTAGAATAAAGTGACAATCTCGACATGTCATGCTACTTTTTCCTATTCCACTTCAAATACAAGTTTCCTGAATATTGATGGGAGTGGAGTGAGACAAGACATGATGCCCTAAAGGGAAAAGCCACAGAGGACAGAGTAGCCATGCCTCCCCTTCCTACGTTCTGCCCTGTTCCCCTGGCAGAAGGGAGTCTGTCATTCATGAGTGCATCATGACCCCACTAAGAAAGGGTGAAGCTTTCCCCAACATGTATCAATCATGCAAACCTAGACCTGCTTAAGACTTGCAAATATGAATGTGTTCCTTCAAAGTCCTCCTTGAAGACCTATAGAACAGCCCCCAGGAAACTCCCCACACTGTGCATGAAAATCTGCATTGCCAGAACGCGTCTCCTGTTCCACATAAAGCTCACCTAAACCGGCAAAGTTATTCCTCCTGCTGAAAAAAATAATGGGAGGCACTGTGTGATTACTTCCCATTATTGCAGAAAAGCTATAGACTCCAGATGAAAGACTACAGTGCTCTTTGCCTAAGAAACCTACCTGGAAAAACAAAAGTCTGTTCAATCAACTAAAACTATACAGCCAAAATTACGAGGGCAAGAGACACACTTGCCCGTGAGCAGGATTCTGTCAAAAATTAAATCCAGGTTACCTACAGAACAAACAGGCAGACACCTGCAGTGACAACAGCATGACACTCACCCAGGGGTTCTAAACCAAGGGTAGTTTTGCCCCCTAGGGACATTTGGTAATATCGGAACACATTTTTGGCTGTCATAACTAGGGGTCCTGCTAGTATCTAGGCAGTAGAGGTCAGAGATACCGAGAAACCCCCTCCAGTGCATGGGGCAGCTTTCCACAACGAAGCATTATCTAGCCCAAAATGTCAACAGCACCGAGGTTGAGAAAGATCAGCCTCACTGAGGTGAACTACACTCACTAGCTTTTTTGTTTCCAGCCACATTCTACCCCTCCCTTCTTCTTTACTTATTTCTTTTTCACTCTCTAACCCAGACTTCAGCCAAGCTCCAAGCTACAGACATGCATATTTTGACTCTGACACAAATTTTGTCTTTGTTTTCTTTTGACTGTACCACAGTGACTAAAATTTCTACTTCAATCATGCATTGAGATAAAACACCTTAACATGTATGTGCTCTCAATAGGAAAGCCTCTGCCGACTGCGGTGGCTCGTGTCTGTAATCCTAACTCTTTAGGAGGCCGAAGCAGGCAGATCACTTGAGGTCAGGAGTTCGAGACCAGCCTGGCTAACATGGTAAAACTCCATCTCTACTAAAAATACAAAAATTAGCCAGGCGCGGTGGCACCTGCCTGTAATCTTGCTATTTGGGAGGCTGAGGCAGGAGAATCACTTGAATCCAGGAAGTGGAGGTTGCAGTGAGCCCAGATTGGGCCATTGTACTCCAGCCTGGGAACAAGAGCAAAATTAGGTTTCAAAAAAAAAAAAAAAAAAAGAAAGCCTCATAAACCACTTTCAGACATTTGTAATAAAAGGTCACTTCTGAAGTCTAGAAAAGCCCTGTGGGAATAGGACACCTGGCGGAAAGCTTGTGATAAATGGCTAGAGATCTGGAAAGCTTTGAGTGCACAGAGGCTTTTGAGAGCAGTCCCAGCTACTATCCCACAGGGTGTGGTCCTCAACAGCTGGGAAGTGGCAGGAGAGATCCGGGAGCTAAGGGAGAGAAGGGCTAACCAAGAGTGAGTAAGGAGAGCCCTCCTGAAAAGAGAAAAGGAAACTGAGCCTACACCAAACTTTTTGCAATTCTTCCCTTGGGACATTGGCCCAAACACCTGAAGTCTTGCACCAGAAGGAACTCACCTCTCTATCCTCCAGTGAGATTCTCCCTGTAACCTACACTGACACATTTGTCATTTTTCTGTCCCAGTCTCACTTACTCCACAAAGTCTTCTTTAACTAATTCTACTTTTCACTACGTGCCTTTCACAGTTAATTGCTCAGTTGGTTTTCTATTCATTTCCATTCATTTTTCAAAGGAAATTCTATCATATTAAAACAGCTTCTTACAGGACTAAACTTCTTTGTATTGACTTTCCTTTTTTTTTTTTCTGAGACAGAGGCTTAATCTGTCACCCAGGTTGGAGTGCTGTGGCGTGATCTTGGCTCACTGCAAACTCTGCCTCCCAGGTTCAAGCAATTCCCCCTGCCTCAGCCTCCCGAGTAGCTGGGATTACAGATGCCTATCACCATGCCCAGCTAAGTTTTATATTATTTAGTAGAGATGGGGTTTTGTGATGTAGGCCAGGCTGGTCTTGAACTCCTGACCTCAGGTAATCTGCCCACCTCAGCCTCCCAAAGTGCTGGGATTACAGGCATGAGCCACCGTGCCTGGCCACCATAGTACATTTTTTAAAACCATGAAATTAACATTACTTAGAAACTATTGTTGGAAATAGATGCTTCGTGCCTCAAAGAAAACTTAGCACTGAGACAAAGGATCTTTCAGCAATGCAATTTTTACTCCCTGGACTGCAGAAAGGGTACCCTCCCTAGCCATCGCACCATGAGAGTATAATGAACAAAGGAAAACAGACAAATGTGTCCCTTATGCATTCGGGGTCGTTCTTACTGCTGTGTCTATCTCCGTTGGCTGTAGCCAGACCTCACAATCTAAACTAAAACCCGGTTGGCTAATAAAACTTTTCTAAACAGGTAAAGGCAATGGAAAGCTGGGACATGCCTGTGAGCCCATCCAGCACAGATATATTGGTTAAAGTACAAGGACAAAGAATGTACTGTGTGCCTGTAAGCATGGCATGTTTAAGTGCTACATAGGATGGGGCTTCACAAAGTTATTAGCACACTTATTCTTTAACAAGAAAGGAAACTCTAAAAAGGAAGTTTTCTACCTCCCACGCTGTTAACCAAATGCCAGACTACATTTGCCTTTCCCCAATTTTTGTACCAATGTCCTTTTTTCTGTTCCAGGATCCCTTTCGGGACACCACATTGCATTTAGTTGTCATGTCATCTTAGTCTCCTCTGGTCTGTGGCTTTCTCAGCTTGCTTTGTTTTTCATGACCTCAGCAGTTTTGAAGAGTACTGGTCAGGTATTTTGTAGAAAGACTCTCAATTTGGGTTTGTCTGATATTTTTCTCAACAGTTAATTGCTCAGTTAATTTTCTACTCATTTTCACTCATTTGTAGATGAGGACTGTGAGTTTTTAGAAAGAATATTGTAGAGCCATAGCGTAGCTCATACATCTCATTACATCATATAAGAGGGAACATGATTATCAACATGACTTATTGCTGGTGGTGTAAATCCTGATCACTTATTAAAGGTCATGTCTGCCAAGTTTCTCCATTGTAAAGTCACTATTTTTTTGTTTCTCATGCTCTATTTTTTGGAAGCAAGTCCATCCCATACTTCTCCAGGGGAGAGAGGAATTACATAACCCTTGCTGGAAGAGAAAGTATCAACATATAGTATTTGGAATTCTTCTGCAGAAAAGATTAGTCTCTTCTTCTCTACTTATTCAATCATTTATTATCAGTGTGGCCTCATGGATACTGATTTTATTCTTTGGGTTACAATCCAATACTATCATTATTCATTTTGTTGCCATTTATATATTTAAGCTGCATATTTTTTTCCAGAAATTAAAATCTAAAATGTTCTCGTCAGTCATGTTAGGTGGAAATTATTTTATTTATCTTAAATTTATATCTTCCCAGCTTCCACGGTTGTCCCCTAGTTCTGGGATTGTGAGATCTGCTCCAGGGCTGCCACACTGCCGAACCCCAGGGGGTGCTGATCACGATGTAAATGATGCGTGGTGCCTGCCGGTGCTGTGCAACATGGGAAGACAGGCCAACTCTGTTTTGCATCATTTTATAAAATGTCACCAGACACCCTCCTTTCAACCTTCATTGTCTCAGATTAAGAAGAGTCCCACTTTTTCTTTACCACAACATGATTAGACATAAGCTCTAGTCATAGAGACACAAATTCTCAGTCCTGAAAATTCAGATTTCAATCTTTATTTACCACACTGATCAACTTCAGTCTTGCTACTGAGACCTTGATGTGTGGATGTCTTCTTCTAGAATGTTGCTGAAACAGAGCTGCAGTTATCAGGTCTTTATCCATCAGTTATTGAAGCAGCAATGGTGACTGGACTGGAGCAGAGGCTGCTGGAGGGAGGAATGGTGAGGAAGGGGCAAATAGCCACAGATGCAGTCTGCGAGACTGGCTCTTCGGTTGCGATATGCAGCGTGCGCAAATGGAAGTTGATCTCTTATTATTTGAATTACTCTTCTCTGATTCTTCTCCAATTTTGCTATGTTTTTCTTGAACTGTCTAAACTACACACAGAAATACTTAATGGTTTTGAGTACATTTCTACTTCCTCATCAACCATCTTCTTTATGTGCCCAAAATGTGGGCATATGAAGCCATCTGTTCTGCGGGGTTTTTTGTTTGTTTGTTTGTTTAGCTCAGGTGCCCCGATCACAGCTCACTGTAGCCTTAAACCCCTGGGATCAAGCAATCCTCTCACCTCAGCCTTGTCCTGCTGTTTTCAAGGAACTATCTACAGTTACCCCCTGAGCCATCTCTTGTGCCAGGGCCTATGTTAGGTGCCTCAAGACCTCTCTTTCAGCTTCGGTTGGGGCCCCCTGGAGCTCCCTGACACACTGTCATAGCACATGCTCTCCTTTGGACCGTCTCCACTGGACTGTGAGATCTTGGGGGCAGGGATCTCAGTACCTTGTACAATGAATGGAACACACTGGGTAGTTACACACATGAATGAAGAGTCAGTGGTTCATGGTCCATCAAGATTTGCCCACAGTGAAATTCATCCTCTACTTTATCCCCATATACTCAGCTGATAAAAGCAAGCCTTTAAGTTTCTAGACATTTACTGCTCATAAGAACTCAGCATTATGTGCCTATGTAGTGATTTTCCTGTCCACTTTCTCTTCCAGGTAATTTTAAACCATGTTATATAATTATAAACTGAGCAGAAGTCTGGGAGATTCCACAACCAATAATTCATACAGGGATGCATCAGCTTAACCTAATCTTTGGTTGCTGCTCTGAATAATGATCATTAGTCAATAACTCCATAGTAAAATAATTCTTATTTTAGAAGACATCTGTTTCCCTTTAATAAGTCAGCCCTCCCCAAAGAGGAAAGGGTTTGCTGTAACAGCCCTTTTATCTCCCCTTCCTGTCATTCTTCACCCTTCAGATGAGAAGTAGCCATTCTATTTAAAATAAGAAAGAAAGCTTTCTGTTTAAAAGTCTGTATGTGATTAAAAATATGTAGATGCATATATATATTTTTAAATGAAAAAAATTAAAAACTGTGTGTGTGGTTAAAAGATACATATATACTTTTTTTTTTTTACAGTGGTTTAAATTTAGGAACAAACTTGAACAGACAGTACAGAGGTTTCCCATATACTCTCTGCCCTGACATGTGTAGCCTCCTCCACTATCAATATACCACCAAAATGGTACATACATGAAACTACGTTAGCATATCCGTATTAGCCAAACTCCATAGTTTACATTAGGGTTGGCTCTTGTTGCTGTACATTCTGTGGGTTCAGGCAAATGTATGATGACAAGAACCCACCACTGATATGGCTCGGATGTTCTTTTTCCTCCAAATCTCATGTTGAAATGTGTCCGCCAGTGTTGGAGGTGGGCCTAGTGGGAGGTGTTTCAATCATGGGAATAGATCCCTTACAAATTGCTCAGTGCTGTCCTCATGGTGATAAGTGAGGTCTATTCTATGAGTTGATGCAAGATCTGTTTATTTAAAACAGCTCTCCTGCCTCTGTACTTGCCGTGTGATACACTGGCTCCACTCACCTCTGCGAAGCTGAAGCCCTCCTGAGGCCTCACCAGGAGCAAATGCCAGCACCATGCATCCTGTATAGCCTGCAAAATCTGGAGCCAAAATACTCCTCTTTTCTTTATAAATTACCCAGTCTCTGATATTCCTTTATTTTTATTTTATTTTATTTTTTGAGACAGAGTTTCACTCTTGTTACCCAGGCTAGAGTGCAATGGTGCAATCTCGGCACACCACAACCTCTGCCTCCTGGGTTCAAGCGATTCTCCTGCCTCAGCCTCCCAAGTAGCTTGGATTATAGGTATGCACCACCATGCCTGGCTAATTTTGTGGGGTTTTTTTTCTTTCTTTTTTTTCTTTTTTTAGTAGAGACAACGTTTCTCCATGTTGGTCAGACTGATCTTGAACTCCCAACCTCAGATGATCCACCCACCTCAGCCTCCCACAGTACTGGAATTACAGGCATGAGCCACCATGCCTGGCCTCAGATATTCCTTTATAGCAATGCAAACTGACTAATACAGATAGCATTGTACATCTGTGGGTCTAGGCAAATGTATTATGACATGTATCCACCATTTATAGTATCGGACAGAGTCTTTTCAATGCCCTAAAAATCCTCTGTCCTCTGCTCATTCATCCCTTTCTCCTCACTAACTCCTGGCAACTGCTGATCATTTTACTATTTTCATAGTTTTTGCTTTTCCAGAATGTCATACAGTTGGAATTGTGTAGCACGTAGCCTTTTCAGATTGGCAACTTTCAGTTATTAATATGCATTTATGTTTCTTCTATGTCTTTTCATGGCTTGATCACCCTTTTTCTTGGTGCTGAATAATATTCGTTGTCTGGATATACCACAAAAGTAAACTTTGTAATAAAGCATGACATGGTGAAGTACACAAATCATTAGAGCACAACTGGACACATTTTCATAAAGTGGACCCTCCTGTGTAGCCAGCACCCATATCTAGAAGCAAATCATTTCAGTATCACAGAAGTCTCCTGGTGCCCTGTTCCAGTCAATGCCCCCAAAAGTTAACCAGTGTCCTGTCCTCTAACTTCATAGATTAGTTTTCCTTGTATAAAGACAGCTCAGAAGTGGACCTTGGAAACATTTCTTTTCATGAGAAACCTAGAAGACAAACCAGCAATTTCCTCCTAGAATCTGACATAAGTCTAAATGAAAGAGAAAACCTGAGAGATAGTCAGAATAGTATTTCTTCTTTATTTTCAGAAAGGACACCTACTAGTTCCCTCCTGGAGGGGAAGGATGGATTTAAAGTGCTTGTCTTCTTTCTAGACTATATGTGGTCAAGGTTGTACAATACCACAATGGGCTGTCCACAAATACAAGTCTAAGCATATCATTTATTTGACATTATCTAGGCCAGAGAGCAGTTGTTTCTTTTAGTGCAACATTTTAAATGAAACACAATCAGACGGAATGTGAATTGTGTAGCTATTCTATGAATTAGTTTGCTCTCAGGATTCAAGACATATTTAACCTGTGTTAAGAGCAGACCTAACTGGCAACAATGCAGGTCTCTCTCCTCAAACTCACACTACTTGGGCGCTGCAGTATTAGCCAATGGTCTTAAGGCAAAAAAGGAGAAGGTTTTAACAGTGGACCATAAAATGTTGAAATACGCACACACTCACACACACATGCATATTCACACTTATTCACATACAAGACACATATATAGACAAAAATAACCCATAAATGTTGAAGACAGAATGGGGAAAAAGCAATAGATAATTCTTTTTTTTTTTTTTTTTTTTGAGATAGAGCCTTGCTCTGCTGCCCAGGCTGGAGCACAGTGGTGCGAACTTGGCTCGCTGCAAGCTCCGATTCCCAGGTTCAAACTATTCTCCTGCCTCAGCCTCCTGAGTAGGTGGGATTACAGGCGTGTGCCACCGCGCCCGGCAGATACTTCCTTTTATTTGTTACTGTGGAGACTTATTGGTCAATCAACAGAAGAAAAACCAGATAGCCTTACCTACCACAAGCATGGGAACTTCCGCAGCTAAAAATGATCAGCTAGAAAACCCTCACATATCACAGGTCCCTGAACAATCACTGTTAGGAGAGGGTGGGCTGTATTTTTAAAGAGTCATGCGATATTTTGAAGGATGTAAAGTAACTTGCCCTGAAGGGTCAGCTGACATTCTCTGCATAAAATTCAGGTTGAGGTTTCATTTATTGGAGAGTCAACATACTTGTCTTTTGGCTATTGTCAGCAGGGACAAACAGGCCACCAAGAGTCCCCCAGGAATCCCTGGGCCACTATATCATCAGCCCCAGAAGGAGTAAGCAATGTCCAGCCTCTGCTTAAGAAGCAGCAAAGAGCAGGAACTAAATGGGAGAAGATCAAATGCTTAATATTCTCTATTATGTAACACAACTCCCCAAAATAGAAAATGAAAACATTTAACCGATAATAACAGCTATGACAGCCAGCTTTTATTAAGTATTTATTATATGACGCTTATATTAAGTATTTATAAACATCCTGTAATTTAATCCCTACAACAATTCTATGAGCTAGGGTGTTATTTATTACTATCATTATCTTTTTATAGGTAAGGCAACTAAAGATTTTTAAAAGGAAAGGAACTTGTCCAAGATCACACACCTTGGAAGTTGCAGAGCCTGCTTTGTCTGTCCTCATAGATAATATGCAAGTCACAGGCCAATAAATGTATTATGTAACTATGACAGTGGAAATGCCGATGATTAAAAGACTTGTTCAAGACAAAGAAGACACCCATGGTAGAGCTAAAATAAGAATAATTTGATCTTTAACAGTAAAGTAATTCTTTGTCTTAGCCACCTGATCCTAATGAAAAATGACTGATGATTTCATGCAGACTAAAAACCAAAACTTGAATTGATTTGTTGACATGGACAAAACTAGAACTGCCTGCAAATACTACCACAGCAGTGATAAGAGCCACCCTTACTAAAGAAATGAAATATGCTTGCAGGCTGCAGGTGGCAACCCCACTCTCCCCACAGAGAGTACCTTTCCTCCATGGGGCTTGGTTACTCCACTTCCCTTCCCCTGAGGCCCAGAGTTCTCATATTCTTTCCCCTTCCCTCCCATTAACCCCTGGACTCGATGAAATAAAACAATTCATCACAGGAAACATAAAGTAGCGATTATTATCCCAAGTACAGCCAAGAGGATACTATTCAATACAAACTGAGGATTCAAAATTACTTTGAACTTGGTTAATCTTTTGGTGTTTGTCTGATAATAAAACAAGTCTAAGAAGACATTTTGTTTTGCATAATTTTGTTCATATGTTTTCAAAATATGTTAATGCACCCAACACTCATATTTCGGTTTCTAAGTACACACATCAGTCTCCAATAAAAGGAATCAGGGCTCCTTGGTGAAATGGCTGATTCTAGAGCTGGGTCAATGAAAATACAAGATAAGCTTAGAGCATGATATAGTTCCAGAAACTAAGAAAGTGCTACAAAAAATAAATGGTGGAGTTTGTCAGAGGAGCCAACCAGAAAGAGCTCCCAACGGCCAAAGCTGGAACAATTTGAGTAACAAAAGAAATAATGTTGTATTGGATTACAATCCAAAGCTTAAAATAAATATACATAATGCCATATTGATATAAATAATGATCTAATAAACAAATAGGGGAAAAGAGACAAATTATCTCTAGAAATTACCAAACAATATATGCAGATATACCCCTTTATAAAAGTAGTAGGCTAATGTTAGTAACTTGCTTTCAAAGAATAGAATTTGGGAAATGGGAAGTTAGTGACTTTTCAATACAGAAACCTGGCAAATACGACCTTACCCAAATGATCCAGTTTAACTTCACCAGTGATAAGTCACATGGATATTACGTACTTCCTGATATAATATGATTTTAAAAGCCACTTCACTCCGTGATTCTTTCCAAAAACTAACAGAACTAATTGAATCATGAGAAAAACATCAAACCAACCCAAATTAGTGCACATTCTACAAAACACATGACGAGTCACATCGTGAAAACAAAGGATGGCTAAGAAACTGCTACAGACCAGAGGAAACATGATGCCTAACTGCAACGTGCTATCCCCAAACTGGGGAAATCCAAATAAAGCCGGGAGTTTAACTCATGGCAATGGAACAACTTCGTTTTGACAAGTGTGCTATGGTTATATAAGAAGTTAAAATTAAGAGAATTTGAAACTAGGTGATACAGATAACGTAGTGAAAACTCATATGGAAAAACAACATGGATAGGAAAAATAAAACAGATGAGAAACATGAGAGGTGCCCAGCTGGTTCAAACTGAGGACTTGCTCTAGGTATTGATGATGTATCCAAGAAGCAAAATCTGTTGTTTTGAAAATATAAGGGAACCTCGGTCACTTGAGATAGTCGTGAAATTTTAAGAGGAACACTTAACAAATGTGTTAAAATTGTTCATCAGTTAAGGGCAATCTACAGACCTCTAGAATTTTTTTCTCACTTAGGTGAGGAGATGAGCAAAGTCTGAGAAAACATATTATCTCATACTGATGCTCATTGGCAAAGAAAATTTCTCACTCACCTTACTGAGTCAGTGAAAACTTCAAGTGCTTTTGAATGAAAGCTTCAATCTGTGGATTGGATGCATGACTGAAAATGACTTTGCAAATCAGCATCTTTTGCCTATTCTTACAAGGAAATCTCACTTCAGTACTCCACCTGTAAGTCAAAGTAAACATTGAAATTCTAACCTGGAGCTGTAGGGTATACACCCCTAGGGAGGTGAGTTGGATTCCTTCCATGGTCTGAACCGGCTAGTTATGTACCCATCTGTCAGATTTGCTGAAAATGTGTTCAACCTTGTTAAAAAACCCTTGAAAGAGCTGAGGAAAGATCTTCATAAGTATTTTCCTAGTTCAATGGCAGAGAAAGATAGGTAACACTTTCCCCAGCACATTATACTCATTACCAAGTAATCCGATACCTTCCATACAAATATAGATACTGAAGATCACTTGGAATAGCTTCTTGAAACAAAAGTCACTTGGAAATATTTGGCTAGTGTAGAAAACATTCAACATTTATGGCTGCCAACATTTTGGTAACATTTAAATTTTTCTACATAGGTAAAATCTTCTAACATTTAAAATTTTCTACAAAAGTAAAATCTATAAGGCATATTGCCAGAATGCCTTGTAGCTAGGGTATACCTGATTGACTTGGCTTCAGCCAACTAGAACACCCATGAGAGGCTTGATTCAGAGGTAGCCATCATGAAGAAGTGACTGGGCTGGAGTGTGGATCTTCTGTCAAGCACATGGGAAAAAAAATGTTTTTTCTGGAACAACAGTGTTCAGTGCTAAGAGTCATGGTTGCCCATTAACAGTGCTCATGTTTCTCAAGGGATACCTTCGTGTAAACAGCTGTGCAGCCTCAAAATCTAGCTTTCTGATCCTAATGAACCTTCTGTGAGTTACTCAAAACCCTCAGATAGATTCCTTGTCTGCTTGAGTAGCCACATTGAATTCTGTTATTTGAAACTAAGAACCTCCATCTACACAATTAGTAGTAAGTGAATATGTTTCTTCTTTCTAATTATATACATGGGAATTGAAATGTGCTTAACATAAAAGTAAAGCCTAGAGTTATCTTACTAAGAATCTTATGTTCACCTCAAACTAGTCATATGGAATCAGATATCCTTTATTGCTGCCACATAGAAACAAGTTTATTCTACTTGATGATTAACTTAATTTTGGTACATATTTTTACAGATCAATTTGATTACAGCTTACATTTCATTTACATTCATGTTTGAAATTAATTGTTCAATGATCAATGTTATTTTGTGTTCATGGAATTTATTGTGATTAACAGTGCGTCATCACAGGAAAAACAAGTATAACAGTATGTGGTATATGACATGGACAAAATTAGGGAAGGTGAAGCACAAAGGACAAAAGCAGAGAAAAGAGTTCATAAATGTTCTTAAAGGAGTCAGAGAAAAGTTTACAAAGATGAGATCACAGGCAACTACAGAGGCAGGGGTTTGCAGGACAGGCGAAGAAGGATGAGTGAATTCCAGGCAGAGACCAGCAAGTGGGGAAACAAGAGGACTGGAACAGCATGGGGCGCTGAGGAAAACTGGTAGTGCAAAATGACTGGAGAGTGAGGTATTAGAAGGAAAGTCTTTTGAATAAGGGTAAAGACAGGCGTGGGCCTGAACATAAAGAGCCTCATCTATCTTGCAAATATTTTAGAGTTTATGGAGGATAGGGAGCAACTGAAGAATTTTAAGTGCTGGAACACATGATTAGATTCACTTTTTAAAAACGTAACAGTTAAAGGCAGACCCTTTCCAGGAATATTTGAATTTTACTAGAGACCGAGCCCAATCTAAAAACGATAGAGCTCTGATGGTAGAATCTCAGACATCATTCAGAAATGAGAAGACTACTCCCAGCTCACAACATTGCACCTTGTATTAGGTTTACCTGTAAGATTGGTTTGTTGGACATGAAAACTAGATGCTAGCTTAATGTGATCCTGAAGTGGCTGGAAACAATAGATACAATGTCCAGAAAATCAAGAGAATAACGGCCAAGCTGCCAATGTTGAAAACGCTACCTGCCTGTGGAAATGGGTGGTACGTCTGTAGCAGGGGCTGTGGGTGACTTGCTTTCCTCTCTCATTGCCAACAGGTTTTTTCTCAGTTCCCTAGTGTGATCTGAGGGCAACCGATGTCTCACAAGGACATTTCTTAAAATGTAAAGCAAAGCGCCCTCTTTCCCTCTTTTTTTTTTTTTTTTTTTTTTTTTCAGGTCTCAAATTCAATGCCATATCCTGGTTCTAATGTTAACTTGCAGGTAATCATGCTTTCTAAGTGACATAGTCTGTAGTCTTCCAAGATTGAAAAGCAAACTATCCATTTTATCTCCAGTTTTATTCAAATCTTTTTTTTTTTTTTGAGAAGGAGTCTTGGTCTGTGGTCAGACCAGAATGCAGTGGCACGATCTCGGCTTACTGCAACCTCCACC
The DNA here is from genome assembly GCF_009761245.1 of Sapajus apella. Lineage (NCBI taxonomy): Eukaryota > Metazoa > Chordata > Mammalia > Primates > Cebidae > Sapajus > Sapajus apella. The sequence continues at coordinate 5,121,589 of NW_022437003.1, read as the reverse complement.
TGCCAGGTTCAGGAGATTCTCCTGCCTCAGCCTCCCAAGTAGCTGGGATTACAGGTGCCCACCACATCCGGCTAATTTCTGTATTTTCAGTAGAGATGGGTTTTCACCATGTTGGCCAGGATGGTCTCGACCTCATGATCCACCCACCTCAGCCTCCCAAAGTGCTGGGATTACAGGCATGAGCCACGGTGTTCAGCCTCAAATCTTTGTGATTCTTCATTAAATATAATTGGTATCACAATACTTTCACTATTGTGTGGGCAAGGACCTGAGCACGGCCAGAAGCAGCCAGTCTGTGTGGCAATCTTAGCAGGAGATTGAGATAACACTGGAAAGCTTCTGGACCCCATCTGTGCTGGCAATGCTTGTTCCTGGGGCCTTGTGGCCATGGTTTCTGTGGTCTGTTTTTGTTTTCCATGGCTACTCTGGGAGATATTTGTAGGATTTGTTCAACACAACACTTTTCTTGCTCTAGCTGTTTTCATCCCAAACTGAACGGAGCTGCTAGGTTTATCAAAGCATTTTGGGCGGTCTGAGAAAGAAAGACAATTCTGTCTGTCTTTGCGTGTTTCTCCGATTCTCTCCTGTGTCTTCAACTACCGACTGAACAGTGAAATATTCAGTTATCCATTGTTTTATGTATATGGTGCCAAGCAACCACTGAGATGAAATCTCTTCCACAAAATCAACACTCTGTATCTGTTTATATAGAGATATAGAGACGGATATACACAGTCCCTGACTTAGGATAGTTCAACTTAAGATTTTTGACTTTACAATGATTTTATTGGGATAGTGAATGCATTTTTTACTTGTGACATGTTTGACTTATGATAGGTCTATTGGGATGTAAACCCATCATAAGCTAAGGAGCAGCTGTAGATGTAAGTGTAGACATACACATGGATAAGTAGAGATATATGGGAATGAGTGAATTAACCAGCTTTAGCACTGCTGTCATCTCTTACTAACCCCAAAGGCATGATATCTTTACGACAGGATTTCCATTCTGCCTTTGTCTAAAATAAACTCTTGAAAGAAACTCAAGTGACTGAGTAATTTGCTTTCCAGTCATTTATTATTTCCCATTATTACATTTGAAATCATCATATGAAATGTCTATACCACTCACCATTTGAAAGCTTCAAACACACTTCAAAGCCAGGTGTTTCAGCCTGTTTGTTTAGTTTCTGGGGGCCTGAACTATTTAACCAAGATCCTGAACGTTTACAAAGTGCCAAGGAGAAGAGACCAACTAAGGGGAGAAGCCAGCTCCACACACAACTGCCACAAGATAACCATATATAATTGTGTCTCTTCTGCCACGTCTTAGTTAATTTTCACTAATCAGATACATATTATAGGCTTGGGTCCTATCTTGCTTAGCTGAGGACAGAATCATTGGTCTTTGAACTACTCATCTAACTTCGTTTTAATTTTATAATTTTCAGTGTGGTAATATCCCCTCAGTATGAATTATGCATAAACCTCAGCAAGCAGGTGTCAATCCTCTGGTCCAGCTTCGCTTCCCCATGGTCTATCTTGTGATTGGCTATCTTGTGATGGGACTGTATTACCATTCTGTTTGATTATCTATGCCAATGTTGTGCTTTATTGCAATGACTGAAATGACAGACACAGGAGTGTATTAAAAACCAACTGGACTAACAACAAATACAATGTAAAGTAACATAAAGATAATTATAAAGCTTTACGTGAAATCAACATAAGTTTTAACCACAAATAATAAAAACAACCCTATAATATCTTGTTATGAATCTGCCAGAAATAAAAAAGATAAACTATTTTGCTTAATTTGAATTCAAATGCATCATATAAAACTTAAATATAGAGTCATTTTAATAATTATTTTAAAATTTTCCCCTACTCTAATTCCCCTCACAAATTAAATAAATATAAATTACCATTTAAAAAAATTATGCATGCCATTTTTTAAAAGTAAACAATGCTGAACATTAGAGTAAAGAAATCAACAAAAACCTCAAATTCAACCACCGAGAAATAGCTGACTGGTTCATGCCCTTCATTCTAGACATCTCTCTTGCATGTAACATGCAAATGGTTACCTAATAAACAAAAGTAACTTTGTAACAATTGAAGCTTAATATAGTTTTTACTCATTTATTGTATTTTTCTACTTTAAGGAAGTTGCTTATTCTCTTGTTGAATTCATCTTTGATAACCATTCCTATCAAGCATTGTCTGTCTATTGCTTTCATTATTTTTTTCTTTCTCCTCAATACTCAGTTCATTCTGAAGTCTTTTCTTTAAGACATTTCTAGGTGCACCTATTCTGTTACTTGTTGACAGTTATTTATTACATCAATAAAGTTGGTGTTCTGGTTCTCAATATATTTCCTATGTACTCAAGTTCCCTTTTGATCTTTTGTGCTGTTGCTGCTATTTCATCTGCCTTAGTCTTCTGTTTTGTTGAAGTTCTTAAATAGCACAAAGCATTTTTCACAGAGAATTCTTTTGGTTATATTTCTGTAAATTTGGGTTTTAAGTGGTATCTTGTGGCTTTAATTTGTGTCTTCCCAGTGACTAATGCTGTTGAGCATGTCTTCATGTGCTTATTTGCCATCCACATACCTTCTTTGGTAAAGTGTCTGTTCAAGTCTGTTGCTCATTTTTTCAGATAGGCTGTTTTCTTATCATTGAGTTTATTCTGGATATAAATCCTTGACTAGATAGTTGCTTTGCAAATATTTTCTCGCGGTATGTGGACTGTCTTTTTATTCCCTTACCAGTTTCTTTCAAAGGCCAGACAGTTTTCATTGCAATAAAATCCAATTTGTCCATTTGTTCTTTGATTGATTGTATTTTGGTGTCATACCTAAGAAACCTTTGCCCAATCCCAGGTCACAAAGTTCTCTCCTATTTTATATTATAAAACTTTTATAGTTTTATGTTTTACATTTAAGTCTGTAACCCATTTTAGTTTACTCTGTGTATATGGTCAAAGTATGAAGTTTTTTTGTTTTCATTTTGTTTTGCTTTGCATGTGGTCTAGTACCAATTTTTCCAACACCATGTGTTGAAAGACTATCCTTTTTCCACTGAATTGTCTTTGTGCTTTTGTGGAAAATCAATTGGCCATATGGCCATATGTATATATGTCTATTTTGGTTTCATTGATCTATGTGCCTATAATTATGCCAACATCACACTGTCTTGATTACTATAGCTTTATAATAATCTCAAAACTGAATTGTGCTAGTCTTCTAAATTTGCTCTTTTTTATTAAAGTTGTTCTGACTATTCTCAGTTCTTTATATTTACATATTAATCTTACAATCAGTTACCAATTTCTCAAAAAAAATTGACTGTAATTTTGGTTGGGATTTCAGTGTATCAATAGATCAATTTGTGGAGAACTGATATCAACCCTATTGACTCTATATATCTTAACACCAATAACTTTTTGGACTCTATATAGTTACGTCTTCTTTAATTTCTCTAAACACTGTTTTTTAGTTTTCAGTGTACAGATATTTTCTGTGTTTTGCCATATTTATCCCTAAGTATTTCATTTTGTGGATGTTATTTAAAATGATGTCATTCATTTTAAATTTCATTTTCAGATGGCTCATTGCTATCATATGCAATTAACTTTTTAATGTTGATCTGTATCCCACAATCTTGTTAAACCCATGTATTAATTCTAGTCACATTTTGTAGGTTCCATTGTATTTTCTATTTAAGCAGTATTACCATCTGTGAATAAAAATAGTTTTACTTTTCCTTCTCAATATGGATGGTTATATTTCTTTTCTATTGCCTTGGACATAATAAGAAAAAGTATTATATTTTATAATGTTGAATAGAGGTGGTGAAACAGACATTGTTACCCTTATCCTGATCTTGAAAACATTCAGTCTTTCACCATTAAATACAATGTTATCTGTACTTTTTTTAATAGATGTCCTTTATCAGGATGAAAAAGTTATCTTTTATTCCTAGTTCATGGAGCGTTATCACGAATGGACATTAGATTTAGTCAAATGTTTTTTGGTGTCTATTAAGGCGACACTATTTTAGTTTCTCAATATGGTAAATGACAATTTTTGAATGTTAAACTTATCTTGTATTCCTAAGATTAAACCCCACTTGGTTACTTGCTAAAACTTTATTTAGAGTTTTTGCATTTATGTTTATCAGAGACATTGGTCTGCAGTTTTCTTGTCTTCTATGTCTGATATTGATATTAGGGTAATTCTGGTATTGTAGAATGCATTGAAAAGTAGACCCCTCTCTTCAATTTTCTGGAAGTACTTGTATAGAATTGATGTTATTCCTTAAATGTCTGGTAAATTCACCACTAAAGTCATCTGGACAATGAATCCTTTAGGGAGATGGCTTTTTAACTAAACATTTAATTAAATGGATATTTGGCTAGTCAAGTTACCTACTTTTATTTCTTGAATGAGTTTTGGTAGTTTGTGTTTTTTAAGAAATTCATCCATGTTATCTAAATTGTCAAGTTTACTGTCACAAAGTAGTTTATTTTCATAATATATGTAGATTCTGTATTTACATACTTCTCTCATTCACACTATTTCTTATTTTTTTCCTCTCATTTCTTTTTTTTTTTCTGATCGGTCTGGCTAGAACTTTCTCAGTTTCATTTATCCATTCAAGGAATCAGCTTTGGGGTTCATTAGTTTTTCTATATTGTTTTCTGTTTGTACTTTTTTTTGAGACAGAGTCTCACTCTGTTACCCAGGCTGGAGTGCAGTAGTGCAATGTCAGCTCACTGCAACCTTGACTTCCCAGGCTCAAGCAATTCTTCTGCATCAGCCTCTTGAGTAGTTGGAACTACAGGCGTGTGCCACCACACCCAGCTAATTTTTGTATTTTTAGTAGAGATGGGGTTTATGCATATTGGAGAGGCTGGTCTTGGACTCCCAACCTCAATTGATCTATCCGCCAAGGCCTCCCAAAGTGCTGGGATTACAGGCATGAGCCACCAGGCTCGGCCTGTTTTCTACTTTTTTATTTCTGCTTTGATCTTTATTATTTCCTTTCTTCTATTTGCTTTGAGCTTCATGTGCTCTTCTTTTCTAGTTTTTTTAAAAAGATGAAGCTGAGTCATTCATTTGAGATTTTTATTTCTTTCTAACACAGGCAATTAGTTTATACATTTTCTCTTAACTACTGCTTTAGTAGCATCCCACAGTTTCGATTGTTATATATTAGTTTCGTTCAGTGAAAAATACTTCCTATTTTCCTTTTAAATTTCTTCTTTGATTCATTATATTACCTAGAGGTACACTATTGAATTTCCAAATATTTATGGATTTTCTAGAGATCTTTCTATTAATGCTTTCTAATTAAACTTCATTGCCATCAGAATATGTATTTTATAAGACTTGAATTCTTTTAAATTTATTGAGAATTGCCTTATGGCCCCAAATATGGCATATCCTGGGAAATGTTCGTATGCTCTTGAAAAGAATGTTTATTCTGCAGTCGTTGGAAGGAGTTTTCTATAAATGTTAATTAGATCAAGTTGGTTGATAGTGTTGTTCAATTTTTTTATATTTTACTTCTTTTCTGTCTAATTATTATATCAACCATTGGCAGACAGGTATTGGTATCTCAGACTGTTTTGAAATAAATCCATCCGAAGACACTTAGATAATTGAGTAACCAAATTAAAGAAGAAAACCACATCATTATATTTTTAAAGGAAGAATTTGGGGAATGGGGCATCAATTAACACAAAGGAATGAATCATTAGGTATAGAGTTTAATGCATGAGAGAAGTTATTTGCTGATCCCTGAAGGGGTCATTTAGGTAACCACCTATTGTGCTTTTGCATAAAGATAGGACCCTTCCATTAGTGCCCACGATGAATTTTCAAATGGAGGAAGTTGAGACGTATTAGACTAACCCACTTGAAAATGAAAAATTTGCCCAGGAATGACAATCTTTAGGGACACCCTTAGCTGCAATCACAAGCCGCCATACTGTAATGTCATTAACCTCATTCCTCTCATTCTGCAAAAGGTAACTTTATCTGTCAACTGGGCATCCACACACTCACACAGATAAGGGGCCATTAACAAAAGCATGAGCGTTGGCGGCCTCACCAACTCTGTCTAACCCAGTTAGCACATTTTCTAGCATTTTGTCATGAAGACATTGGCAGTGTTAGCGTTCGAAAACTGCATGGCTCAGATGTTTCTAAACCCTTTTAATCCATGACAAAGGCCTCCCTTTATTGTTGTTTTGTTTTCCTTTGCTGCCCTACAGCATGGCAGCCAGTGTGCGCTCCTGATAAGCAGTGAGCCATGCAGATCCGGTTCAGTTTCCTTGTGCACACCACCACGCAACCTGCCAAGGCCCCAGTGTGGAAGCAGCGTGGCTTCCCCGCCCCCATCCCAGAGCCAATGCCGGTGGCACCCTGTACAATGGTTAGCCGGCCAGGTTACTTCAGAAGAACACAAAATTAATTTTTTGTGACACAAGTGACATTTACCATTAACTAACTTTGGAGATGTGACATAGCTAATGTAAATAATTTCATTCTAATCCAAGGGAGATGAAAGCAGCAAGCTTCCAACTTGGAGCAAAAAGGAAAAGAAACTGCTACTAGGATAATGGGCTTTTAAGAGATTACTTTCTCTTCCTGGCTTTGCATGGTAGGAATGAAGACAGGACTACACTGGTTCAGAAAACAATGCTGATATTTGCTATTCTCGACAGAAAAGGCTCCTCTGTTGTCCAGGGGAGTGTGACACAGGAAACAAGAGGGGAGACTCTATAAATGGTGGTGGTTGAAATAAACTGGATTGAGAACAAAATGTGTGAAGCAATTGACAGTCAGTTGAGTCTATGGCCTAAATGACTATCTTTACTGCCAAGTTAAGAGGAAGAGCTAAATCAGGGCACACACTGGGAAGATTCTAAGGGAACCCCTAGGCTTGTGGTAGCAAATGATGGACCAGGGTAGAGTCATGTTCAAGAGCAGCTACAAAATGGCTGAGACAGAGGAGTCAATATACAGGGCAATTTGGAATCCAGTGGAGGAGACCAGACGCCAAAGAGCACTGAGAATCCAGTGGATTGAGAGATAGAGGCCTATTTCCTGGGTCAGAAGCTAATAGCTACATCTGGATTTGAAGAATGAGAATCAGCAGGATCCATCATGAAAGACCATGTGGAAGGTGGAGGTACTAAACAATATGAGATAGTGGAAGTGGCAAACCACTTGTTAAAAACCCACTCCGTGATGGCATACGTCTTTTAACTTCAATGCCAAGCCCCTACCACCACCCCTGATTCTTAAAGGAACTAGCACGATTTTGAAAACTACTTCGAATTCTGCATACACTGCAGGTCAGTATCCTTGAACAGTTCATAAGAGCTGTGCTTCTAAACTTTCAAGGCCTTTTCCATTTTCTTCCTGGATTTTCAAATGATCAAGAAGCACCATCCTTCTATCTCAAGAAACATACAGTGAATTGCAGAGAGCTAGAGAGGGTAGGTAGAATAATTACATCATGGAAATTTTATTTTTCCAACAATATGCTTTTAACAAAACAAATTTCATTCCAAGCTTTCTACCACCTTTTACCGTTCAGCTCCACCATGCCACATCTTCTCTGGTACTTTCTACCCTCCAAATAGCAAGAGCAGAATGAACTATCCTACCATGGTACCCACATGAAAGCAGCCTCTTCCCAGTCTGTAAGGTAAGAGCCCATTTTCCACCAAATGTCTAGTAGATGTCAGGACTGAGATTCTGTCTTCTATGCATCAGCTTTGCAAAACAGGGTTATACAGATAATTGAGAGACACTTCCAATCTTCTTGACATTCACAGATCACCCACTATACCGCTCCTTCAGTTTGCTTCAAATTACCTCCTAATCCATCCCCCTCGTCATCTCAAATTGGTTCCTACAATTTCACATAAGCCTTAGTTACATTTTTTGAAGCCCGTTTAACCCGCCACTTCTCGAATTCCACTGCCCATAACATCTTTTCTGAAGTTGGGACAACACCCAGTGCAGACTCATATTCTCTCTAGCATAACTGGTTGTTCAGAGCTTCTAACTAGAAAAATCTGTTTCTCCTCCTCCTATGAGCCATCAGCCACACCCCTGCCATCTTTCAAGATCTAACTCAAATCACATCTCTTAGCTTCCCCTGGTTATGCAAGTTAGTATCTAATACCTAAGCGCAGCCCTCTCAGGTCCATCTGTTCTTCCTTCCTTTTTTCCTTTCTTCCCTGCTTCTTTCCTTCTTCCCTTTCGCCCTCCCTCTTTTCCTCCCTTCTTCCCATTTTCTTTCCTTCCTTCTAGGAAATAGTTAATGACCTCCTACTGTATCCTAGGCACTCACTCTTTTAGGAACTGGGTTACAGGAGTAAACACGACAGACAAGGTCTTGTTCTTACCAAATTTACATCCTGGAGGGTGGAGACAGACAATAAACAAATAAATAAACAAGAAAATTGTCAGATGTTTCATAGTGGCTGTATGGATAGTGAATGTGATGAGGAGTGTTCAGTAGATACTTTAAATGGGTGGTAGGGAGGGCCTCTTTGAGGAGACGACATGTAAGTTATGATTGAAATGACTGGGCTGGGCGTGTTGGCTCACGCCTGTAATCCAGCACTTTGGGAGGCCAACGTAGGCAGATCACCTGAGGTCAGGAGTTCAAGACCAGCCTGACTAACATGGAGAAACCCTGTCTCTACTAAAAATACAAAATTAGCCAGGCATGATGGTGCATGCCTGTAATCCCAGCTACTCAGGAGGCTAAGGCAGGAGAATCACTTGAACCCAGAAGGTAGAGGTTGTGGTGAGCCGAGATCACGCCATTACACTCCAGCCTGGGCAACAAGAATGAAACTCCGTCTCAAAAAAAAAGAAATGATTGAAAGAGGAATCCACATTCCCTAGTTGGAGGGAAGAGCATTCCGATGAGGGAAAATTTCCAATGCAGGGGCCCTAAGATAAAGTCTAACTGGGAAAGTATGATCTTTTGCCTTATTGTGTCTATGTCATAACTACACGTGTTATAGGTAATGTAATATATATTGCACATGTAATAAGCATGTAATACTATGAAGGACATCCACATTAATTATGTTTACAAACTTTTTCTTCCCCATTGGATTCTGTTCAGGGTATGTAGTAAACTATTACCCGAACTAAGAAGTTCTCAATCTGTATTTGAAGATATTGACTAAGAATTAGATCCAAACCTCTCACATCTAAAAGGAAAAGTGACACATTTCTGAATAATAGTACGTGAATTTATTCTACAGCTGCTCTCTGGGCCAAATGATGCATGAACCCAAGAGAGAAATTAATGCACAGTTCATCAAGATTTACACTTAAGCACACGCCTAGCTCTTGATTTTTTCTCATTAACTTTTATGGTGCAAAGTTCTTCGAGCTGCTCCCTTTCACGGAACGACCCCATGTTCCCCATCACCCATTAACCAGCTTTCCCTTGCTCAACCAAACACATCGTAAAATTATTTTCAGTGCATAAGAAACCACCTATACATTTTATGATTTATATAATAAAGAAACAAGAAAAATATGCACTTTATAAAATGATAATATGCTGTCATGTGGAGCTTTTAAATTAACGGGACATACAGGAAATGGTGTCATTAACAAAAAGAAAAAAGAAGAAGGAGGTAGTATGTTGTCACATCTTTAGTGCTGCTGCTGACTGGTCCACAGTGCAAAGAATGAAGCAAAAATTCATAAAACAGGGAACACACAAATAATGTCACCTTGCGTCTTAGAACACCAAAGTTTTCTGAGTTAAAAAAATAATAATAAACACCAGACGAGCCAACATGGTGAAACCCCATCTCTACTAAAAATACCAAAAAGAAAAAATGAGCTGGGCATGGTTGCAGGCACCTGTAATCCTAGCTACTTGGGAGGCTGAGGCAGAAGAACTGCTTGAACCCTGGAAGCAGAAGTTGCAGTGAGCCAAGATCCTGCCGCTCCACTCCAGCCTGGGTGACAGAGTGAGACTCCGTCTCACAGTAGTAATAATAATAATAGTAATAAGGTCACAGCACAGCTCACATCAGTGAACACAGGTGTGTGAACCTGCTTGTCTCAGCTTTCCAGCAGGCAGAAGTCCAGGGATATGCAGCCGGAAAAACCGGATTTCAGCCCGGATGAGTCACCACAGCAGCCACCTAGTGATAGATGTAGCCCACAGGGGGATTCGGCCGCCTGGAAACAGGTATGAATTGCGAAGGGGGCCAAAGTGAGCAGATCAGCTGCTCCCCGGTCTGGTTCAGGTTTCACACAGAAACAGGGAAGTGATGATAAATTTGCAAGTACACAGGCACAAAAGGTTCTCACTCACAGATGGTGCATCTCATTCCTCTCATACAAAATCAAGGGCAAAACTCGTTGTTAAGAAGCCTTGTGATTTTCATCTCCTGAGAATAGCTGAGATTAACTAAGATATTGGAAAGCTATAATAAAGCCTGGATTTGTTGTCAGTTTTTATTACAAACATTGAGCTACTGATTATGTGGGAGGCAATGTTTTTTAGTAATAAAGGACACAGGTTCAGGAGCCAACATGCCTGAGTTCAAATGCCTGTGTTATTTACTAGGTAAGTTTGGCAAGTTACTGCAATGTACCCATCTATAAAATGGGAATATTAGCCATAGACAGCATACAGGATTATTGTGAATAATTGAGCTTATTAATTAAAGTGCTTGGCCAGGCATGGTGGCTCACATCTGTAATCCCAACACTGTGGGAGTCTGAGGCAGGAGGATCATTTAAACCCAGGATTCTGAGACCAGCGTGGGCAACAAGATAAAACCCTACGTCTACCAAAAAGTAAAAATTAAAAAAAGGAAAATTAGCCAGGTGTGGTGGCACATACCTGTAGTCCCAGCTGCTTGGGAGCATTGATTGAGCCTTGGGAGTTGAAGGCTCCAGTGACCCATCATCACAGCACCATACTCCAGCCTGGGTGACAGGGAAAAACCTTGTCTCACTATAACACAACACAAAACAATACAGTATCAAACAAAATAAAGTGCTTAAAGCCATGTTCACCTAATAGTAAGTGCTGTGCTTGGTAACGGTTCCTTAGTATTAACATGAGAAAAGCACTGGGAAATTATCCCTTGTGTAAAATACTAAGCCCTTTATGGAGTCCCAGCTCTTGGGAGCCAGTTTATTCTATAGCAAGAAAGTCACTGCATGCATGTTTGTGCACACTCACACACACACACACACACACACACGCAAACCATAACAGACCCAGACCTAGTGGTGACGCTTGCCACCTGGGAAAAAGTGGACATAGAATCAGAATATGACTTAATTATCCTATGAGAAATGCTTCAGGAAAAACTGCACTGCTCATGAATCTTTAATATATTAAAGTGGATCAGAAAAACCGGTGTAGTACTGTATTAGTGGTTTCCAGAGAAACAGAGCAAATAGGATATATATAGATATTTATATAAGAAGAGACATAGGAATTGGCTCATGTGATTATGGAGGCCTAAAAGGCCCATAAAAGTCTGCTGTCTGCATGCTGGAGAAACAGGAAAGCCAATTGTATAATTCTGTCTAAGGCCTGAGAATCAGGGGCCAATGGTGTGAGTCTGATTTGAGTCTGAAAGCCTGAGAACCAGAAATGCTGATGTCTGAAGCCAGGAGAAGATGTGCGTCTCAGCTCAAGCAGAGAGAGTGAATCCACCCTTCCTTCATCTTGTTGTTCTTTCCGAGGCCTCAAGGGATTGGATAAGGCCTACCCACAAGGCTGAGGGTGGATCTCATTTACTCAGCCTACTAATGTAAATGCTTATCTCTTCTGGAAACATCCTCACAGATATATCCAGAAATTAAGTTTTGCCAGCTATCTGGGCATCCCTTGGTCCGGTCAAGTTGACACATGAAATTACCCATCACAAACACTTTGCTGCTTCATTGCTCACCAAATAAAGCAGCTCTTCTATTGTCTATTCATGCTAACTTCTGGGATGGCGAGTCAAGCACTAGCTAGTCAACTCCTTCACGAGGACTTTAAAATAGTCTTGTATACACATCACAAAGAAGGCTGCTAATCATTTGTGGAGTGCTCCAGATAAGTGAGAACTCTAGTCATACAACTTCAGAGGGGTCCCCACAGCAGTATCTCCTGGGGAGCTGACAGATACTCCAAATCAGGGCCTCACACCAGGCAAATCAGGTAAGAACCTCTGTGAGTGGGGCCCAGGCACTGAGACGTTATGAAGACTCCCCTGATAATTCTGATACACGGTGACATTGGAAAACCAATGCTTTTATTTTGCAAACAGGGACACTGAGGCCAACAAAGTGATTTCCTAAGGCCATGGAGTGTGGGGCAGGGGTTGGCTCCTGAGTGGCAGAGCTATGATTAGTCCAAGGCATTTTTAATCCAAGCCAAGTGCCAATAATTCTCAAATGGTAGGGGGAGTGGGGGCAAGGATCAGAAGAGACGGGAACATATCAGAATCATATGGAATGACTTTTCACAGAATCACATCAGCAGCACCGCTGCTGTCCTGTTCCACCTCCCACCCCTCAAGTTTCTCAGGATCTGATATGACCCTAACACATTCCTGCTGCCCAGCAATAATTTCCAAACATCTGAACCATTGGACATGTGCAGACCCTACCCCATCCTGAAGCTGCAGCCCAGAATCTTTACCTTTAAAAAGTTCTTTAGCTAATTCTTACATGAATTGGAGTTTGAGAAATACTCCTTCGATGCCCAGATGGTCAGTTATGGAGGTAGTAGCACACTGTTGATGATGAATAAAACTTAGGATAAGAACAGCCAGTGAGGGGGGTATTTTAAAAGGAGGTGCTCAGGTGCGTTGACACAAGCATGCAGGGAGCAAAGGTCTATAACAAACATCTGAGATTGTCCCAGGCCTGGGCAGAGTTTTGTGTGACATCTTGCATTTCCCCTATATTCAAGAGAATTAAACTGAAGTTAAGATTCCTTAGTTTCCCCTTATTTGCTCTATGCAATCTTGATATCTGTTTTTTCTCCAGTGTGATTAACAGTGGCTAGAAGTGTGAACATGGATGTTTTTGTGTAGAGCCCTGGTGTCAGGGGCTTTACAAATAGGGACAACTGAGGCCAATAAAATGATTTCCTCAAGGCCATGCAGGGGCTCCTGAGTGGCAGGTCAAGGATTAGTCCAAAGTTTTGGAAGAATCCTGACACACAAGTCTGCTAATGGAGCAAGCAGGCCAGTATGGCATGTCATAGCTTATCCAGGTTCATAAGAGAAAAAAAGTGCACTAGCAGAGACCCTAAAAAGCACACACCGTCAATGTACCCTGTCTTCATCATGATCAGTTCTGCTTGCTAGGGGGCATTGATTTGGAGATGGTATATTTGCCTGAGGGTAGTGCTAAGCTTGGGGGCATTGTGAATGATTTTGTAATTGGAAAGGGATTTGGCATATAGAAGTTTGTGAATCAGGGTTTAGTCTTTTGGTAGCTCATGATGCAACCCAAATCCTAGGACATACGGCCAATAACGTGCCTTATCAAGTATTCTCCCAGCCAGACTTGTGCAAAAGCTGTCTTTCTAGCAGTCCAGTTAACATGGTGAGATCAATTTCACCGACGATGGAATCTCTCTACAACAGCTGGAAGGAACTGGTGCAACCACAGATCGCTGCCCTCTACAATAACTTTCTCTCTGTTGCTGGGGTCAGGGGAAGACTGCAGTCTGGATGGAGCTTTTCCCGGATAGTAACAGATTCCTGCTTCTTCAGGCAGCAAGCAGCCTTACGTTCGAAGTGTGCTGCAGTCTAAAAAAATCAGGCTTTTGCTGAAAGCCTTCCTTTGTTTGCTTTCTATCCTAGTCTGCCATCCAAAGAGATTCCACAGAGTTGATGTTTCCGCTCCTTTAATTCAGCGCTTGGATGACACAGCCCCAGTCCAGCTGTCCACCCAGCAAAGGGGTGTGTGTAAATGTTGCCCAGTGTTCTCAGCCTCTTTTCTTCCTTTGGGTCGGAAGCAAGGCTGTCACACTGTATGTTGTTATTTAAGGGATATGCTGAGATGTTTCCTTTCTGTGGTGGCAAAGATCTTTTCAAGGGAGCCTCTTTATTCCTCTGACATTTCCACTCTTGAAAAGATGACCCAGTTCCCGCAGAATAACAAAAGATGCATACAGAGAAAACAGATTCCCCTGGGGGCTGATAAACCCAGGTGAACTCTGGCCAACTGAGTTTCCCTTAGAAAACTGGGCAAGCTGCCAGGAGGCTGAGGAAGATAGTCACATCTCAAAGATAATATGGACAAATTAAGATCCACTTAGCTTTGAGCTGTCTTTCAGAATTTCTCTTTGATATGAACTCATGTGAGGACATCTGGTCTACCAGTTGTCTCCTTTTAGGCCAAGTAGGGTCTAGCTGGGGCCTGGTGAGTCATTGTTAAGCTTGGGTCCCTGAGCTAGTGTGAGTGAACTAGAGCAGCCCCCAAGGTTTCCAGGACTCAGGTGAGCTCACATTCACCACAGGCACTAGCCTCTTTAGAAATCTCTAGTTGTAGAATCTGGGGAGGGAAAGGCTAAGCGAACAAGGGGCTAAGCACCATGTCCTGTGCAACTCAAAAACTTCAAATATTACAATTATCAGCCTAATCATTGCTCAGAAAATTCCAAATAGAATTTGGTTCCTTTCAACCCAAATGCCCATCAATGATAGACTGGATAACGAAAATGTGGCACATCCACACCATGGAATACTATGCTGCCATAAAAAGGAATGAGTCCACGTCCTTTGCAGGGACATGATTGAAGCGGAAAACCATCATTCTTAGCAAAATAACACAGGAACAGAAACACTGCATGTTCTCACTCATAAGTTGGAGTTAACAATGAGAACACATGGACAGAGAAAGGAGAACAAGACACATCGGGGCCTGTCAGGGGGTGGAGGACAAGGGGAGGTAGACCATTAGGACAAATAATGTATGTGGGGCTTAAAACCTAGATGAGGAGTTGAGAGGTGCAGTAAACCACCATGACACATGTATACCTATGTAACAAACCTGCACATTCTGCAGATGCATCTCAGAACTTAAAGTTAAAAAAAGAAGTTGGTTCCTTTATGGGGATCTCTGCCATTCTTCTTGGATATTCCCTATTTACCTTTTCTTTTTTTGACAACAAAACTAGAGAAATGCACAAGATCTAAAAATGATAAAGTTACCGCTGCTTTTGTGCCTGGCCTGTAATTCACCTTTCCAAGTCCCACAATAAACATATGTGTGCATGTGTCTTTATAACAGAATGATTTATAATCCTTTGGGTATATACCCAGTAATGGGATTGCTGGGTCAAATGTTATTTCTAGTTCTAGATCCTTGAGGAATTGCCACACTGTCTTCCACACTGGTTGAATTAATTTACACTTCCACCAACAGTGTAAAAGCTTTCCTTTTTCTCCACATCCTCTCCAGCATCTGTTGTCTCCAGATTTTTTAACAATCACCATTCTAACTGGTGTGAGGTGGTATCTCAATGTGGTTTTGATTTGCATTTCTCTAAGGACCAGTGATGATGAGCATTTTTTCATATGTTTGTTGGCTGCATAAATGTCTTCTTTTGAAAAGTGTCTGTTCATCTTCTTTGCTCACTTTTTGATGGGGTTGTTGGTTTTTTTCTTGTAAATTTGTTTAAGTTCTCCATAGATTCTGGATATTAGACCTTTGTCAGATAGGTAGATTGTAAAACTTTTTTCTCATTCTGTTGATTGTTGGTTCATTCTATTGATAGGTTTTTTTGTTGTTGTTTGTTTGTTTGTTTGTTTCTGTGCAGATGCTCATTTGTCTATCTTGGCTTTTGTTGCCATGCTTTTGGCATTTTAGTCATGAAGTCCTTGCCCATGCCTATGTCCTGAATAGTATTGCCTAGGTTTTCTTCTAGAGTTTTTATGGTGTTAGGCCTAATGTTTAAATCTTTATCTAGAGTTAATTTTTGTGTAAGGTGTAAGGAAAGGATCCAGTTTCAGCTTTCTGCATATGGCTAGCCAGCTTTCCCAATACTATTTATTAATCCTTTCCCTATCACTTGTTTTTGTCAGATTTGTCAAAGATCAGACGGTTGTAGTTGTGTGGCATTCTTTCTGAGGCCTCTGTTCTGTTCCATTGGTTTATATCTCTTTTGGTATGAGTACCATGCTGTTTTGATTACAGTAGACTTGAAATGTAGTTTGAAGTCAGGTAGCATGATGCCTCCAGCCTTTTTCTTTTTTTCTTTTGTTTAGGATTGTCTTGGATGTGCAGGTTCTTTTTTGGTTCCATATGAAGTTTAAGGTGTTTTTTTCCAATTCTATGAAGAAAGTAATTGGTAGCTTGATGGGGATAGCATTGAATCTATAAATTACTTTGGGCAGTATGGCCATTTTCACAATATTGATTCTTCCTAATCATGAGCATGGAATGTTTCTCCATCTGTTTGTGTCCTCTCTTATTTCCTCGAGCAGTGGTTTGTAGTTCTCCTTGAAGAGGTCCTTCACATCCCTTGTTAGTTTTATTCCTAGGTATTTTATTCTCTTTGTAGCAATTCTGAATGGGAGTTCACTCATGATTTGGCCCTCTGTTTGTCTATTATTGGTGTATAGGAATGCTTGTAATTTTTGCCCATTGATTTGGTATCCGGAGACTTTGCTGAAGTTGCTTATCAGTTTAAGATTTTGGGCTGAGACAATGAGGTTTTCTAAATATACAATCATGTTATCTGCAAACAGGGACAATTTGATGTCTTCTCTTCCTATTCAAGTACCTTTATTTCTTTCTCTTGCCTGATGGCCCTAGCCAGAACTTCCAATACTATGTTGAACGGAAGTGGTGAGAGAGGGCATCTTTGTCTTGTGCCAGTTTTCAAAGGGAATGCTTCCAGTTTTTGCTCATTCAGTATGATATTGGCTATGGGTTTGTCATAAATAGCTCTTACTATTTTTGAGATGCGATCCTTCGATAACCTAGTTTATTGAGAGTTTTTAGCATAAAGGGATGCCAAAACAGTTTTAATATTAAACACTGAAATAAATGTGAGCTACAGATACATTTAGGAAAGATTAATAAAAACAAGCTCAAGTCAGGAAGCCCAACAAATGCAGAAGTTCAGTTTGGGGCAGTGAGCGCTCAAAGCTGCAAGAGCAGAGGAGAGGGACATCCAAAACAGATTGGGATTTAAGGAAGATACAGGAAGCTGGCCCACCTGGCTATCACTCCTCCCTGGACCACAGGTACCACAGAAAAGGAAAAACGATCCTCCAATGGTCTAATGCCTATCAGCCTCACACACAGAGGGGACTTATGGTTGGGAGTGTGCGTTTCCCACCTGGCTTCCTGGACAATCAGGTTGGTGTGTGGATGGCACATGCATGACATAGACAACTGGTCAGGTCTATCCATAAGCTTCAACGGCATCCTCTGATTGGGTTCCATTTATATTACAGAGTGAACCATTTTCTCCAGATGTCCTTGACCATTTAAATCTATTTGTATTTCTTCCCACTTAAGTACTTAAAGTTCAAATACAAATTTAATGCTGCTGCTAATTTCCCACAAAGTTTCAAAATATGATCCTTGGCAGGATGATGAAACTTCTTCAGCTCATTCTGGTGGAGAATTAGAGGTGAGAGGCGAACGGAGAGGCACAGAGGGGCATGCAGTGCCAGGAGCTGGCACTATCACTAAACATTAATGTGGTCCACCGGGCTGAAGTGGAAGGAATAAGGAACACTCCAAAGACAGCAGGGCAGATCTGAGCCTCACAGCAGGAGTGAAAAAAACTTGCTTTGAAATTTACTTAGATTTCTTTAAAGTCTTCCTATAAAGTGATTGCCATGTCTAAAGAAGTTTACTTGTGCACATGAGTGTGTGTTTGTTTTACTTTTGTTTTTGAAATGGAGTCTTGCTCTGTCACCGGGCTGGAGTGCAGTGATGTGATCTCAGCTCACTGCAACCTCCACTCCCAGGTTCAAGCGATTATCCTGCCTCAGCCTCTCGAGTAGCTCAGGCTACTGGCGTGCACCACGATGTCCAGCTAATTTTTTGTATTTTTAGTAGAAATAAGGTTTCACCATGTTGGCCAGGATGGTCTCAATTTCTTGACCTCGTGATTCTCCTGCCTTGGCCTCCCAAAGTGCTGGGATTATAGGCTTGAGCCGCTGCACCTGGCCCTGTTTTACTTTTAAGGATTGTGAGCACCAGGATGCTTGATAATGCAGTGCCTCCAGCGCCTGCCATAGTTTTGGCTGCTATGTTTTAGTCTTTGCAAACACAATGGCTGTTTTGAAGATTGCCCCTTTAGCCTGTTTCTAGACCTGACTTTGTCCTAGGCACTGCAGGGCCACAAAACACAAGTTATGTCCTCTGAGCTTCTTATGTGCAGAGGCTGACACAGAGACTGCACCTACAACTGGAAAAACTTTGAGCAAGTATATAAATCAAATGATGAAAAAGAATAACACTCTGAAGCAGCATGGGGTAAATGCTGCATATAAATCTTGGCATTACTGCAAACCTCGAAGGTACTGCAACTACCCTCAGGTGCTTTGGAAGCATTCCAAAAATGCATAGTTTAGTTAAATGCACCTATCCAGATGTCGAAATGAAATTAAGGCCTTTCTTGGACTCCATAGCAGAGAACTGCATACTCATCTCCACATGACTAAGTCACTTATTTAACTATTTGGAGTGGTGTGAAGGGCTTGGGAGAGAATTTAGAAGTTGGAAATGTCTAAAAAGTTAGAAAAGAAGAATTACAAGGAAAAATGATTAGATGAAATCATTCTACTTCTAGGATAGCTAACTAAAAATGAAAGCTCTTTTAGGGTGGACTTAAATGAAAAGCCCCCCTCCGGACCCTAGAAATGAGAAAGAGCGGAGAAGCACCCCAGGTGCAGGGAATAAGGACCTGAAGTGGGTGAGTGGGAAGGAACAGAGCATGAATCCACTTTTGTACTTAATCTCCAGGTAAATTAGAAAGGATCCTTATATCCCTAGTACTCTTCTCCAGCCATCTGGAAAATATGACCAGGATTTGTACCACTTTGCCACTACACACTGCTGGAAGACAGATAAGAAACTATATGTAGTTAAGGTTCTTTGGGGTGCAGGTGACAGAAACTGACTTTAGCCATAAATGAAATTTACTTAAAGATACTGGGGTACCTCACTGAATGCAAAAGAAAGCTGAGACAAACAAGCAAACCAAAACAAGTTCCAGGAAGGGCAGAATCTAGAAGCCTTCTCTCTGAGGCCCTACCATGATGGTGACTGATGTCTACCATTCCCAGGCTTTTCTCTGTCGCTCCTGGGAGAATCTGCTGGTCACCCTGCATCAGTTGTGAGGCCAAGAGCAGGAACAAGGATGCAACACAGGCATGGCAGCTGAGCATCAGTTGTAGGTTAGGAGCAGTTGCTACAGCTGAAAGTTTTCTCTGCGGGCCACCCCAGAGTAGTATCCACTACTCTTCTTTTTTTTTTTTTTTGAGACAATTTTGCTCTTGTCACCCAGGCTGGAGTGCAATGGTGTGATCTCAGCTCACTGCAAACTCCATCTCCTAGGTTCAAGCAATTCTCCTGACTCAGCCTCCTTGGTAGCTGGGATTATAGTCACTCACCACTGCACCCAGCAAGTTTTTGTATTTTTAGTAGAGACAGGGTTTCGCCATGTTCGCCAGGCTAGTCTTGAACTCCTGAGCGCAGGTGATCTGCCTGCCTTGGCTTTCCAAAGTGCTAGGATTACACAGGCATCAGCCACTGCACCTGGCTTTGAGGAATGATTTGGAACTCTTTTTGAGTGACTCCTCGTGACAGATTAGGGAGTTTTGTGTTCCACAGAACAGTTTGGAAAACACCACATTAGTCTGTCTATATAGTTCTTGGTGGACTTCAATTTCACTCTATACAAAGAATGGTCGACACACAAATCTACCTCCTTTCTTGATAATGTTTAATTTGATTCTAGATTTATTTTATACGGGCTTTTTTTGTTCATTCATATATGGTAAAATTCATTCTCTGTGGTGTACAATTTTACAGGTTTTGAAAAATTCCTAAAGCTGTGTATCTACCACCACAGTCATGATTAGAACGGTTCCATAGTTCCCCAAATTCCCTCATGCTGTCTGTAGTCAAACCCTTCCCCAGACCCAATCCCTGGCACCCATTGGCCTGTTTTTCAGCGCTTTGGTTTTGCCTTTCCAGAGTGTCATATAAATGCAATTATGCATTATGTAGCCTTTGGGCCTGGCTTCTTTTACTTAGCAAAGTGCACTTGACATTCATCCATGTTATTGTGCAAATCAATAGTTTGCCCCTTTTCATTGCCGAATTGTATTCCCTCGTTTGAATGGACCATAATTTGTTTTCCCAGTTATCCACTGAAGAAGGTCATATAGCTTTTTACTTGTCAAAAAATGATAAATCAAATGAGCATATGTTCTTAGCTAACAAATGAAGCATACCCGTTGGTACCATGATATCAAATGAAATTTTGTCTCAGTAAAAGAGAATATCTGATACACTGGAACATGATTATATTTTTCTTTTACTTGAGAATAAAAAGCTATGAGAAAAAACTGGGTTTGTCCACATCATCACTAAATTAAAAAAATCCCTTATAAATTACCATAAAACTTACCATAAAACTGACTTTAGCTATAAAGTCCCACAGAAGCTGTCCCTGCCAGATAAGGAGACTAGTCAATAGAATATTCCAGAGGTATTTAAGGATTACTGGTTATTTGGTCATGTCCCATGACCTCATTTATGGGGCTGACAAAACAACCCTCTTAGAAATAGGAGGTGATGGGCACAGGTGAAGTTACTTTCATAAGAAAAATAAGATCAACAGAATATTACATATGAAGATCAGAATAATGCATTGCCTCCACTAACCTACTTACCACCTCATTTCATTCTGAATATATCCTCTGCCCTCCACTGATCCTTGTGGAAATTCATCAGGGTTGCATTTATAGACTGGGACTGCCTCATGTTCCAAGACAAGACAGGTCACCTTTGGATGACTCAATTTAAGAAAATTTGTCATTTCAAATGCCTCCGTCTGCTACTGCCTGTAAACCCACTCCAAAGAGCTTTGCTCTCCCACTGACAATCATGCATTTCCCCTATGGCTTTAAAAAGAGGACTTTGGACTTTGCTGTTTCCCCAGAGAAAACTGTTTTGGGTCTCAAATCACCATCTTTGCAAAGAGCTACAGAGACACCTTTCATTTCTGCTCCTGTTTTCTTTGTTTCATTTTGGTTTTTTTGATACACTTTGTTGAGGTCAAGCTTACTTCTCTTAAAATATATGACAGTTTCTCCTGCCATTTCCAGGATTCTAAGAGTAACTCCACTTAAAAGATGTAAGGTTCCCAGAGCTTCTCAAAGACATCCTGTTTAAGGAGCAAATAGTCTTATTTTACTGGCTGCATATTCAGTGCTGAACAATTTCTATTATTTATTTAACAAACATTGAATAAATCCTAGGGCAGAGATCACAGGACAGTGAACAGGATAGATGTCAGTCCCTGCCTTCATGTATCTTATAGACACAGGAGAACTGACATGCTTTAAAACAATTTAATGGGGCTAAAAGCTGTTTGAAGCTGGCTTCATGGCTCTATGAGAACATCATCAAACTGTTTAAATTCTAGGAAATTTTCCAAATAATGACCACAGAAACTGTTAGAATTTTTAAATCAAATTGACTACAGACTTTAACTTCCTACAACGATACAAACTACTATTGTGCATTCTCCTTAAAATTAAAAGTGTAAAAACTGTTTGGACTCATAAAGATTAAAGAAAAAAAATTATAAAAGTAAAGGAAAATGCTGTTCATCTGAAATTGTGTGTGCCCACACGGGCCACTGTATTCCCTTAAAGAGACCATCCCTCTAGGTAGTTGAGAACTCAGACATAAAAAGTGAAAATATAAGTTTTTTAAAAATTGCGTATAGATGTCATTTGTTTTTAAGATGTCCCAAATTCTACCCATTAAAAGAAGATAGTGAGAATTCTGTGAGGTAACCGATGAGTACTGACAGCTTTCAATGTGGGCCCCAGGCTCTGCTGGGCTTCCAGATGGGTATTAACTGCCTTCCCCTCCAGCCCAGAGAAGGGGACTATCCCCAACCCACTGCACACAAACATGCCAACTTTAGCCAAGCTCCCTGTAAGAAGATGGTTAATTAGAAGGACCCAGAAAGATGTGATAGTGGGAATGGAGCAGTCACAGAAGCTGCAAACCTCAGAGAAACCACTACCCCGTACCCACCACAGATAATGGTGGGGCAGGCTTTGCACAAAATGAAGTCAGGTCTCAGTGCCTCGCTCTGAATCATGATCCTCATTCCTCACTGTGAGTGTATGAATCATAACAAAATATCACAGACTGGGTGACTTATATCACAGAAACTTAACCTCATGGTTCTGGAGGCTGGCGATGGGAGTGTTTCAGTTCCATCATAGTCTTATGGCACCACTGTCACATATGTGGTCCATTTTTGAACCCAAACATTGCTATGTGGTGCATGATTGTATGTGAAAGAGTGGGTGAATGTATGAGTGGTTCTTTGTTCCAGCTCTATCTCTTATTAGCCATTTTTTAAGTGAGTAACTCAATTTACCCACCCAAGCCTCAGGATTCTAAAGTTAGTGCCTTAATTCACAAGGCAATTGTGTAGGTCACATGGGAGAAAATATGTAAAAATACTTTATGAACATTTTACTTAAATATTAAGAGCTACTATTCTGGTCTGTCAAAACACAGAGTAAAGAAGACAAACACAAATAATTTTTATGAGTCCAACTAAAATAGATTTTTTATTTTCTTAATATAGCAAGCCTATGCAAGTCCACATGTATGGGACCAACTTTCCAATTCCAGTCTCATCCTAGGAGTTCCCAGATGTCCAGAACTCATAATATAAACATTAGAGAGCAATATTAAATTACAGCAAGGGCATGGCACTTCTCTTTATAGCAATCCAAGGTCAAATGAACCTCTAATGAGACACATAGAGATTCTTCTCTTGGATGACCTCAACAAGGGTTTGGGGACATACATGTTTATACAAAACATAATCAGGACTCAGAATTTATAAGTAAAATTATACCACGACTTTGGAATCCAGGCTGTAGAATTCAGTGGCATTTAAACTTGAAATGAGACAAAATCTCTACCTTTCCTTTGGTTCGTCTGCCCCATGCACCAGATTGAATTATGTGGGGCAGAGGGCAAGCAGACATCAACCTCAGTTCCTGGGGGATGAAGCTGGACTTATTTATTTTTCTCTCATATTTTTTTCCACAAAAACTATTTCAGGGTTTCCTTTGACCCAAATCCCCTGTGGGCCTGCTTTGAAGGCAAGGTGAGAGATCTGAGGACTGAGAATTAATGAAGGCCAAGCATCTTCATTTGTAAGAGTGAAACTAAAACAAAAACAAAAACAAAAAAAACAGCAGCGAAGGAAAACGGAACGGGCTTGTAAGGCAATTAGCCATTTTCAAATGCAGTGATAGGCAAAGGAAACAAAACGTAGAGCATGTATTAAAAGTCAAGCAGATGGTTTAGAAAATACAGCTGTAGGATCACACAGATTTTGACCATCCAAACCAAATTCAATTATCATGTCTGTGCTGCTTTTCTCTTTCCCGACTGAAAGGCTATTATTAGGTTCTCTCTCTCTCTCTTTTTTACATCTCCAAGTAATGCCTTCGTAAAACATTCCAAAAAGTAAACATTAGCTTTAGGCCATTTGATTACTGGTTTCCCAGAACGCTATGTTCTGTGCCGTTTCTCTCCATATTCCTTTAATATTAAAAATAGGAAATGACTGAGCCGGTTGAATGGGTCTGCCTTGGAGGCTGTTCCCCCAGCCAGCCTCTCAAGCATTGTTGGGTCCTCATCCCACTAAACCCCATTTCATCTTTATGACATAGACAGCCCTATGCCAAGCAGACAAAACCAGGGCACCCGCCATATCTAACATGGAAAGTACTTAAAAACTGAGCCCGTCTTTCTTCCCCACCAATTATTAATTTCTTAACAGTGGCTGGCTTTGTTTAAAAAGCTTCCTTGACTGTGGCTTATTTTACGTGAAGGTTGTCTTATTTTTTGCGTTGGCTTAGCATCTGAATGGAAAGAACTGGCTATAAACAAGTCTTTGAACAAGTGAGGTGAACAGAGCCCTGGATAAGAAGAAAGCTCACACAAGGCCCTCCTTGGTCTAGCAGCACGCAGGAATTGCTCTGGGCTGACACAGGGATCAGTTGTGTTTCCTGTAGACACTCTTATGCACACACTGCTTCCTTGGAGCTCTGAGCTGACTCAGGGAAAAGTACGTCTGCTGAGCCTCATAGTAGGAAGCATTCCCTGGAGTGTCAAAGGGCGGAAAGGCAGTTAACAAGACAGGCCATGAAGTACTTTGCTGGTGGGGACAGATACCAGATGAACATGTGTACCAAATTTTCTGCATACAAATTTTCTTTCATGATCCTCAAAAACAACATCACAGAGCAAAGTTTGTCCCCGTGAGTTTGTTTGCCCTCAATCTGTGCCTCTGAAGCAAAATGAAAAGAGAAAATGTGAAGGAAAGCAATGGTCATTGCAATTAAGCTAGCAACTTAATCCTGAAGCCAAATTCATTCTCACATAAATTTAAACAACGTTTTAGAGAGCTCGAAATCATCCATCGTTTCAAATTCTATCCTGTGTTTTCCTAACATTCATAAGCACGTTTGTACATGTTTGTGATTGTTGGACGTGTACTATTTTGCCTTTTCCTTTTGAAATGTAACATGATTTCACACATTTTCATACATCACCATTGTCCATGAAGTTATTTGTAATTGCGATACAAAACTCAGTCTTTCCTTAGTTTAGTCATTCAACAAATATTTCTGAGCACCTCTAGCTACTAGAGACTTATATACGATCAAAAAGAGGATCCCTGAGGATAACCCAGTAGGGTTGTTTTTCAACAATCTCAAAACTGATCTCTTTATATTTGTTTTGCAAAGTCCGACTTCTGTATCACCAAATAAGGAGGTATTTTTCCTAAAGAAAAAGTGAATGTGAAGTACAAGATCTCACTTCACTTTTTGTGCCTTAATCTCCTCTGTGGAAATGAGAGAGGGATAAATTTGATACCCAAACTCCCCTCCTTCCCTGGAATTTTGTGGTCTAGGTTTAGGGGAAACAGTAACATATAACGTGTATTGTTTTGTCAAGAATCCTACAATTGCTCTTACGAGTCCTTATGCTGTCCCCAGCCTCTACTTCACCAGCGACAAATACTTAAGCAAGAACATCCAATTTATGTTGAAAAGCCCCACTAAGTGTTTAGCTGCAGCGTGTGAATCCTCAGAAACAGACCCAGGAATTTAGGAGCTGGGAACAAAGGGCCGTATCTTTCACTACGATAAGGGAAGAACAAGGAGACCTTTGGGAAAACAAGAAAAATCCTGTTTTGGGATTCAACGAGAGAAGAGAAAATTGTTCCCTCTTAATAAATATGACTTTATTTCATTCCAGCCACCTATTAATCCAAGTTAAACCACAAAAA
This sequence comes from Sapajus apella, assembly GCF_009761245.1. Lineage (NCBI taxonomy): Eukaryota > Metazoa > Chordata > Mammalia > Primates > Cebidae > Sapajus > Sapajus apella. Next base: position 5,095,966 of record NW_022437003.1, on the reverse strand, counting down.
AAATGTTCTTGGCACTGGTGATTCCTGTCTGAGCCCATTGCTGTTCTGATTTCCCACTGAGATCTACAAGTGATCAAGAGATCAATAATTCCAAATGGTGTTTTTACAGGAGCATTTCCTTCCAGAGTACAGAAAATGCTCTTTCATGAAGACAGATGGATGCAGTCTGCAGGACCCTGCTTACTCGAGAGAAACCGTCTTTGAAAACTTTTGACAACCAGCGGGGTAGCACGTCTGTTTCTATTTAAATGAGCTCATTACAGTTAATATTTTTGTGACTTCCAACCAGTTGTTCAATCATTTCTCGAGTATGATATGTTTTAATCAAAAATGAAACACTTTAGGACACAGATATTGCTAACACCCCATTTTTACTACATCTTTTCTGGAACAAAGTTTCTGGAATCAGGCACTTTTTTAAAAAATGGGAGATGGTACTTAGGATATTTCTTTGCTTGCTGGAATAGAACAAGTGGAATAATAATCAGGCCCCAAGTTACTAGAAGAATGACATGTCCCTCGTCTACTTTCATGGGCCTGTTTCTTCAGTAAGCCGTTTTCTGATCTTGCTTAGAGGATCTTATTTTACTGACTACTTCAAAAGATATAGTAAATCTAGTCTAGCTGGCATTTTGTTGACCAAAATAATCTAGTAAATGGCACTTCTGAGTTTACCAACAAAATAATAGTCGACACCTCTAATGATGACAGACAGAGGAGAAAAGGCTACCAGCCAAAAAGTCCTATGGCAACCAACGCAGACACCCAGCATCAGGAAATGTCAGCAAGGGACACTTCTGAAGAGAGACAAACTCTCCTTAGTGTAGGACTGCAAAGTGTGATTCTGGGAGCATTCTGATACTGGGGATTAAAGGACTCCCTTAAATGTTACTGAAGTGAAACTTCAGTCAGTGTACATTTGAAATGGTAACCTATTTGGGAGAACAGTCCTCTAGGTTAACATTTGAAGTGGTATTGCCATAGCAAATGGACCCTAGAAGTATGGATCTAAACGGAATCTAGGAAAGATAGAATGCAGAGTAAAAAATTCTTAGTATTTCTTTGCCAGTGCAAAGATAAAAATCACCGAGATGCTGGAAGAGCTGTGGCATTTCCCTAAGACACCACTGCTCACAGCAATGACCAACAGGACATTCATCACCCTATGTGCGCAAATCAGCCATGAAATCTTAATTCAGTTTCTTGATAAAAGAGATTAAGTTGATGGAAGCATGCAAACATAGCCTTCAATTTGGTAGCAAATGATGGCCACTATAAATTAGTAAATTGTTGTTTGGGTCCAGATTGATCTCATGCAAGCTGGATGGCCCCTGGGCAAAGCTGTGATGTTCATTCCTAATTTACATTATGCAGGGAGGTATAGCTTACACTGATGTCAACTCCTTGACTAACAGAATTACCAGTGTGGATGCCTCGGCTTTTGTTATCCAAGAAAAATTACACAATCTTAAATAGAAATTGTGCTATATTTTAATTTCTTTAAAAGTATAATTAAAATAATAAAATAATACCAAATAGTTATAGAGTATTTTCTAAGTGTCAAGCACTATTTTAAGTGTTTTAATGAAAATAAATAGAAAGATAGATTAGATAGATAGATAGATGATAGATAGAAGTGTCTTAATGTATAGACAGATAGATTTAATCTTCACCACATTCCTAAAAATGTTCCCATTTTACAGATGAGGCAATGGAGGCACAGAGAAGTTAAATAAATTGCCAAGATCACACAGCTGTGAAAGGCATAGTCCAGATTTGAACTCTGGCAATTTTGGTGTTCAGTCCATCTTCTCAATTACTAGACAAAGCTCGTTATTAAATACATGTTTTATTGAGTACTATGTGCCATTGATCAACAAAATCAGAGAAAAGTTTTACTGAGTTAAACAAGATTTCCCCACTTATAACAGCATTCCATGGCATTGTTTTTTTTCCCCGTGGTTTGACTTTGGTATTCAGAAAACGTCTTTTTTCATAACTCCCATATGTCCGAGGTCAGGATTTTCACATATGGTACAAACACCCATTCCCAGATCAACCCCTTGATTTCCAACCACAAGTTTACTAGGAGTAATTAAATACTCTGCAATGCAAAGATCATGTCTAGGCCAGAGAAAGCAAGGGCAGGGTGGAACTCAGCCACAATGTTTGTTTGTTTTTCAGTGCATATGCTAAGACCAGCAACTTTCACCCCTTATATTATTTTTCTTTTTTGCAAATTATTGACCCTGGGAGCAGTAAACAAAAACTTGTCTTCCTTGCGGCTCTGAAGCAAATACACATTTAAAACACAGGTGTGTTTGTCTTATTAGAATCTTTGCCATGGAAATTCTAAAATATTACCAAGGCAGGGTCATGTTATCTTGCTGTGTTACTGAACAGGAGAGATGGGGAAGTCTAAATAGAGACACTAAGCACAGAATGAGCCTAGCCCAGGGGCACCTGCACAGAGGAGTATGTAAAATAGGTGCTCTGACCGCAAGCATTGCGTAAGGGGATGACCGTTTCCATGAAGAGGACCACAGTGGCTAAGCCAACTCCAAAGAGTGGAGACCCCAGTCTATTCCTAAGCGACATCATTCAGGAATCAAAGTCATAATAGTATCAGGCTGATGAGATAGGGACAGGAGCTGGAGACCCACTGACCAGCCAGCTGGGATGGACTGGGCATCTTCTATAGTGCAGTCTTTATTCAATCATGTATTCATTCATGTAAATATATTGTTAAAGGCCAACTATGTTTCAAGCACTGAGTAAGACAGGAACTATCCCCTGATCCCAAGGAATATGTGGCCTAGCTCAGGAACCCAGCTCAGCCAGAGGTCAAATTCCAATCAGCAGGCCTTCCTGGAAGAAGTGGGAAGAAAGTGTCATGAAATAGACAAGAAGAACAGTTTTGGGTAAAGAGTTTAGAATATTGCCACTCTAGGACCTGTGTTTGCTGGACACCTGCAAAAACCAGAAGACCACTGGTAAAGTTCAGAATCTGTGGGGTCAGAGTCAGTTAAATTTAAAAAAGCAAGCATGTCACCTGATATGTCACATACATGTGACATACATATATATGTCACATACATATATATGTATCTCCAAATAATAGATTTGGCTTCTACTTTGAGCTTGACAAATATTTCTGGCCATGTGACCTACTACAGAAATTTATTTAGGCCTTTTTTTTTCAAGATGGTAGATTAGAAGTTTGCAGTGTGCCTCAGCCACTTGAAATAGCAAGATAGTACATAAAGATCAACTTTATGATCTTTAATTCAAGAAATAAAATGGGAATCCACCAGAATTGTGAAAGACACCTCAGATCCCAGACAGGAGAATGCCGGCATGCAGTTCCCATGATGTTAACTGACTGATAAAAGGAAGGAACGAAAAATAAAAAATCCTAACTGCATGAAAATGATTACAACATTAGACATGCCAGTTTCTCCAGATGAGAAGGAACCAGCACAAAGATTCTGCACCATGAAAAATCTGAATGTAGTGATACGACCAAAGGATTGCACTAGCTCTCCAGCAGTGGTTCCTAACCAAAATGGAAACTCAGAAACGACAGACAAAGAATTCAAAGCATGAATTGCAAGGAAGCCCAATAAGACCAACACAAAGTTGAAGGTAAACACAAAGAAACTTCTAAAGCAATCCATAAAATAAAGAAAGAAATGAGTATCTTAAAAAGGCATCAATCAGAACTTCTGGAACTGAAAACTCACTTAAGGAATTTCAAAATACAGTTGAAAGATTTGTCAATAGACTGGACCAAGCAGAAGAAAGAGTTTCAGAGCTTGCAAGCTGGTCTTTTGAATTAACCCCAGGCTGACAAAAATAAAGAATGTTTCTTAAACAATAAAAGTCATTGAGAACTATGAAATTATATAAAGTGACCAAACCTATGAATTGTTGGCATTCTTGAGAAAGAAGGAGGAAAAGTAAACAACCTGGAAAATGTATTTGAGGAAATAATTCAAGAAAACTTACCTAATCTTGCTGGAGAGGTAGACCTCTAGATACAAGAAATCCAGAGAACACCTGTGAAATACTATACAAAATGAACATCACCAAGGCATATAGTCACCAGACTGTCCAAGGTCAATGCTAAATAAAAAATCTTAAGGGCAGCTAGAATTAAAGGGCAAATCATGTACAAAGGGAACCCCATCAGACAAAAAGCAGATGTCTCAGCAGAAACCTTCCAAGCCTATTTTCAGTATTCTTAAAGAAAATAAATTCCGACAGGAATTTTATATCCTATCAAACTAAGCTTCAAAAGTGGAGAGCTAAAATCTTCTCCTGTCAAGTAAACACTAAGCAAATTCATTACCACTAGACCAGCTATAGGATCCTTAAAGGAGCTCTAAACATGAAAAAAAAAAACAAAGAAACAAACAAAAAAATACCTGCTACCACAAAAACATACTTAAGCACAGAGCCCATAGACCCTATAAAGCAAAGACACCATAGAAACTACAAAGCAACTAGCTGACAACTTCATGATAGTATCAAAACCTCACATTACAATATTTATCTTGAATGTAAATAGTCTAAATGCCCCACTTAAAATGCACAGAGGAGCACACTGGATGAAAAGATGAGACCCATCCACCTGCTCTCTCCAAGGGACCCGTCTCACACATAATACCTATAGGCTCAAAGTAAAGGGTTGAAGAAATATCTAAAACACAAAAAGGAAAAAACAAAAAAGAGCAGAGGTCCCTATTTTCATATCAGATAAAACAAACTTTAAACCAGCAATGGCAGAAAGGAACAAAGAAGAGACTTACATAATGATAAAGGGTTAAATTCAACAAGAAGACTTAATCGTAAATATATATTTACCCAAAATTGTAGCATCCAGATTCATTAAACAAGTTCTTCTAGACCCACGAGAAGACTTAGTCACAAAATAATTGTAGGGGACTTCAACACCCCACTGACAGCATTTGACAGATCATCAAGGCAGTAAACTAACAAGGAAATTCTGAACTCAAACTTGACACTTGATCAGTTGGACCTAACAGACATATACAGAATACTTCACCCATTAACTGCAGAACATACATTCTTCTCATCTGCACATGGATCCAACTCTAGGATTGACCACATGCTTGACCATAAAGCAAGTCTCATAAATTCAGAAAAAGCAAAATTAAACCAACCATACTCTCAGGCTATAATGAAATAAAAATAGAAATCAATATGAAGAAGATCTCTGCAAACTATAAAATTACATAGAAATCAAACAACTTTCTCCTGAATAACTTTTGGGTAAACAATGAAATCAAGGCAGAAATGAAAAAAATTATTTGAAATAAGTGCAAAGAGACAAAATATATCCAAATCTGTGGGATACAACAAAAGTAGTGTTAAAAGAAAAATTAATAGCACCAAATGCTTAGCTCAAAAACTTAGAAGACCTCAAATTAATGATGTTCCTCTAATACCACACTTAGAGGAACTAGAAAAACAAGAACAAAGTAACCCCAAAGCTAGCAGAAGAAAAGAAACAACTAAAATCAGAGTGGAACTGAACATAATTGAGGCCCCCAAATCTGTACAAAGAATCAACCAAAGCAAAAGTTGGTTATTTGAAAAATAAGCAAGATTGATAGACTGATAGCTAGAATAACAAAGGAAAAAAGAGATGCTCCAAATAAGTACAATCAGAAATGACAAAGGTAACATTATGACTTATTCCACAGAAACACAAAAGCTCCTCAGAGACTATTATGAACGCTTTTATGCATACAAACTAGAAAATCTAGGGGAAATGAATAATTTCCTGGAAACACACAATCTCCCAGGATTGAACCAGGAAGAAATTGAAACCCCAAACAGGCTAATATTGAGCTATGAAATGGAATCGGTAATAAAAAGCCTACCAACCAAAAAAAAAATCCTGGATCAGATGGATTCACAGTCAAATTCTACCAGACATACAAAAAAAGAGCTGATACCAATTCTACTAAAACTATTTCAAATAATTAAGGAGGAGGAACTCCTCCCTAACTCATTCTACAAAGCTAGCATCAGCCTGATACCAAAAACTGGCAAAGACACAATGAGGAAAGAAAACTACAGGCCAATATCCCTAATGAACATATGCAAAAATCCTCAGCAAAATGCTAGCAAACTGAATTCAACAGCAAATCAAAAAGTTAATTTGCCATGATCAAGCAGGCTTCCTTCCTGGGATGCAGGGTTGGTTTTGACATATGCAAATCAATAAATGTGATTCACCACATAAACAGAATTAAAAACAAAAACCATATGATCATCTCATTAGACATGGAGAAAGCTTTAAATAAAATCCAACATCTTTTGTACAAAAAGCAGTACTATTTCTATACACCAATAACATTTAAGCTGTGAGAGAAATCAAGAATGCAATTCCATTTACAATATCTACCAAAAAAAAAAAAAAAACAAATCTAGAAATATATCTAACTGAAGAGGTGAAAGATCTCTACAAGGAGAACTCCAAAACACTGCTAAAAGAAATCATAGATGACACAAAGAAATGAAAAGATATTAAATATTATGGATTTGAAGAATCAATGTAATTAAAATAGCCATACTGCCCAAAGCAACCTATAGATTCAGTGCTATTTCTATCAAACTAACAACATTATTTTTCACAAAAGACTAATCTAAAATTCATATGGAACCAAAAAGGAACCCAAAGAGCCAAAGCAATCTTAAGCAAAAGCAAAAAAAAAGCCGAAAGGATCACATTACATGCCTTTTTTATTTTTATTTTTTGAGAGGGAGGCTCGCTCTATCCCCTAGGCTGGAGTGCAGTGGTGTGATCTTGTCTCACTGCAACCTTCATCTCCAAGGTTCCAGCTATTCTCCTGCCTCAGCCTCTCAAGTAGCTGGGACAACAGGGACACGTCACCACACCCGGCTAATTTTTGTATATTTTAATAGAGATGGAGTTCACCATATTGGCCAGGATGGTCTTAAACTCCTGACCTTGTAGTCTGCCTGCCTCAGACTCCCAAAGTGCTGGGATTATAGGTGTGAGCCACTGCACCTAGCCTACTTGTCTTTAAACTACCCCACAGGGATCCAGTAACCAAAACAGCACTATACTGGTACAAAAACAGACACATAAACCAATGGAACAGAATAGAGAACCTAGAAATAAAGCTGCAGACCTACAGCCATCTACTCTTCAATGAAGTCAAAAAAAATGAGCAATAGGGAAAGGGATCCCTGTTCAAAAAAATGGTGTTAGGATAGCTGGCTAGCCATATGCAGAAGAATGAAACTGGACCCCTACCTTTCACCATATACAAAAATAACTCAAGATAGCTTAAAGATGTAAATGTAAGATCTTAAACTATAAGATTTCTAGAAGAAAACCTCAAAAACAGCATTCTGAATATGGGGTTTGAGAAAGCATTTATGACTAAGCTCTCAAAAGCAATTACGACGAAAAGAAAAATTAAGTGGGCCCTAATTAAACTAAAAAGTTCCTGCACAGCAAAAGAGTAAACAGACAATTTTCAGAATGGGAGAAACAATTCACAAACTATGCATCTGACAAAGGTCTGTACATCTATAAGGAATTCTTCAAAGTATATCTTTAAACAGAACGTGTAAGAAACTTAAACACTAGGACAAGCAAATCACAAATAGCCTCACTTAAAAATGGGCAAAAGGCATGAACAGACACTTCTCAAAAGAACACCTAGAAGCAGCTGACAAAGACATGAAAAAATACTCATCACTAATTATCAGAGAAATGCAAATCAAAACCATAATGAGCTACCATCAAACACCAGTCCGAATGACTATTAAAAAGTTAAAAAACAACAGATGTTGGCAAGGCTGCAGGGAAGAGGGGATGCTCATACATTGCTGGTGAGGATGTAAATTTGTGCGGCTACTGTGCGAAGTAGTTTGGAGATTTCTCAAAGAACTTAAAACAAAACTACCATTTGGCCCAGCAATCCCATTATTGTGTACCTACCTAAAGGAAAATAAATTGTTCTATTAATAAGACACATGCACTCACATGTTCATTGCAGCATTATTCACCATAGTAAAAACATGAAATCAATCTAGGCATCTATCAGTGGTGGATTAAAGAAAATGTGATACATATGCCCTGTGGAATACTATACAGCCATTTAAAAAATGAAATCATGTCCTTTGAAGCAACACGGATACAGCTGGAGGCCATTATCCTAAGTGAATTAACATGGAAATAGAAAATGAAATACTGTGTGGTCTACCTATAAGAGGGAGCTAAACACTGGGAACTCATGGATATAAAGATGGCAGCAACAGACACTGGAGACTACTAGATGGAGAGGGTCGTGGGGGCAAGAATTGAAAAACTAACTGCTGGGCATTATTTTCAGTACCTAGGTGACAGGATCATTTGTAATCCAAACCTCAGCATCATGCAGCATGCCCAGGTAACAAACTTGCACGTGTACCTCCTGAATCTAAAATAAAAGTTGACAAGGGAAAAAGAAAGTTATTTAGCCCCTCAACAAACTAAATTCCTGCCCATTTTATACACAAAACAACTTAATCTGTAGTATTATCAACTTGCCCTTTGAAGATTTGGTTTGAAGAAGGGACATGGATGAACCTGGAAACCATCATTCTCAGCAAACCGACAGAAGAGCAGAAGATCAAACACTGCATGTTCTCACTCATAGGCAGGTGTTGAACAATGAGAACACATGGACACAGGGAGGGGAGCACTACACACTGTAGTCAGTTGGGGGGATATAGGGGAGGGATGGTGGGGGGTGGGGAGTTGGAGAGAGATAGCAAGGGGAGAGATGCCAGATGTAGGTGATGGGGAGGAAGGCAGCAAATCACACTGCCACATGTGTGCCTATGCAACAATCTTGCATGTTCTTCACATGTACCCCAAAACCTAAAATGCAATAAAATAAATAAATGGAAAAAAAAAGAAGATTAGATCAGTGGCATGCATTCATCAAGTACCGTGTTGCCTGACACATAATAAGTGCTCAGTAAAATGCAAAGCGTTTGCTAATGACCCAGTCCTCTCAGTTCATGAACCAAGAGAGGGTTACCAGCACAGACTCCACTATCTCAAGCCTCACAGTTAATTAGGAAATGCAAAATCCACTCCAGAAGCAAGTAGAGGATCTCGCTCAGACCTAAGATCTTTTCATAGCTCATGGTGGGCCTCTCAGGAGTTTGAGTGCCAGGTGGGGCTATGGGAACATAAGGAAGCATGTGGATTGCTTGCTCTTCTGGCAATGGCTGTGACTTCTAGGACCAATGATATACACCCAGGCGAATGAGATTAAACTGAGCATTTGAAGTATCCCGAACACAGGGGATGGATGAAGGAGCATCTGAGATCATATTGTAAGTGCTGCTTGGATTTCTATCCTCACCTTAGCTGAACTGTCTAAAAAGCTATTTGATATCTGTGAGGTCAAGGTAGAGCTCAGTGGCTGCAAATAAGAATCTCAGCCCTGGTGCTCAGCAGAAAGGGCTACAAAAATATGTAGACCCATGATTTGAGTTGTTTCATATCAGACTTATTTTTTCCCCAAGGTTTGCTTGATTGCCCCTACTTCCTGGCTTTACTCTCCCGTGAAATAACACTTATCGGCTCTCTCACAGGTGTCCGGTTGTGCATCAGTCCTCCTACGTTGGAATGGCATGCATGCTTCTCACCATTCCTTGTGAAGTGCAGCCCTCTGCCCTCAGTAGCAGGCTCTTTATTTCCTCCCTTGTGCTAATCAGAAACACTTAGCTGCTTTCCTGTTCAGAGGCTGCTTTCCTGTTCAGAGGCTGAATTAATAAATTACAAATGCCTGTTATCAAAGATTTGGAGGTTTTGACAAGTGATTTAGTTGATCACAAATGCAAGGTTGTGTCAGGGAGAACCTGTGTTTTCAGGATAGAGAAGGTGGATCAGCCTTGAATTTGAAAAATAAACAGGCGAGTTTGATGAGCTCAAATTCATGGCAGAGCTTCTTAGTATTTCCTGAGGTTCTAATCAAAGGAGCATCTTAACTAGTCCCAGAGAGAAATGAAAGATAAAAGGCCCACTCTACCTTGCCTTATCATGACTCCCCCCACCCCCGTCCCTGCCTCTTTCCTTTTGCCTGTTTCTAAAAATATCTCGGCAGGTAAGAATTAGTACTAGGATGTTATTTAGTCAAAAACAAAAACCCACTGCATAATGTACCGTACCTTTAAAATTTTTAACATCTATTAAATTAAAATCAAGGACATTGACATAGATAGGATGAAAGAAGATACAGCACCTCTAGCTTATGGCAACTAAAAATAAGAATTATTAATGAAGCTCGGCTTTCTTCTGCTGTGCACATTAATTATTTATGATAATAATACTCTGTACTGCCATATTAAAGAATTTTCTTCACCCGGCTTCCCAGAAAACTCTATCTTCTTGGGGGAAAAAGGGAACCTCAACATGTTAAGGCCACAAAAGAATACATTCCTCTTCGTATATTTGTTATACTGGAAGATGAATATAGTCTTGGGTTATTAAACTGGAATGAAAAACACATCTTATTAGAACTTACATGGTGATTTTTATTCTCACTAGTTTCATATAAACTTAATGATGCAGACTGCATTTTTATGCTCATCTATTTTAAAATGGTGCCTGGAGCAAAAAAAGCTTCCATTAATGCCAGTTTGGTATTTCAAATACAATTTGATGTAATTTACTTCAAATATATGTGAACAGAGAAGGATAATGCCAAGTGCATTTTCTAGATTCAAATGTGAGTTAGCTCATGGCAACGATTTGTTAAATCTCAGTTTTTTGCAAAAGAAAGAAAAGCCAAAAGAAAATTTCTGTTATAAAATACAAAACATATATATAAAAGAATGAATCTCACCAGTTTTTGAAGCGAGAACAGAAAATGGTGCGTTTTATGATAAAAGACGACTTTAACTTTATTCTCGGTTTTAATATTTATCAACCACAAGTAAATAATAATGCATTTTCCCCAGTGATATGCTGAGCTATTGAAACTCATTGTTTTCTCCTATTCATGTATTGTAGCATTATATTCATGGATATGTCAACATAAAATCTTGCAGTTTAGAGAGGTTTGATATGTTTTAAGCTTGGCAGAGAAATATTAAATAAATGTTTAGGTTTCCTAATCTTTAAGTTTTCTCTCAGTGATTTTTAGAAGACGTATATTTAAAAAGAACTTTAAAAAATAATCTTAAATATTATTGTCCTAACAGCTGCTTCTAGAAACACTTCAAGCCTGATTTGATGTGTGAATCTCAAACGGAGAGTTCATGTCGTCTTATCCTCTTTACTTGGTTATCAATGTGTTTGCATGTCTGTTTCCCCTGCTCTTTGTTGACGCTAGGTCAGATTCCACGTTAGGAACGGGTGGCTGGTGTGTCTGCTGGGAATGCTCACAAAGGCATCTTGATGCACTGTAGCTATCCAAGGTCTCTCCTCGACAGAAACATGCTCTAAGAGGATTACAGACCCTGTGCTAATTCAAAGGATTTAATATTTTGCCGTGACACCCCAAAAACAAATAGAGAGCCCTGCCATTCCATCTCTACTCTGATAGCTGTTAGAAATTGTTTTTAAGGGGCCAACCATTGCTTATTAACATGAAAATATCCCTTCTACAGAAACACCAGCTACTGAGAGGAGAAGGCTCCCAATATTAGTATCTCCAGTGATATTTCAGCACTGTGGCACCTCTCTGTAACACAGAGAAGTTGAGTGATGTTATTATTGGGCTGCATTTTCTCTTTCTCATTCCTGGCCAGGCCTGCCATGTGCCTGGGCTGTGGGCAGCTGCTCTCATCCTTCCCTTCCTGATTTCCTCAGGGAAGTAACCCTGCTGTGAAGCGACTGGGCTTGCTAGGGAAAGAGTAAAAACATCCTTGCTTTTCCCAAGGTGGCTGGGTGGGTTAGAGGAGGAGAAGGACTGGCTAGGGGTAAAGGAACTCCAGAGAACATCCTGCAGTGGTCCATCTGCAACATTGTCCTGCAGGCAGGCAGCATAAAGCATAAGGTCTGTCCCGGTGAAGGACTCTGAGAAGGAGGTACAATCTCCTAATGGGTAAGATACTGATTTAGGAACACTGTCCTGTCATTGTCTTAAAGGTGCCAACCCAGCAAGCAAAACGTAACCTCTAGTTTCACGATCTCCCTGTGTCCAAGGCTGGAGTTAGGAGCAGAGTGATGGCAGAGTCAGAGAGGAGGCTGCATCTAGAAAGAAAGACTCGGGAGAAGAGTTGGCTTTTATATTTCGTAGGCGCGTCAGCAACCACTACATTTTCTTCCTTGGCTGCCACTAATAAAGGCAGTTCTTAAGAAAAATAAACAAGCCTATATTTTAGGAAGACTCACACATTTCCAGGAATCCTGCCTATGTGTGTCTATGCCAACAGTCACCCCACCCCCTGCCCCATATGAAATGGGCTCTGCTTTCCCCTGTATAGGAACAAAAGAACAGGTTTTCTTTCTAAGTTCTGCAAAAACCTTAAGAATAATTAAGTGACTCCCTTTTTTTCTGAGATATGGTTCACCCAGGCTGGAGTGCAGAGGCATAATCACCACTCACTGCAGTCTTAACCTCCTGGGTTCAAGTGATCTTCCTACCTCAGCCTCCTGACTAGCTGGTACTACAGGTATATACCACCAAGCGTGTCTAATATATTTTTAAGAGACAGTGTCCCAGTGTTGCCCAGGCTTGTCCTTAACTCTCAGGCTGAAGCGATTCTCCCACCTCAGCCTTCCCAAGTGCTGGGATTACAGGTGTGAGCCACTGTGTTCCCTCTCCGTTTTTTTTTCTTTTTTTCTTTAGCTACATCATTTGCATTTCAGACTAGAAGCTACAAATGACTAGCAATAATGTGTCAAAAATCTAGGTCTTAGTCTGAGCCCAGTAAGAAGCCCACCTAGAAGTGATTTAAGGAGACTGCAAAAATGTACAGATATTCTCCTTCAACTTCCCTTTTCCCTATTAGCTAGAAGATAAGGAGCCTGAGACTCAGCAAAGTCAAAGAAGTGTCTCTAACAGTGTAAGAAGAACATTTCATATTACAACCCAAGGCACGCATGCAGAAACACACAACTGAAACAAGTCACAAAACAATACTTATCCCCCTCTTTTTTTTTGAGTTGGAGTCTCACACTGTCACCTGGGCAGGAGGGCAGTGGTGCGATCTCAGCTCACTGCAGCCTCTACCTCCCAGGTTCAAGTGTTCTCCTGCCTCAGCCTCCCGAGTAGCTGGGACTACAGGCGCCCACCACCACACCCTTTCTAGAGGTGGGAATATGCTGATACTTCTGCTTTACTCTATTTCAATTTGAAGAGAGCTCAGGTGACTGGACTAGTGGGTCACCATGCTTGGTTTGAAAACCATAAGGCCAACAGACAAGCCCCAAGTCCTTTAATTCTTTAGGATTTTCCAGAGTCCCAGTCTTTCTTCTGTTTGCTTGTAATTGTGGAAGAACATGTTCTATAGATCGAGTGGCAAAAATACATCTGAGAGCAGAAACTGTCTTTCTCAAAAGAGCATACCAGTAAGGAGATGGAAACAAAAAAGCCATCTAATTGTTTTGGATGAGGGGTGCTCAGGAATCTGGGGGAAGAGAAAAAGGGAAGTAATAACATGGCAGGAGACTGGGGCCTGAGCATAAAGAAGCCAAAATGCCCAGTGTCCACTTTGTATTGTTTGCCTCACTCCAACGCAACCCTCCGCATGCCTTTGTACTGTAGTCAAGTCTGATACATTCAAATAGCCCCCGTGGTGAGGTGGAAAATGAAGGACCTCAGCCATTCCACGGCGTGTGAACAGACCTACATGCACTCTCTGCCTATTGAAGTGTGCAGGAAGCAGAAGCCTACTGAGACGTCCAAGTCCAGCCTTTCTAGAAAGCAACCACTGGCACCATAAAGAGCCAGCTGTGTTCACCAGGAGGAGAAAAGGAGGAGAGTAATACTTCAATGAGGATGTGACCTCAGCAAGCATGCTGATCTTAGCAAAAACTCTAGCATACATTTATTTAAACTATGAAGGGTCTAGGTGTTTATTTCTTTTTTCATGGTTGCTATGTATCACCATAAGCCAAACACTTCTGCCTTTAACGCCAATGAATCATTCATTTTTTCCAACAAATATTTACTGAGCATGTCTTAGGTACTAGACTCTATTCTAGAGGCAGGAGAAATAACACAGAGTTCCTACTCTTCATGATGACTGTATTTCAGCAGTAAATCAATGTGTACACATCCGAACTACTAAATAGTGATAACTGCCACAAATATTGCATTGTGGGCGTTCAAAGAGGAGTAGGTTATCTTTCAGTATTGAGATCAGGGAAGAATCATAAAGGACTAGACTTGGAGGGATGGTATTTGACAGTCAAAGACTGGGAGGTAAGAGAAAACCCAGCACTGGCAAACTCTTAGAGCAAGAACATGGGGTCAGTGTAGTGAAAAGGAAAATTGCCTTTTCATCTTTGTTACCCCAATGCCTGGCCAAAAGTAGGGGCTTCGTGAGTTACTATTGAATAAATTAATGAGCAAAAGTTTGGAACCTTCATGCGGGCTTAGGTGCTCAGACTTCACCATCTAAGCTTTTGATACAACAGCAGGACCATTTAAGTGGATGAATCAGGCAGCCTTGGAAACAGAAGAAGGAGAATTCAGGACTGGGGTCTAATGTAACGATCCACTAGACTTTTACCAGGGTAAAAATGAGAGCAGAAAGGGAAAAGATGAATTAACACATTTTGAAAGTCAAATCATTAGAAATTGTAAATATCGAGAGGTGAGGAAGAAGAAAAAGAAAGAAGTCTTAGATTTGAGCTTGAGTGACCACTAGAAAGAGTGTTCCTATAGGAGAAGTTGGTGTTATAGTGTAGATATCATGTGTGGGATATGGTTGTGTATATTCATAGCAATAAAAAAATGGCAAAGTCAAGTCCTCCAACACTGTGTCTCTCTATGTCCGTCCTGCTTCCTGTATTACTTCCGATTAGCCATCTGTGCGAAAACGTAATTGAATATTCTCCCATTTCAAAAGAAACTGATAGGTTCAAAGGAGAAATTGATAGGTTTACTTTGATTTGTCCAAATCTTAGACTCAATAATTTCCATATACATATCTTTTCTTTTCTTCCTTTTTTTTTTTTTTTTTTTTTGAGACAGGAACTCACTCTGTCACCCAGGCTGGAGAGCAGTGGCTCAGTCAGAGCTCCCTGCAGCCTTGACCTCCCAGGCTTAAGCGACCCTCCCCACCTCAGTTGGTACCACCATGACCGGATAATTTTTCTGTAGAGACAGGGTTTTGCCATGTTGACCAGGCTGGTCTTGAACTCCTGGGCTCAAACAATCCACCCACCTCAGCCTTCCAAAGTGCTGGGATTATAGGCGTGAGCTACTATACATTTTTTTTCAAAGTAAATAGAATTAGGGATATAGTGTGAGCCTGCCAGCAAGTAAAATTAACTGGCCTTTACAGAGAAAGAATCAGAAATGCTTCCTTGTTCCTGAACAAGTAAGCCACAGGCTAGTGTTAAGATTCCAAAACAAACAGAAGAAAAGTGAGAAAGCTACTACAGATCTCAGTTGTTAATTAGTTATTTCATCTAGTTTAATAGATTTTTCCATTCATGAAGATTCAGCCTCCCAAATCTGGCTTCTCGTCAAAATGATCTGGAGAGGTTTTCAGAGCTGCAGATCCCCTGGCACCACTCGGGAATTTTGATTCAGCAAGTCCGTGGTGGAGCCCAGAAATCTGAGAGAAGAGGTACCGTCCCTACTACAGTCCTTCATTCAACACAGCAATTAAGCTTTTGCACCCCCACCTTGCAGTATTTCCTTATTAAACATACTTTAATCTATTTCCTTTTTACCTTGCCATCTAAATATGCTCTGAATGAAATACAATAAAACTGGGCACTCTAAGTGAACTTGTCTAGAAAAATCACAGTCACAGGTCATGTTGCTTACCTCATGGACCCACTGAAACTATTGAAAACTGAAATCAAGTTTTCATTTCTGCTTTTGCTAAGGAAGGACTTTTCCGCTCAGGGCTTATGCAATTATTATTTCTGTGTTTTTTTAAAAAACTCAAACGACAAATTGTACATTTACCCCAATTTAAATTGTATTTTGTTGTAGTTCACTGACAGTGATGGTAAGTCACAGAGATTTTGTCGATTCTCTGTTATCCATTGAGTTTGTGAGCTCTTCGGACCTCTCATTATCTGCAGACCTGACAATAATACCTTCTGTGTCTTCATGCACATCTTAATGAAAATGTGGAAGGCAACGGAGTGAAGAACAACATCCAATGAATAGTCAGTCACTAGAAATCTCTATCTATAGCCGTTTGGAGCCTGGCATTCTACTAGTCAATCCACCTCAACATGTTAGCTTCCAATACATATTATCCTACCTTGTCAACAAAGATCTTGTGAAGGATGTTATCAAATGCCTTGCTGGAATACAGAAATAGGACATCTGATGTATTTCTCTGATTTACCACATAGGTAACCTGTCCGTGAAGGCATGAGAACAGGACATGACTTGCCCTTAGAACTCTTGCTCCATTGGGCTGGAAACTGTGTTTGCAGATAATTGCTTTCATATGCAAATCCAGAGTCTGACCTGAGATTTCGGTAATGTAGGGTATGCTCATTCTGGGATTGGTGCTTGTTGTCCTTAGTTCAGTCATACTTTCTTTGACAATCTGGCCAGACTTTTTGAGAACTGACTTGAGTAGAGATACAGTTTGTGCCATGCAACAGTATTTTCCCTTTGAAACCATTACACCTATCCTGAGACCATACCCTAAACTGTGACCCTATCAGGGTCATGTTCTATCAGTTGACCTGCAATTCATCAACACAAGGAGCCCAGGTAAACTGAGTATCTTGCTTCACCACTATTCTTAGTCAACCAAAAGACAGTAAAGGAGTATTTCGGGTTTATTCATTTTTTCACCTGTCTCCACAATGAATTAGAGCCATACCATACATTTTTATTGATTGCTAATAATTTCTACAGCTCAAACACACATTTGCAAAATTTCCATTATTTCTAACAGAATAACAACCACGTACAAAAAGAATCTAAGATATTGTCTTAGTTCATTTTATGTTGCCGTAAAGGAAGACCTTAGGCTGGGCAATTATAATGAAGAAAGGTTTTTTCGACTCAAGATTCTGCTGGCTGCAAGGTTCAAGACTGGTCATCTGATGAGAGCCTCAGGCTGTTTCTACTCAGAGCAGAAGGCATAGGGTAGCCAGAACCACATGGTGTGAGAGGAAGCAAGAGAGAAGGGAGAGGTGCTGGGCTCTTTTCAGCAGCCAGCTCTAGGGAAAACTAACAGAGTAAGAACTCGCCTCCGAGGGAGGGCACTCACCTGTTCATGAGAAATTGGCCCTGTGACCCAAACATCCCCCACCAGGCCCCCCTTCAAGAGATCTGGTGGGGACAAACCATATCCAAACTGTAGCAGATAAACAGAGGCTATTGTGCACAACCACAGAGAATGATTTTTTTTTAATGGCTTTTATTTTTATTTTTTGAGACAGAGTCTCTCTCTATCACCCAGTCTGGAGTATAGCAGCACAATCATGGCTCACTGCAGTCTTGAACTCCTGGGCTTAAGTGATTCTCCTGGCTTAGCCTTCTGAGTAGCTAGAACTACAAGCACAGGCCACCATACCCAGCTAATTTTTCAATTCTGTGTAGAGATGGGGTTCTTGCTTTATTGCCTAGGTTGGTCTCGAACTCCTGATCTTGAATAATCCTCCTGCCTCAGCCTCCCAAATTGCTGGGATTACAGGCATGAGCCACTGCAAGGAAGATTTTTTACAGCCTGTGATTCACACCAAGCGTTGGCAAACAAGGACTTACTGGCCCAATTTAGCTCGTGACATGTTTTTGAAAGGAACACAAGCAAAACAGTGGTTATATGAATACATACAAACATCTTTGATTCTCCTCATGACCTGCAAAGCCTAAATATATGCTACATCCTAAATACAGAAAAAAAATTGCTACCCTGATTTAGAATAGCCAAACGAATCATGAAGCAGGCACAAATCCACTGAAGTTTGTTGATAATATACATTTTATTTTTTAAAAAAAGTACAGAATTAATACTTATCACCTCCTTGCCACTAAGTGATAAGTTGAAATAACCTAATATATTTAGGGCTTGTTTAGGGAGTAGAAAGAGACTTGAAATCATAGGGTACCAGGAACCCAAGGTCTCTGCCTCCTGGCCCTATGAGCCGCCCTGTTGGGCATTCATTTAATGTGAATTAGTCAACAAAGCAAATGAGAGATCTTGCCATAAAACAGCACTGTTTCTCCTTGGTTACTGAGACAACGTCTCCAAAGAGGCTAATCAGCTATATTAGAATGAAGATGACACAAATCATTGATGTAAATAAGCAAACTAAGAAAAGGATCAAAGTTTCTTTTTCCCTGCAGTAATTCATAGTATCTTTCCAAGCTTCTTAATTCTGAGGAACATAAAATGAGGACAAACACAGAAACTACAAAACAGCAGATTATATAAATAAAATTAGAAGGTATACTCCTAATCCCATATTTCCTACTGATGTTTGCTACCTTTCAGTGATGCTAAGAACAAGTTGCCATCAGATCCTAAGCTCAAGGTAAGGGTGAAAAGCGCCAATGTCAACCCTCCATGTCAGGGTTGCAGTGAGTTAGTAAGTCTAGTTGCTATTAGATCCACTGATTTGGGACTCATCTTTTGACAAAGTATATATGCTGATGAAAAGCTGCCTTCGCTGCAGAGAGACTGCTAATTGTTTGATTATACAGGTCTTCACATTAATGAAGCACTATTCCATGGGTTTGGAGCATGGCGTGCAACCAAATTACCAGCCCAGCACTCATGCTGTGAAATCTGATTATTCATTAGCCAGTCAGTGAGTGGTACCAACATCTTTTCTTCTTTCAGACCATCAAATGAGAATGACTGCTGTTCTCCAGCCCCCACTTTAAGAATATGAGAGTTTGAATTTGTTGCATATGGGAAAGGGGAACGGGAGAGCGAGATGGGGTTTCCATAGGAGTTTTTTTTTTTTCCACACATTTAATGCAATGTATATTATGACTAACAGGGAACCATATGGATTGGCACTTCCTGTAAAAACTGATCACTGCTCACATCATCAAGCTTCACATTTGATCTATCCTGGGCCTCCTTGACCAAACTCTCAATCACCAAATGTGGTTGCTTGAATGAATTGGAATTTGACAGCCTCAGAACTGACTGACGAGAATCACCATAAGGCAGGTGTTCAAACTAAAACGAGGGGAGGGAAGTCTGTGTGTGTGTGTGTGTGTGTGTGTGTGTGTGTGTTGTTCTTTTTTTTTTTGTTTATTATAAGTACTTTTACCTCCACAAATAAAATTAGGGTAATCGGGTAATCATAAGAGAACCTAATTACAATATTAATTTATTCAAGTCAAAATATGTATATATATATATATATATTGTAATTGAACAAAATGGTTGCTTTACTGCATAAAGGGAGATTCTGTCCTTTCTGCCTAAAGCCAAGATTGATAGGGATTTAGTGTGACAAGTTTAAAGAACCCGCCTCTCATCTATTTCAATGCCAGCATCAAAAGTCAAAAGAACTCAGCTATGACTGCTCTATTTATAACTCAAGCTGGATTGGGTTTCCAAATCAAATGATAGGAATTCCTTCTTCTTTACCAAGGAAAGATACTGACACTCGGGCAAATGGGATTATCTCTAATGAGATTACACACAAAGTGATTAAGATGTGAATTGACACTCCCCAGGAGAGACAAAGAGGTTCCTAAAGAAGCAGAGACAGAAATCAGTGAAGTCCAGAAGGAAGAGCCTTTCCCAAGAAGGGGGACTCCTTTCATAAAGCCCCAGTGAGAGAACTAGGGACCCACCTTGCTTTTTTTAACCTGTGCACAAGAAAATAAAAGCTTGTAATCATCATTAAGAGAGCCCCAGAATCAAACAGAAACTGACCCCAAACCTATTGCAGACCATTTTTAATAACAGAACATTTAGAGGCTCTCTTCCTCATTGGCAAGGTATCTCTCCAATAACTGTTTGCCTTATACGCTTTCAACATGCAGACTGCCCTGAAGAAATTCTCTCAAAGGATTTTCCTATATTGAATTATGTTCTTTTATTACTTAAAGGAAACACAGAGATGCTTAAGCATGCTCATTTTATGGATGAAGAAACTGAGATTTGGGAGGCTTAGAGACTTGCTTGGGGGTCACAGTGATTTTGACGGCTGGGACTAGAACAGAAATCCTTAATGGAAAGCTGGAGAAGAAATCGGTTGAACGGGGCCAAAATAATGTAGACTTACAAAAGGAAAGACAAATATGTGAATTGAATGGCAAAGGGAATATTATCAGTTGTGAAAATTTCTGTTAAAAACAACAAGTCTGTCATTTAGTTTCAGCAACTCCTCTGAGGCCACCATAGAATATTGTATTTCTCCATGACATCCTGAACAATGCATCAGTCCCAGATTCCCATGGGTCATAAACCGATGCTGGCAGAAAAGATCTCATACACCTATAGGCACCAGGAGACATACTAGAATTCAAGGGGTGGGAGATTCCAAGCATTGCTTTAGTTTCTAATTTAAACCTGCTATATGACCTTTAGAAACTCTTTTATCTAAAGATATAAAATGGGTAGAGTAATACTTATTTGTCTCACTAGGGTGTTGTGAAATGTCACTAATTAGAGTTTACAAAGCACTTTGAGACTTTCAGATGAAAAGTCCCACATACAATAATTATGAGTATTAGCATTATTATTAACATAATAACTTTAGTTACCAGCTTCATTATCACTTGCTTTCTTGACTTCTTGCTAAGAAAGACACTCTCAATAGTATTTTGCTTCCCCACTTTTCTTTTCTCAGAACAGATCTTCGGAAGGAAAATTTTTAGGCATACCAGTACATGGGTCAGGAAAGCATCCAAGAAGTCACATTGTTACAATTTCACATATTTTCTTCTAATTAAATCCCCAAATCAATCATGTTATGGTAAACGTAACATAATAGTTTCAAAACTGGTTTTAGTCACAGTTCCCGTTCACTATGTGATAAAATCTGGAGAACTGCATCCATAATTTGCAATCAATTTAAAGATGATCATAAAGCCCTAAATCTAGGAAATATTTATGTAATCACTCACTACTGGCCAGGCACTGTTCTGAGCACTTGAGAACAGTAGTAAATAAGACAGACCAAGATCTCTGACCTGGTGGATCTTGCATGGGTGTCAGGAAGCAAATAATTAAAAAATAATAAAGTCTATTATGTTAGAAAGGGACAAGTTTCATGCAATAAAGAAAAAGTAGAAGGCTGAGGCGGGCAGATCACCTGAGGTCGGGAGTTTGAGACCAACCTGGCCAACGTGGAGAAACCCAGTCTCTACTAAAAATACAAAATTAGCTGGGCATGGAGGTGCATGACTGTGATCCCAGCTACTCGGGAGGCTGAGGCAGAATTGCTTGAACCCAGGAGGCAGAGGTTGCCCTGAGCCAAGATGGTGCCATTGCACTCCAGCCTGGGCAACAAGAGTGAAACTCCATCTCCAAAAAAAAAAAAAAAAAAAAAAAAAAGAAAGAAAGAAAAAGAAAAAGTAGAGGTAAAAGAAATAGGAGACACTGGGCAGAAACTCTGTTCACAGGATGAAATAGCGTAGTCCAGGCAGACCTTATCGAGAACGTGAATTTTGAAGAAACAATTTAAAGGAAGTCAACCAAGTGTATTGTCTTGTGGAAAAGCATTCCAGGCAGAGGAAGGAGTCAGGATGCAACCCCTAAACTGGGCCAGTAAACAAGGTAAGAAGCGGTAGGAGGTGATGTCATTACTGCAATCATGGTGGTTTTGCCCAGGGTGGTAGCAATAGGAGAACAAAATGATCAAATGTCAGTCTGGAAATAGCTGGAGGAAGAGTCAGTGGGATTTTCTGACAGTTTGGAAGCAGAGCAAGGGAGAAAGTAGGAAGGGTTAAAGACGACTCTTTGGTTTTTGGCCTGAGCAAATGGAAAATGGAGCAAATTTGAGGAGTAAAGCTGTTCAAGAACTCCTATGCCCTCTGCGTTTTCCCTGCTGAACGCTTAGAGCTGAAAACATCCTCTGACACATCTTAGGGGCTCAGCAAACATTTACTGGAGGAATGAAAGAACCTAACAATGGACAGGATACCACATAGAATACGGAATATACCCCATATACCACACAGAATACCCCTTATCACAGAAATCCCCAATCGTTCTTCCAATATTATCTCCTTCATCTTTCTAGGATTTAAATTAAGGGTGAATATGTAGGGTTTTAGCTGCAGGGTTACCTCCCTTCCACTCCATCCCTGCCATGCCAGCTTTTTTTTCTTTTTCTTTTTTTTTTAATGGGGATATAACAGGAAATCTCAGAAATATGCAACTGTCTAGCAATAGGAATGGCAAGGGGGGTTGGAATTTATAGTCCAAAGAAATTACATCAAAGCTCCAAATAGCTTTAATAGCTAATATTATCAAGATCAGTCAGTACGCCTTTCTTCTTCTTAAAAGTGGTCACATCAGTCCAAGAAACTATTTCAAAGAATCAGTGAAAAAAGAGTCAGCCTGGGGAACACATGGAGTAGCAAAGAAAACTGGCAAGGTGAGGGATGCCTATGCTGCTATTATAGTACCAAAGAGCTCACAAGTCCCCAAAACACATGTATCTGTTTTTACAAAGTACTGCCCAGTAGAATACGTTTAAGGCAAATGCATGAGAAACCGCAACATCAAAGGAAATTCCCATTGAAGCTAAAAGCGCCAGACAGAGTTGAACAATGGAGAAAGCTGAACAAAGCTTTGTTATAGTCGGTCATTCCCACAGATTGCTCCACAATTTTTACTTGCTAGTTGTGACCTCGAAGTTGAGTTAACCTCAAGTAGTTGATCTACTACCCCAATATAGGGAAGTAAGATGAACTCTGTGGTGGTGATAGAAATATTTTATTCATGCAAATAGCTATGGATTCTGTATATTCTCATTCAATTCACCCACCAACACCCTTAAGCAGTGGCTTAAGACTCTCGGCCCATTAGTAAACTCTGAAGTCTTCATACTAACTCCCAACCATGTTCACTGAGTTAGAAATTGACAAAAAGGAGTAGGCTTAGATGCTAAAATGTTAGAACATAAAAATATCGATTAATGCAGTTCCCTCATTGGAAAGTGAGAGCATTGAGATTCAAGGATGTAGACCTGCTTATGCTACATTTGTTTAAACCACAGTGAGGCAAAAGCACAGCTAGATCCTGTGTTTACAGACAGGACTCCTGGGTAAGCTTTATCCTGCTCTACATGTGCCTCAGACTCTTCCTACGGACAAGCCCTCATTCATCTGAACAGGCAGGCTGAGAAACTCCAACTTTGTTGACTTCTAATTGAACCATGCCTATGGTAGCAATGGCTTCAAAGGTTAGGCATCATGCTGAATACCTGCTAAAAAAAAAAAAAAGTGCTTTCTCCTTCTGATATTTCTGTAATTGCTAGAAGCATGGGGCTACAAACCTGGCTGTGCTGTTGACTGGCTGGGTAATCCTGAACAAGTTAGAAACAGTGCCTCATTTTCCTCTTCTGCAAGATAAAAACACTGCAATCCACTGACCTTAAGGCAGCCTTGCAAGTTTAAGATTACATGAGTCGATGAATAATCTCTCTCTTTAATACTAGCATCTTTAATTATTTGAAGATTTATAGTAATGTACCACCTTCCTTCCCTCCATGAAAATAACTTCACGTTAGGGAAATGGATCAGTAAATTTTGATAAATGGATATAATAAAATAAGCAACAATCCTAAATTACATATGCAAAAAGTTAGTAATAATGCAGGAAATACTTTTTTGTTATGCTGATGACTGAGGAAATCAGAACAAGATTGTATATATATTATCTCAGGTGTACGTGTTTTCTGCCTTGCACAACATTTAAAACAGTGGTTGGCTCCGACAGGTGGAATCAAGGGTGAACAGTTGGTTTTCTGTTTTTTTCTTTGAGCTTCTCTCTATTTTCCATGAAACAAAGAGCCACTTTATTTTTAGGGAAAATAAACAAGCTTTGTTTTTTAAAAAGATTTATGACCCTGGCATTTTGCAAGTACCTGAAAATTTATGCATTTAGCAACCATAGGCCACCAGACTCTATTCGGACTATAAATGAGCCCTGATAGGGTAGAATGTATCTCTTGCCTCTTTTAAACTTTAGTAATTACCTAACAAATATTTTTCCCCTTGACTCTAATATTTGTCCCCTTGACTCTAGAAAAATCAAATCACAAGACCATGAGGCTAGAGCTGAGAAGTGAGATCTTCTACAAGAGCCAGGAAAAATGATTTTCAGCAACCAATTTGAATTCTTACATAGTATAAGCCACATGGTAGACTATAAGTAAGAGTAGATTTACTAATCAGCTTATGCCCAAAAAGCATTAGGCTTCAACTTTCCCCTTATGCCATTTGTCAGATCTGTAACTCTGGGGCCCCTATCCAGGCCAAATGGTACTTACCAGCCTATGGGCTCTTAATTGAGGATATAGGCTTGAAAAACAACAGTCAGAATACCTAGACCACAGATGGCAAATATACAACTCCCAAGCCACTGCTCCATGCTTCCATGTCCCTCGCAAGTATTACTGATGGATAAGGTTTCCATCCCTTATTTTCGAAAGCAAACTCAGAGACTTGGAAACAACACTGGTCATTCCTACCAACCATTGGAAGCTGGCATGTGGAAAGGATCCAATTCACCACCTCTTCCTTGGGTGACATATTAAGATAGTTATGCAGCAACGTCTTCAGAGGAACAAAGCAAAGATATTTGATAAATGAATGGAGGGTTGTGAGTCTTGTAATAAAAATGCTTTGACAACTCTGAAGTGCAACTGTGGATGGAAGGAAGATTGACTTCAAGGTGGCTTATTCACAGACTTGGCAACTTACTGTTGGTTGCTGGCAGGAGGTCTCAATCCCTTGCCAGATGGACATCTTCGTAAGACTGGATATGTGACATTATAACATGGCAGCCAGCTTCCTCCTGAGCATGTGATCTAGGAGAACACAAGGCAGAAGCCACAATGATGTATATAGCTTAGCTTTGGAAGTTGCACCCTATCCTTCCATCACCATCCTGTTGCTTATATAGGCCAGGTCTATACAATACGGAAGAGTACTATACACAAGTATGAATGCAGGAGGCAGGAAACATTAGGAGCCATTTTAAGGTTGGCTACCGTATAAGTCCCGGTAATGGAACTTAAAGAAGTATGAGATTCAGTCCTTGCTCTCAAAGAGCTTACAGGGTAGCTGAAGGAAGCCCATATAGGAAAACAACAACAACAAAACTCAACAATCTACTTAAGGAAAAAATAAAATAAAAACTATGACACACTGCTAGAACCCCCCAGTATCTAAGTTCTCTGCCTCTCCCTGGAAATGCTGCTACATTTTATTTTCCAACTCTCCTGGGTTTTGGTCTGGCCGTGTAACTGGTGGAATATGACATGGGATATAACTGGAAATGATATGTGTCACCTCCAAGCTGAGGTAGTAAGGAGCAGCACTGCTACCTCTGCACTCTTTCTCCTTTATTTTATGGTTCTGGCATGTAGTGCTCTGGAGGGTGGAGTCACTGTGTTCCTGAATGATTGCTTAGAGCAGGCTGTGGCCCACACCTACCCTGGACCGATGGTGGGCTTCAATGTGTTTTCACAAAACTCACATGTGAAATTTTATTGTTGTTTGTTATAGCACCTGGTATTATTTACGCTAACAAACAAGGTCACCCAAGGCAACAACCAATCTGTACAAAATAAATGAGAGTAAGCCTCCTCCAGATGAATCCATGTTTTACAAGACTTCCTCTCACACATGCATGGGGCTCAGCTCAGTACAATTTCTCCAGTAGACATTCCATAGTTATTTAGACAGAGAGAATAATAGAAGAAGTAGGCTGCAAGACTTCAGAAAACAGCGTGAGTGGATTCTTCACATTGCTTCACAATCTCTTTTTCCCAAACCCTTTCCCTCTAACAAGACCAGCCAACAGGAATGCAGTAAGTCTCCTATATGGTTTTCCTGACATTAGCTAGTGTCTTTCCCCGCACTCCATATCATACAGTGTCGTGACATGAATCTTCCTTAAGCTCAACTCTGATAGTACCATTCTTCTGCTCAACAATCTCAAGAGACTCCCCACTGCTTCCCAAATTAATTTGTGTGACTTGCACTCACTTTCAAGACCTGAAACTACCTTATATTTTGCTCCTTTCATTCATTCATTAAGCAAATTTCTGTGGACCTACATTGCACCGGACACCATGTTAAATGCTAGCTAGGTGTGGCTTCTTGCCCTTAAAAAGCTCAGGGACCGGAAATAGCCAAGATGGCCAAATAGGAACAGCTCCGGAGTGCAGTTCCCAGCAAGAACAATGCAGAGGGTGAGTGCTCACTGCATGTCCAAACAAGTTTTCACTGCCAACAGACCAGGAGATTCCTGGGCCGAAAAGCACTGCAAGTTTTCAGCAAGGCTGGTGCCACAGGTTGGCGCACAGAAACTCACACAAATTTGGGCGGCCATTTCAACTGGTGCCTGGAATGCCTGGGAGATAGAACAGCCCATTCTACTGAAAGGGAGGGGGCTGAGACAGGGAGCCAGGTGATCTGGCTCTGCAGGTACCACCCCCACAAAACAAGCAATCTGAAATGCTTCGGATCGACAGTTTCGTAACAAGTGCAGCTGGACCCAAGATGGTCCAGCTCAGTTGGGGGAAGGGCGTCCGCCACTACTGAAGCAGTCCACCAATACCAAGGCAATTCACACAGCAGCTGGGCAGAGCCTGTGGCAGCTCAGCAACACCTCTGCTGGCACACTGTGACTAGACTACTACAGGTGGGGCAGAGCATCACTGAAAAAAGGCAGCAGCACGTCAGGAACTTGTAAATGAAGCAGACCTCCCTAGGTCAGAACACCTGGGAAAAGAGGCAGCTATGAGTCCCACTGCAGCAGACTTAAAGGGACCTGCCCAGCAGCTCTGCATGGAAAAATGGAGCTCCCAGCACAGCACTTGAGCACCTATAAGGGAAAGACTGTCTCCTCAGGCCACTCCCCAACCCTCGTATACTCAAAGAGACACCTCATAAAGGAGCGCTCAGGCCAACATCAGGTGGGTACCCTTCTGGGATGAAGATAACAGAAGAAGAAACTGGCAGCAACCTTTACTGTTCTGCAGCCCCCCACGTGTGATCCCCAGGCAAGCAGGGCCTGGAGTGGACCTCCAGCAGTCCTGCAGCAGAGGGGCCTGACTGCTAGAAGGAAAACTAAGAAACAGAAATAAATAGCTTCAACATCAACAAAAAGGACGTCCAGTCAGAGACCCCATCTGAAAGTCACCAACTACAAAGATCACAGGTAGATAAAGCCACTAAGATGGGAAGAAACCAGTGCAAAAAGGATAAAAACACTCAAAACCAGAAAGCCTCTCCTCCTCCAAAGGATCACAACTCCTCACCAGCTAGGAATTAAAGATGGATGGAGAATGAATCTGATGAATTAACAGAAACAGGCTTCAGAAGGTGGGTAATAACAAAATTCTCAGAGCTAAAAGAACATATGCCAACCCAATGCAAATAAACTAAGAACCTAGAAAAAAGGTTAGATGAGATGCTAACTAGAATAAACAGCTTAGAGAAGAATATAAATGACTTGATGGAGCTGAAAAACACAGCATTAGAACTTCCTGAAGCACACACAAGTTTCAATAGCTGAATCAACCAAGTAGAAGAAAGGATATCAGAGATTAAATATCAACTCACTGAAATAAAAAGACAAGGCAAGAATAGAGAAAAAAGAGTGAAAAGAAATGAACAAAGCCTCCAAGAAATATGGCATAATGTGAAAAGACCTAATCTACATTTGATAGGTGTGCCTGAATGTGACGGAGAGGATAAATCCAAGCTGGAAAACACTCTTCAGGATATTATCCAACAAAACTTCCCCAACCTAGCAAGACAGGCCAACATTGAAGTCCAGGAAATGCAGAGAACACCACAAAGATATTCCTCAAGAAGAGCAACCCCAAGGCACATCATCGTCAGATTCACCAGGGTTGAAATAAAGGGAAAAATGCTAAGTGCAGCCAGAGAGAAAGGTCGGGTTACCCACAAAGGGAAGCCCATCAGTCCCACAACAGGTCTCTTGGCAGAAACCCTACAAGCCAGAAGAGAGTGGGGGCCAATACACAACATCCTTAAAGAAAGCAACGTTCAACCTAGAATTTCATATCCAGCCAAACTAAGCTTCATAACTGAGGAGAAAGAAAATCCTTTATGGACAAGCAATTGCTGCGAGATTTTGTCACAACCAGGCCTGCCTTACTTGAGCTCCTGAAAGAAGCACTAAACATAGAAAGGAACAACCAGTACCAGCCACTCCAAAAACGTACCAAATGGTAAAGACCATTGACACAATGAAAAAAATGTGTCAACTAAACAAAACATCCAGCTAGTATCAAAATGGCAGGATCAAATTCACACATAACAATATTAACCTTAAATGTAAATGGGCTAAATGCCCCAACCAAAAGACACAGACTGGCAAATCGGATAAAAAGTCAAAACCCATCGGTGTGCTGTATTCAGGAAATGTCATGCACAAGGACACACATAGATTCAAAATAAAGGAATGGAGGAAGATTTATCAAGCAAATGGAGAGCAAAAAAAAAAAAAAAGCAGGAGTTGCAATCCTAGTGTCTAATAAAATGGACTTTAAACCAACAAAGATCAAAAGAGACAAAGAAGGGCATGACATAATGGTAAAAGGATCTGTGCATCAAGAAGAGCTAACAATCCTAAATATATACCCACCCAATACAGAAGCACCTAGGTACATAAAGCAAGTTCTTAACGACCTACAAAGAGACTTAGACTCCCACACAATAATAATGGGAGATTTTAATACTCCACTGTCAACATGAGACAGATCAATGAGATAAAATATTAACAAGGATAACCAGCACTTGAACTCAGATCTGGACCGAGTGGACCTAACAGACATCTACAGAAATCTCCACCCCAAATCCACAGAATATACTTTCTTCTCAGCACCACATTGCACCTACTCTAAAATTGACCACATAATTGGAAATAAATCACTCTGCAGCAAATGCAAAAGAACGGAAATCATAACAGTCTCTCAGACCACAGGGCAACCAAATTAGAACTCAGAATTAAGAAACTAACTCAGAACCACACAACTCGTGGAAACTGAACAACCTGCTCCTGAATGTCAACTGGATAAACAATGAAATGAAGGCAGAAATAAAAATGTTCTTTGAAACCAACAAGAACGAAGACACAATGTACCAGAATCTCTGGGACACATTTAAAGCGATGTCTAGAGGAAAATTTATAGCAATAAATGCCCACCAGAGAAGTGAGGAAAGATCTAAGATCGATACCCTATTGTCAAAATTGAAAGAGCTAGAGGAGCAAGATCAAAAAAACACAAAAGCTAGCAGAAGGCAAGAAATAACTAAGATCAGAGCAGAACTGAAGGAGATAGAGACACAAAAAAACCTTCAAAAAATCAATAAATCTAGGAGCTGTTTTTTTGAAGAGATCAACAAAATAGACCACTACTCAGATTAATAAAAAAGCAAAGGGAGAAGAATCAAATAGATGCAATAAAAAACAAAAAAGGGGATGTCACCACCAATTCCATAGAAATACAAATGACTATCAATTACTACAAACAATTCTATGCACATAAACCAGTAAACCTGGAAGAAATGGATAAATTCCTGGACACTTGCACCCTCCCAAGCCTAAACCAGGAAGGAGTTGAAACTTTGAACAGACCAATAACAAGGGCTGAAGTTGAGATAGCAATTAATAGCCTACCAACCAAAAAAAGTCCAGATCCAGATGGATTCACAGCTGAATTCTGCCAGGTATACAAAGAGGAGCTGGTACCATTCCTTCTAAAACTATTCCAAACCATCCAAAAAGAGGGAATCCTTCCCAAATCATTTTATAAGACCAACAACATCCTGATACCAAAACCTGGCAGAGACTCAATAAAAAAAGAAAACTTCAGACCAATATCTGTGATAAGCATAGATACAAAAATCTTCAATAAAATACTGGCAAACCAATTGCAACAGCACAGCAAAAAGCTTATCCATCATGATCAAGTAGGCTTCATCCTGGGGATGCAAGGCTGGTTCAACATACACAAGTCTATGAATATAATCTACCACATAAACAGAGCCAAAGACAAAAACCACATGATTATCGCAATAGATGCAGAGAAGGCCTTCCACAAAATTCAATAGTCCTATATGCTAAAAACTCTCAATAAACTAGATATCACAGGAACATATCTCAAAACAATAAAAGCTATTTATGACAAACCTACAGCCAATATAATACTGAATGGGCAAAAACTGGAAGCATTCCCTTTGAAATCTGGCACTAGACAAGGATGCTCTCTCTCACCACTCCTATTCAATATAGTATCAGAAATTCTGGCCAGAGCAATTAGGCAAGAAAAAAAAAAAAGGTATTCAATTAGGAAAGGAAGAAGTCGAATTCTCTATTTGAAGATGACAGAACTGTATATTTAGAAGACCCTATCATCTCAGCCCAAAATCTCCTGAAACTGATAAGCAACTTCAGCAAAGTCTCAGGATACAAAATAAATGTGCAGAAATCACAAGCATTTCTATACACCAATAACAGACTAACAGAGAGCCAAATAATGAGCGAACTCCAATTCACAATTGCTACAAAGAGAATAAAATACCTAGGAATAGAAGTAACAAAGGATGTAAAGGACCTCTTCAAGGAGAACTACAAACCACTGATCAAACAAATAAGAGAGGACACAAACAGATGGAGAAACATTCCATGCTCATGGTTAGGTAGAATCAATATCGTGAAAATGGCCATACTGCACAAGGTAATTTATCAATTCAATGCTATCCCCATCAAGTCACCAATGACCCTCTTCACAGAACTGGAAAAAAACCACCTTTAACTTCATATGGAACCAAAAGAGAGCCCTCATAGCCAAGACAATCCTAAGCAAAAAGAACAAAGCCAGAGGCATCATGCTACATGATTTCAAACTATACTACAAGGCTAAAGTAATGAAAACACATGGTACTGGTACCAAAGCAGAGATATAGAACTATGGAACAGAACAGAGGCCTCGGGGGCAATGCCATACATCTACAACCATCTGATCTTTCTTTGACAAACCTGACAAAAACAAGCAATGGGGAAAGGATTCCTTGTTTAATAAATGGTGTTGGGAAAACTGGCTAGCCATGTGCAGAAAGCAGAAACTGAACCCCTTCCTGACACCTTACACAAAAATTAACTCCAGATGGATTAAAGACTTAAACATAAGACCTAACACCATCAAAACCCTAGAAGAAAACCTAGGCAAAACCATTCAGGACATAGTCAAGGCAAGGACTTCATGACTAAAACACCAAAAGCATTGGCAACAAAAGCCAAAATAGACAAATGGGATATAATTAAGCTCCAGAGCTTCTGTACAGCAAAAGAAACAATCATTATCATGAACTGGAAACCAACAGAATGAGAAAAATTTTTTTGTGATCTACCCATCTGACAAAGGGCTAATACCCAGAATCTACAAAGAACTAAAACAGATTTACAAGAAACAAACAAACAAACCCATCCAAAAGTGGGTGAAGGATATGAACAGATACTTTTCAAAAGAAGATATATATGAAGCCAACAAACATATGAAAAAATCCTCATGATCACTGATTATTAGAGAAATTCAAATAAAAACCACATTGAGATACCACCCCTCATGCCAGTTAGAATGGCAATAATTAAAAAACCTGGAGACAACAGATGCTGGAGAGGATGTGGAGAAATAGGAACACTTTTACACTGTTGGTGGGAGTGTAAACTAGTTCAATCATTGTGGAAGACAGCGTGGCTCTTCCTCAAGGACCTAGAAATAGAAATTCCATTTGACCCATCAATCCCATTACTGGGTATATAACCAAAGGATTATAAATCATTCCATTATAAAGACACATGCACAAGTATATTCATAGCGGCACTGTTTACAATATCAAAGACCTGGAACCAACCCAAATGCCTATTGATGATAGAGTGCACAAGGAAAATATGGCACATATACACTGTGGAATACTATGCAGCCATAAAAAATGAGTTTGTGTCCTTTGTAGGGACATTGGATGAACCTGGAAACCATCATTCTCAGCAAACTGACACAAGAACAGAAAATCAAACAGCGCATGTTCTCACTCACAGGTGCGTGCTGAACAATGAGAACACATGGACACAGGGAGGGGAGTTTCACACCTTGGGATCTGTTTTGAGGGGTTAAGGGAGGGACAGTTGGGGGATGGGGAGGTCGGGGAGGGCTAACATGGGGAGAAATGCCAGATGTAGGTGATGTGGGGATGGGGGCAGCAAACTACATTGCCATGTGTGTACCTATGCAACAATCTGGCATGATCTGCACATGTACCCCAGAACCTAAAGTACAAGATAAAAAAGAAGAAAAAGTTCAGGGCTGGGCATGGTGGCTCATGCCTGTAATCCCAGCACTTTGGGAGGCTTAGGTGGGAAGATCACATGAGACCAGCCTGGGCAACTTAGAAAGACCCCATCTCTACAAAAAATAAAAATAAAAAAATTAGAAGGGAAAAGCTCAGTCTAGTGAGGGAATGACAGCACAATGTGAAAGTGAAGGAGATAATTCAAAAGTGATTAAACAGAAGTATAAAGGAAATGATAGCTATTCGGCCTAAGATTTTACTAAATAAAAATGGAATTCTTGCTACACCCCACATCCACTTCATACTTTATTCCACTAAAAAGCCATTTTCCCATTCTAGAATACCATCTTTACACCAGATTTACAGATAAGTTACAAAGAGAGTATAGAGATCCTCCATGTACCCTCATCCCACTATCCCTAATGTTAACATCCTGCATAACCACGGCAATTTGTCAAAACCAAACATGTAACAATGGTACACTATTAAACTATAGACTTTATTTGGATTTCACCAATTTTTCCACTAACGTCCTTTTATTTTTCCAGGATACAATCCAGGTTTCCACATTGAATTTGGTGAGCATGTTTTCTTAGTTTTCTTCATCCGTGATGGTCTTTAATTGTTTTTCATAGCCTTGACATACTGGTCAGGAATTTTGTGGAATGTCTCCCAATTTGGGCCTTTCTAATGTTTTCTCATGATCAGACTGGGTTTTGGGAGTGAATAATACAGAAATGAAGTGGCCTTCTTATCGTATTATATCAGAGGGTATGTGACATCAATATGACTTGTCCTTGATGATGGTAATCTTGATCACTTGGGTAAGGTGGTAGTTGTGACATTTCTCCATTATAAAATTTCTGTTTCCCTTTGCATACTCTAGTCTTTGGAATCAAAGTACTAAGTCTAGACAACACTGAAAAGAAAGGGAATTAAGCCTGTGGCCTATGATCCAGGGGAGGGAAATATCCGCATATTCATTCTCGAGAGGGGAGTATCCACATATATCATTTGGAATTCTTCTGCAGAAAGATTTGTCTGTTCTCTCCCCTCCCTCCCTCCCTCCTTCCTTCCTTTTCTTCCTTCTTCCCTCCCTCCCTTTGTTGTCTTTCTTCAATTATTTATTTACATTAGAGTGGACCTATAGATATTTTCTTCTTTCCTTGAGGTGTGAGGCTATGCCATTTTTAACATAAAGTTCATAGATACCTGCTTAAGGTTATATACCACATTAACAGCAGTCTTATAATCTTTCTTGACAGTAAACTTCCATGGAAAGGAATGTGCCCTATTTTACTCATCATCAAAGTTAGGTCAAATATCACCTTCTAGATGCCTACATCGGCCAGTGCTCTAAATTAGCGCCCCCTCTCACCACTGCTGCCAGTCACTCTCCAGTTATTCTATTTTTATTTTCTTTGTAACACATGCTGCTTGGTAGTCGTTTTATTGACTTATTTATATATTTAATATTTGTCTTTTGCCACTAGAACATCAGCTTCCTGAGATCAGCAGCCTTGTGTTTCTTGTTCATTTCTGTATCCTCAGTGTCACAAACAGGGTCAGGCACACTGCCAGTACACAGTAAATGTGTACTGAGTACATCAATAAATCTTCATGTTTCTCACTATGCCCAGTGACTGGCCTTAGAGTTATCAATAAATATTACTGAGTGGAATCTGGAACTCTCCCAGGACATGCTAAATATGGTTAAAATACATTTTTATTTATAAAATTCTGATTTATAAAACTAATTTTCAGAACATTGATATTAAAAATGCAAATAACAAACATTTGACTATATCCTTGCTGTCAGGCAGCAGATTCCACTTCCTGATTGTGCGATATCCCTGTTTACACCAGAAATTCAAGTCAGTGTTCGCTGCGCCCACAACAGCTGGCTTGTGCAATGGAGAACAAGAGTGGAAACAGAATTGTCCCAGGTGCTGACGGTCTCTGGCTCATGCCTAATCAACAAAGTAGGCCACTGAGATGTGTCTGGGTGTTCAGATAATAAAGAGACTGGCAAAGGCTGAATCAAGAAAGAAGCAAGAAAGAGTTGGCCAAGGCTGTCAACTATCCAAATTTGAGTTCATTATGGGAGAGCCATTTTAAACCTCATGGAGGATTTACCTGGTTGGGGAAGAAAGAAATGGAAATCTGAAAAGCCAGCAATAGTCCTTTTCCTCAATTGGAGAGGTGGTTGAAGGCTGGTAGAAATTTGGACTTTTTTCCCGGGTTGTTTGGTAAAAATTACTAACGGCTGACATTTAAGAGAAATGAAATCTGATGAGGCAGAGTAAATGCAGTGTGAATGATTTGCTTTTCCCCATAACTGAGTGGATAAACATGATTATTTGCTTAATAAAGAATTCTTTGATGCTCCCCAAACAATCCTATTAGTTTAATAAATGGTTGAAAAATTATGATTTATACAAGCTTGGTTAATAAATATACTCTGCAGTCTCTGTCCATTTATCATTGATTTCCATATGTTTGTACAGACAGCTGAGTTCTTTCTTTTCCTCTGAATGCTGCATTTGCAGGAAAATCAGGATTGAATTTAAAACATGAAATAATCATTATAAACCTCCTAGGTAAATAGTACTGACTCATTTACTAATACACTGAAAAATCAGGGCCAGCATCCAGGAATGAAAATCTTTTTCTATTTTTTTTTTCTGTCTTTTGCAAGAGGAAACTGACCCAGGGCATATCATCACCCCCAACTCAGTGCTAGAGTTGGGGAAGACAGGAGAAACTATATGTACTCCATGATCGCTGCCTGCCAAAAGCATCAGAGATGAGCTTCTGAAAAGACTAGAAGTAAAAGTCTAGTATTGGATCTGATGTATGAAAGGCCATCCTGAGTCATATTATGAGGCACCATAGAGTATTAATATGTCTCACAGGCTTGCTGTTTTTGATATGCCAAGTCTCTAAAATCATCTTTGTAATCAAAATCTTTTACTAAATACATCACATAGTGCTGAGATGGTGAGCCCCTTTGAGTTGAAGTACACAAGCTGAACCTGAACGTCCATTTGTGAAAATTGCCTTGAAAGAACATCTAAAGCAGATGGAGGGTTGGCTTGCAGGAACTCCAGGGTTTTTTTTTTTTTTTTTTTTTTTTTCCCAGCTCCAGGTTTCTATGCAGTCAGCCACCTAATATCTTACAATCCAAATAGGAGGAACCATGTGGATGCTAGTCAATATTAAAAACCTGCAATTAAAATAATTAAAGGAATACATAAATTAGGTGAGCGCACCTGGACATTTGGTGGGAAGGTGAATGAGGAGGATATGAACCGTACTTGGAAGGCAATCTATTACACATGCTGAAAAGGTAAGAAATGAATTCTTATTGGAATGACAGATTAATATTTCAAGAGTTTGTGAATGATGGGAGTATAACAGAGCTGTCACTGCTCCCCTCATACCCCCTGGGCCTTATTACTTTAACACCTGCCTGCCCAACTTCCAACCCCCAGCAGCTGCATCTCTTTGCCCCTGAGCAAACATAGTGACTAGCTTGTAATGAATAGAATGGATCAGAAGTATTCGTGTGTGACTCCTGAAATTAGGTCATAAAAGGCACTGTAGCCTCCTCCTTGCTCTTTATCTTGGATAGGTCACTCTGGGCAAAGCTAGCTACCATGTGTTGAAGACAATTGCGGAAGCTTACGAAGAAGCACACGTGGTAAGAAACCGAGGCCCCTGCCAACAGCCCTGTGAGTGCACCATCTCAGAAGTGGCTCTTCCAGCCTCAGTCACGCCTCCAGGTGCCTGTGGCCCCTACCAACATCCTCTTGGGCAAGAGCCACCTAGCTAAGCTGCTCCCAAATTGCTAACCCATCGAGACCATGACATAATGAATGTTTACCGTTGTAAGCCACAAAGTTTTAGCGGGGAGAGCCATTTGTTACACAGCAATAGATAAATACATTCAGGCTCAGCTATAATGCAGAGAATGATCAATAAGGTCAAAGGCCAAAAAAAAAAAAAAAAAAGGCCAAAGGCTTGGAAGATGAGGAACAAGAAAAGTGGCTTATGTTATTTTCAACAACAAGTAGAATAGCACTGTTTATGTTATTTCATAAATGAATTTTTTAAAAACTGAACCTCAGATGCAAATTTATTAATCATAATTCTTAGATCATGACAGTCATCTTTCATTCAGCAATGATCCTCTCTTATTTTATTTATGATTTTAGTAATATAATGCACACTCGTGAAACCAATGTTCAACCCGTGAACTAACTAGTCATTTACATTCACCTACACATAATTATATACTTTTTCATTTAATACTATACCATATTGCGTCATCATATCATTAAATACACTTCTACATATTTTTAAAATGTCTACACAGAATTCTGTAATGAATGTGCCATACTTGATTAAACCAGTTCTTTTTTTGGACATTTAAAATATTCCCAAGATTTTGTTCTTAAAAATAAGATGGTGGTGAATATCCTCATGCATAAATAAAAGTTCTTCTGTGATTAATTCCTTAGGATACATTCTCAAAAGTGAGGTGGTTCACCTCTGTAATTGCAGCACTTTGGGAGGCTGAGGTAGGTGGATCACCAGGTCAGGAGTTCAAGACCAGACTGGTCAACATGGTGAAACCCTGTCTCTATTAAAAATACAAAAATTAGCTGGGTGTGGTGGCATGCGCCTGTAATGCCTGCTACTCGGGAGGCTGAGACAGGAGAATCGCCTGAACCTGGGAGGCGGAGGTTGCAGTGAGCTGACATCACGCCGTCACACTTCAGCCTGGGTCACAGAGAAATACTCTGTCTCGTGGGAGAAAAGAAGTGCAAGTTTCTGTGAAAAGGTAAATCCAGCTCTACTGCTCCTGTAGCAGCAGCTCTACCTGGCCTATCAGAAATGTCTCTTCTCCATATGAAGCCTCTGGACCATACAGCTGGGTCCAAGCTATTCAATTTCCTCTGAAACAGTGGTCCCCATCGTTTATGACACCAGGGACCAGTTCTGTGGAAGACAATTTTTCCGCAGATGATGTGGGAGGGATGGTTTCAGGATAAAACTGTTCCACCCCAGATCATCAGGCATCAGTTAGATTCTCATAAGGAGCATGCAACCTAGATCCTTCGCATGTGCAATTGGTCACAGGGTTTATGCTCCTATGAGAATCTAATGCCGAGGCTGATCTGATAGCAGGTGGAGCTCAGGCAGTAATGTGAACGATGGGGAGCGGCTTAAATCCAGATCAGCCTTCACTGGTTCTCCCGCCACTCCCTTTCTGCTTTGCCACCTGGTTACCAACAGGCCACAGACTGGTACCAGTCTGCAGCCCAGGGGGTTGGGGAACCTCTGCTCTAAAAGATCGGGACTAAACTGACAGTGTTCCACCTGCCTTTTTATCTGTCACCAAGAACCAAGCCCTTCTATATAGTTTTTGTCTTCTAGTCACTCTTCCCCAAACTGTGCTGTAAATCCCAAATCTGTTCCACCCCTTTTCCTCAAAAACAAAAACCTTCCACTGCACCTTCTAGAAGTTTCTCTTCATTGATGTCTCATAATTTTTTTTATTGTACTTTAGATTCTGGGGTACATGTGCAAATCATGCAACATTGTTGCATAGGTACATTCATGGCAAGGTGGTTTGTTGCCTCCATCCCATCACCTATACCTCACATTTCTCTCCACATTATCCCTCCCCTCCCTCCCTCCCACTATCTCTCCCCTACCCCCCGCCAACGGACCCTGGTGTGTGATACTTCCCTCTCTGTGTCCACATGTTCTCATTGTTCAACACCCACCTATGAATGAGAACATGTGGTGTTTGATTTTCTGTTCTTGTGTCAGTTTGCTGAGAATGATGGTTTCCAGGTGCATCCATGTCCTTACAAAGGACATGAACTCATCATTTTTTATGGCTGCAGAATATTCCATGGTGTCTATGTGCCATATTTTCTTTGTCCAGTCTATCATGGAGAGTCCTTTGGGTTGGTTCCAGGTCTTTGCTATTGTAAACGGTGCAGTGATGAACATGCATGTGCATGTATAATACAACAATTTATAGTCCTTTGGGTATATACCCAGTAATGGGATTGCTGGGTCAAATGGAATTTCGATTTCCAGATCCTTGAGGAATTGCCACACTGTCTTCCACAATGGTTGAACTAATTTACACTCCCACCAACAGTATAAAAGTGTTCATAAATTTTAACTTCCTATCTAAATCATGTCCCCCTACTCCACCCTACTTGTCTTAAACAAAACTCGACTCTCCATTAGGAATGCTGTTTCTTCTATAGCTCTCTCAGATAAAAGCTTATTTTATCTCTAACTTACTCCTTTAAGACCATTATTTTTCTTCCTTATTGAATAAAAATCATTCTTGTGTGTCTCATGTGTCTGGCAAACTTCCTCTCTTTACAAAAACCACAAAGCAAATTTGTGGTCATTCTTCTCACTCAAGAAAGACATAAGCACATGTCTTCTTCTTTACCCCAACACCTGACATCACTTGACATAGCCTCAAGTTTGGCCTGTCAAATCTTTAGTCTTCTCATCTCCAATGTTCTTTCACTCTGTGCTACACTTGGTTACATCCCTGACCTCATCATCAACAGAAAGCAGACCACATGCAAGATTGGGAACTCAACTCAAGTGATAGCCAGAAATGGAAGATATTGAACTTTGTGCTGATTCAGATAATGGGCACAGCTAAAAAAAGTAGATGGAACGGATCAAGACTTGATTGAAGCATGCTGTAAAGGGCCTGAAGCTGCTCCTTGAAGAACAGAAAACTGGAAGAGGAAGAGAAAAGCACTGGAACTGTAGGCCGAAGTTCTAGAAGAAGATAGGTCTACAACAGAGGGGAGACCCGAGATCCCAGGGAAACTGATAAGCAAAGGAGACTTCAAACATTTAGCTGTGACAAAAAACGTAACTTGTTATTTGCCTTTTCGAGGTATTTCAGTTCAGAATTTAAAATGCTTCTTCTGCTTCCTTACATGTTGGACTGTTGTTTCTTTTGAATGCAACACCAGGCTGAGGTACATTACTCAAGGTATACAAACACTCCTGTCTCTGGCCTACCCTTCTTATTCACTTTTCATACAAGGAAAATCCTTTAAATTCATTGAGATCTCCAATCCCCTAAACTACATCATCTTTTCTCTATAGTCATCAACTGCTTCCTATTTTCTAATTTCTTCCCAACTTCAGAATCTGTGTCCAGTAGTTTAATAATTCTCAACCTTGGATGGATGCCCATTGCAGACCTCTGTGCCTCCGTGCCTGCACAATGTAGCTGTAACGTTGCTGTGGGGGATGGTCATAATGCTTCAGCTAATTTTTAGAATCTATGTTCATAAATAAGATTGGTCTGTCATATTCATAATTACACTGTCATCTAATTTATATGAGTTTAGTTTTCAAATGAGATTTGGGGCATTCCTCTTTTTTCCTATTCTCTGGAAGTGTTTTTATAGGATTTGAATTTTGATCATTATATGTGGTTTTTTTTTTTTTTTTTTTTTTTTTTTTTTGGTACAATTGTAATTATGTTAGTCACCTGTTGGATGTGTTTTAGATAGAACTTTGTTAAAAACATCTGGCCCTAACAATTCCATGCAGAAGTTTAAAGAAAAAGTAGATGTTAATCTACTGATTCAATTTCTTTATTGGTTGTAAGTCTTTCCAAATTTTCCACTTCTATTTCACTCGATTTTGGTATACATTGTTTTCTAGGAAATTGTGTGTTTTGAATATCTTTATATTTATTAACCCAAAGTTAGTTGTATAGCTCCCTTATTTTTTATTTCTACATCTGTAGCTGTGTGCCCTCTTCATTCTTTACATTATTTATGTGTGCTATTTCTTTTCTGTCAGAAATTTGTTTAGGTTTTTATTTTTAAAAAAACATTTTTTACTGATGGTCCCTATCTTATCTTTGCTTATTATTTATTAATTTCTGATATTTAAAATGTTTTTCCTTCTACTTTTTTTGGGTTTTCTTAAACCGAATGCTTAGCTTGTCATTTCAGGCATTCTTTTTTAAAAAACAAGCTTATTAAGGTGACATACAATAAAATGCACAAATGTTTATATTTGAGTTTTGTTTTTTAATTCAGTCTGCCAATTCTGTTTCTTAAAAAAATATTGTTCCTTTACGTTTATTGTGATTACATACACACATACATATTAATGTAAAATTACCTAAAGTAAAAGGTACCGTGTATAATTTGATGAGCGTTGACAACTGTATACTCCTGTAATCAACACATCAAAGTTATTCCATCCTAGAAATTTATCTTAAGCTGCTTTCCCTTTACTCTCACTCTCCTCACAGAAATAAGCACTATTCTGATTTCTATCCACGTGGTTTAGTTTGGTCTCTTTTGAGATTTCATATAAATGGATTATTTATGTCTTTTTGTGGTCTGTCTTCTAATACTTAACTTATTTTGTTTTGAGATTCATGCCCATTGTTGCATGTATCAGAGGTTTAGTGTTTTATTTCTGAGTAGTATCATGTTATACGAATATATTCACATATTTTTATTACTATCATTTAATCTTTTGCTTTTAGTTTACTTGCCTACTTTATGCTTCTTTTGATTCATCATGTCTTTCATTCCATTTTTTTTTCTTATCCATGAGTTTGGGAGTTACATACTTTATTTCTATTCTTTCAGTAGTAATCATTAATAATTTAACATGCACACTAACAAAATGTAAAATTTATTAATAACTCTCATTGTCTCTTGAACAATACAAGTACCTTAGTACACTTTATTTTCAATATTCACTTCTCATTTTACAGGTGTTTTGTCCAGCATTTTAGCTCCATCTTTTCTGAAATTCCCAAATTATAATAATTATTGTTTCATATACTGAAGTTTAGACTTACATATGATAACTAAGTTTTTTTGCTATTTCTTTTTATTTGGCAGATTCTTAAAGAGTCATAGTTTCTTGTAACACATCTTTTAAAAATTCCCTTAGTGAAGGTACATTAGTGGTAAACTCAGTTTTGTTTGTTCAAAACGTATTTACTTTGCCCTCATTTTTGAATAACATTTTTTAAATAATATTTTTTAAAAGAGACATAATTCTAATTCAAGAATTTTATTTCTCAACAATTTGCAAACATTCTAATGTCTTTTGGCTTCCATTTTTGAATAAACAATTTTAACTGGCAGTGTAATTGTACATATTTATGGGGTACAGTTTGATATTTTGATACGCAGATGTTGTGTAATGATTCAATCAGATACTGTTTTCATCACATCATGCATTTATAATTTTTCCAGAATTTATTCTGTCTATTTCATTGTAACTTTGTACCCATTGACAAACCTCTCCTAATCCTCCCCTCCCCAGTCTGTGGTAACCAGTGTTTCATGGTTCTACACTCTACTTCTATGATATCAACTTTTTAGAAAGAAAATTTACATATGAGTGAAACCATGTAGTTTTTGTCTTTCTGTCTTTGGTTTATTTCATTTAACATGATGTCCTCCAGGTTCATGTTGTCACAAATAATATAATTTCTCTCCTTTCAAAGGCTGAATAGTATTCCATTGTGTATATATACCACATTTTATAAATCCATTCATCCATTGCTGGACATTTAGGTTCACTCAATATCTTGGCTATTGTAAATAGTGCTACAATAAACATGAGAGTGAAGATTTCTCTTTGACATACTGATTTTATTTCCTTTTAATATATACCCAGTAGTAGCATTGCTGGATCATATGGTAGCTCTATTTTTAATTTTTTGAGGAGTTTCCATACCATACTGTTTTCCATAGTGGTTGTACTAGTTTACAATCCCACAAACATGTGCAAGTGTTCCTTTTTTTCCACATCTGTGCCAGCACTTGTTTTATTTTCTCTTTTTGTTAGTAGACATTCTAACTGGAATGAAGTGCTATCTCATAATGGTTCTGATTTGCACTTCCCTGACGATTAGTTATGTTGGGCATTTAAAAATACCTATTGGCCATTTGTATGTCCTTAGATAAATGTCTATTAAGGTCTTTTATTTTTATTTTTGTATTATTTATTATTATTTTTGAGATAGAATCTTGCTCTATCACTCAGGCTGGAGTGCAGTGGCATGGTCTTGGCTCATTGCAACATATGCCCCCTGGGTTCAAGTAATTCTTCCACCTCAGCTGCCCTAGTAGCTGAGATTACAGATGTGCACTATCACACCCAGCTAGTTTTTGTATATTTACTAGAGATGGGTTTTCGCTGTGTTGACCAGGCTTGTCTCAAACCCCTAACCTCAAGTGATCCACCCACCTCAGCCTCTCAAAGTGCTGGGAATTACAGGCGTGAGTCACCACACCCGGCCTATTTTGGTGGTTTTTTAATTGGGTTATCTGGTTTTTTTGTTTTTTGCTGGTAAGTTGTTTAAATTCCTTATGTGTTCTGGATATTAACCTCTTGTCAGATAGATAATTTACAAGTATTTTCTCTCATTCCATAGGTTGTTTCTTCATTCTGTTAATAAGTTGTTTAAATTCCTTATGTGTTCTGGATATTAACCTCTTGTCAGATAGATAATTTACAAGTATTTTCTCTCATTCCATAGGTTGTTTCTTCATTCTGTTAATAGCTTCCTTTGTTGTGAAAAATTTTTTTAGGTCAATGTAATCCCAACTATTTTTTGCTTTTGTTGCATGTGCTTTTGAAATCGCATTTAACAAATTTATGCACAGCCCAATATCATGAAGCATTTTTTTCTGTTTTCTTCTAGTATGGTTTCACAGTTTTTGGTTTTACATTTAAGTCTTTAATTCACATTGACTTTATTTTTGTATATGGTAAAAGATAGAATATAGTCTTATTCTTCTGCATGTGAATATCTGATTTTCCCACCACAATCTATTAAAGAGACTGTCTTTTCTCTGATGTGTGTTATTTGCTCCTTTGTTTAAAGTCAGTTGGAAGTAGGTGTATGAATTTATTTCTGGACTTTCCATTCTGTTTCATTGGTCTATCTGTTTGTTTTTAAGTCAGTACCATGCTGTTTAGGTTATGATATCTTTATCATATATTTTGAAGTCAGGCTGTGCAACATCTCCAACTTATTTCTTTTCATTCAGGATTTCTTTGGCTATTTGAGATCTTTTGTTATTTTATATGAATTTTATCTTCTTTTTCTATTACTGTGGGGAATGTCATGGCATTTTGATAGGGATTGCATTAAATCTGTAGATCATTTTGGGTAGTGTGGCCATTTTAACAATATTCATTCTTCCAATCTATGAACACGTGGTAACTTTTATTTGTGTTCTCTTCAATTTCTTTCACTGAAGTTTTATAGTTTTCATTGAAGAGATATTTCATCTGCTTAGTTAAGTTTATTCCTAGGTGTCCTTTTTCTTTGTAGCTATTGTAAATGGAATTCCTTTCTTTATTTCTTTTTCAAGTAGTTCACTATTAGTGCGAAGAAATGCTACTTATTTTTCTATGCTGATTTTGTATCCTGCAGCTTTTCTGAATTTTTAAAATTAGTTGTACCGTTTTTGGTGGTGTCTTTGGGGTTCTCTATATATACAATTATGTCACAAACAAACAGGAACAATGTGACTTTCTCCTT
This sequence comes from Sapajus apella, assembly GCF_009761245.1. Taxonomy (NCBI): domain Eukaryota; kingdom Metazoa; phylum Chordata; class Mammalia; order Primates; family Cebidae; genus Sapajus; species Sapajus apella. The sequence continues at coordinate 5,051,671 of NW_022437003.1, read as the reverse complement.
TGCAATTTGGGTGTCTTCTATTTCTGTACCTTGTTTAATTGCTCTGGCTAGGACTTACAATACTACATTGAATAGAAGTGGTAAAAATGGTGATACTTGTCTTGTTTCTGTTCAATATAAAGTTAGCTATGGGTTTTTCATATATAGCTTTTATTGTGTTGAGGTACAAACCTTCTGTACTTAATTTCTTGAGAGTTTTCATCATGAAGAATGTTGAATTTTGTCAAATGTTTTTTCTGTGTCTATTGAAATGATTATTTGGCTTTTGTTAAATTACGCTTGGATCCCTGAAATGAATCTCACTTGATCGTAGTGAATGATCTTTTTAATATACTGTTGGATTCAATTTGCTAGTGTCTAGTTGAAAATTTTTGCATCTAGCTTCCTCAGGGATATTCGCCTGTAGTTTTCTTTTCTTTTCTTTTCTTTTTTTTTTTTTTTTTTGAGACGGAGTTTCGCTCTTGTTACCCAGGCTGGAGTGCGATGGCGCGATCTCGGCTCATCGCAACCTCCGCCTCCTGGGTTCAGGCAATTCTCCTGCCTCAGCCTCCTGAGTAGCTGGGATTACAGGCACGCGCCACCATGCCCAGCTAATTTTTTGTATTTTTAGTAGAGACGGGGTTTCACCGTGTTGACCAGGATGGTCTCGATCTCTTGACCTCGTGATCCACCCGCCTCGGCCTCCCAAAGTGCTGGGATTACAGGCTTGAGCCACCGCGCCCGGCAGTTTTCTTTTCTTGTTGTGTCCTTTCCCAGTTTTGGAATCTGAGTAATGTTGGCCTTATAAAATGAGTTTGAAAATATTCCTGTTAAATTTTCTGAAATAGTTTGACAAGTGGCATTAGTTATTTTTTAAATATTTGGTAGAATTCAGCAGTTTTCGAGTCTTTACTCACAGTTGAATTGTGGATGTTTTCCCTTTTCTTTCTAAATGCTTTTAAGAACTACTTTTCTCTGTGTTCTCCTCATTAACAACAGTGAATCTTGGTAGGATTTTCTTTTATTGTTCCTTTCCTTGTCCTTTCTAAATTGATGATTTATTGTCTTCAATTCTAGAAAATTCTTAGCCTTTTATATTTTGAATATTCTCCATCTCATTCTCTTTTCCTGGAACTTTATTTGACACATGGTAAAGCTTCTCATTTTATTTTTGGTATCTCTTAGTCTCTCTATATATTTTCTATTTCTTTAATTCTTTCTGTAAGTTTCCTTATTTCATATTTTGTAGTTTACTAGTCTCTCTTTGGCTCTTGCTAATCTTCTGCTTTAATCATTTCATTTAGTTTTTAATATCAAAGATTATACTTTTCACATCTAGAAGTTCACTTTAGTTCCTTTCTCCTCACATTTTTCTATTCTGGCTTTTAATTCCTTAAATAATTTAATACTAAATTATTTGGGTACTACTTCTGCTGATTATAATGCTAGCTGTCACTCAAAGTGACTTGTGTTTTGTAATTTCTATTGTTTTTATAATTTTCTATCATAAACTCATTGTCATTTCACTGACTTTAACTGTACAAATGCTGTGAGGCTGAGTTAAAAGTATGTCCCTCCAGAGCAAATTTATTTTTCTTCTACCAAATACCCTAAGATGACTTTAAGTTAATTTCTTAGTGTGAGGATTTATGGACCTTGTGAATAGCATAAATGCAAAGCCAAAACCTACATAAGGGCTGACACACTGTTATGAAGTCTCAGAGGTGACTTTTTCCCTGTAGAGTACAGGTTGAGTAAGATACCTTCCCTTTGGATGAGAGGCAAAGATGTAGAACTTTGAGGCACTCAGGTTTATATGGCGATATCCATTCTAATTCCCCACCTCAGGTGGGCCCAAGGCCTAGTCTCTGCCCTGGGCTAAGCCGTTCAAATCCTACTCCCTTCATTAATGAGATTTGTAAATACCTTTGGGGTAGCCATAGCTTTAACACTCTGATTATTTTTAAATTTTTGCTCATTGGGATTTCTCTTTCCTGACAGTTCAACATGACATCTAGTAAGATATCAGTTATATTTTACAAAGCATTTTAAAGTGTTGGTATTGGAAGGTTTTGTAGAATATCTAGTTCATTATGTTGCTGAAAACTGCAATCACCATTAACTCTTCAACCAATATCTATGGGGCTTCCACCTCTACCACTTATTAAAACTGTTCTTGCCAAGGACACCTCCATGTTGACAAACTTCATGTACAGTGTTCAGCCTCACCTTACTAGTCCTCTGAAAGATATTCAACACGTGCAACCATTTCTTCATTCTTCATGCACTTTATTCTCCCATGCTCCTAGTTTTTCTCCTAACTCTAGGGGTACCTCTTCTTAGTCTCCTGTGCATATCTAATCAATCCAAACCTAAAGTGTTAAAGTTATCCTTATAAATATGATAATATATAAGAAGAGAGAAAAAATCTCAAAATGTTTAAGCAACATATGTTTAAGGAGTCTTCCATTCACTGCCAGCTAATGCTTATTATGATGTTATTATCGCTATGCCCTTATAAAATTTTTGTTTTTTGAGACCGAGTCTCACTCTGTCGCCCAGGCTAGAGTGTAGTGGCACGATCTTGGCTCACCGCAATCTCTGCCTCCCAGATTCAAGTGATACTCCTGCCTCAGCCTCCTGACCAAGTGGGATTACAGGCGCCTGCCACCACACCCAGCTAATTTTTATATATTTAGTTGAGATGGGGTTTTGCCATTATGGTCAGGCTGGTCTTGAACCCCTGACCTCAAGTGATCCACTGCCTTGGCCTCCCAAAGTGCTGGGAATACAGGCGTGAGCCACTGCACCCAGCCCTTATTATCATTTTTATGTAAAGTTAATTTTCATCGCTGTAAGTTAATCACACAATGAGGCTGAAGTGAAACATAGCTTGGCTTCGCCATGCAGAACTAGTCTTCCTGATAATGGAGAGGAATTACGTTTCTGCTTCAGAGTGTGAACTCTAAAGCTAGATTACCTCATTTCAAATTCCCGCTGCACTACTTTCCAGCTTTATGATCCAAAACATGTACTCTAACCGTTCTGTGCCTTGGGTTCCTCATCTATGAAACAGAAGAAATTATAGCACCACCTAGATTTGTCGAAAAGATTGAGGACATACTTAGCCCCTAGCACATACTGGTTGAGTATCCCTTAACCAAAATGCTTGGGACTAGAAGCGTTTTGGGTTTTGAATTTTTTCAGATTTTGGAATATTTGCATACACAAAATAAGACATCTTGGGAATGAGACTCCAGCCTAAACACAAAATTTATTTATGTTTTATATACACCTTACATACATAGCCTAGAGGTAAGTTTTATTTTCCCTAGGGAATGCTGAAGAAACCACATGTTGTGCAACTGCTTTTTGACTGTGCTCCATCATATGAGGTCGGGGTGGGATTTTTCATTTATGGCATTATGTCAATGCTCAAAGAGTTTTGGATTTTGGAGCATTTCAGATTTTAGATTTTCAGATTAAGGATGCTCAACTTGTACTAAGCACTGTGTAACTGCTGTCTATTAAGATTCTTTTCTACTATTGCATTGACATCTGTACTTTTTTTTTTTTTTTGAGACAGCCTGACTGTCAACCAGGCTGGAGTGCAGTGGTGCGATCTTGGCTCACTGCAACCTCTGCCTCCCGGGTTCAAGCAATTCTCCTGCCTCAGCCTCCCAAGTAGCTGGGACTACAGGCACCTGCCACCACGCTTGGCTAATTTTTGTATTTTTAGTAGAGACGAGGTTTCACCATGTTGGCCAGGCTGATCTCAAACTCCTAACCTCAAGTGATCTGCCCACCTCAGCCTCCCAAAGTGCTGGGATTACAGGCATGAACCACCGTGCCCAACCTGTACCCTTTTGTATGCAGCCAGCTACAGCTAATGGGAGTAAAGAATTCTGAACTGTGCAAATAATTTTGACACGGAGATTGAGATAGCCAACTATATTTATGGACTCCCCATGTATGAGTTAGTCTCAGCTACTGCTGTGTTGCTTGCTAGATGCTTTGGAAACTCATACAGAAGGCAAAGAAGCAAAAAGAGTAACCAGGAAGTTTCTAACTTTTTCATTTGTCCTAATGAAAATCACTAGATAATAGCACTGTTTAGCAATAATTAAGTAATAGCCTAGGGTAGTGTATACCTCAGTAGATTCAGAATGAGAGAGGGCAACATGGTCGTAGTTAATGAGAATTTTCTAAGCATAACTGGCCCTCAAAGACACTTCACTGAGATATTCCTAAGTATTTCATTTCAGGGCATTTCTGGGGAACACTGGCGTTTCAACATAGCTGAGACAGTAACACCACCAGTTTCCACTGTGCAACCTGCTATAGCAAAACAGCTGAGGACTATCAGGAACACAGTCAGCTTTGGTTGAGTGCCAATAAGCAAAACTTGGTGGCTGCCACACTGGAGGACTCTGCCACTCCTGGTTACCAGGATAACTTGAAAGTACCTGTGAGGTTTTCTCTGAGGTTTCAGATGTGGTCTAAGATAAATTATGAGAACTTCTAGATGACCTGTGGTTTCACAATAATCCCTCTCAGGTCAAAACAGGGGAGCAAGTCAAATCTGTACTCTGTCCCTCCTCGCATATCTAATCTGTCTTGGCTGTGACAGGCTGTGAGGGCCCAGCCCCAAGAATGAGGACTCCCAAACTATATTACTGCAAAGAAATATGAAGGGAGGCATCCCAAAGCTGGAAGAAACCTAGCACAAGCACTTAGAAAATTAGAATTTTCTAAGTATAAGTGACTCTCCAAGACACTTCACTGAGATATTCCTAAGTGTCTCATTTCAGGGCATTTCTGGGGAACAGTGGCATTTCAACATAGCTGAGACCATAACACCACCAGTTTCCACTGTGCAACCTGCCACAGCAAAACAGCAGAGGACTATCAGGAACACATAGTTAGCTTTGCTTGAGGAGCACATCACCCTCAGAATGTGCTTGCTTAGGGGGATACCAAAAGCTTTTTAGAATAAAACTTGCAAATAAAAGCGCCTGCAGAGCCAGGTAGATAATAGAAAGCAGTAAGGATAGGGTAGGTAGGTGGGAAATTGGAGAGTGCTTTATCTGAAGTCGCTGCAATTGATCAGCTTCAGAGAAATGTTACCCAACCAACAGAGGTCCAAAGCTCATTATTGTTGTTGTTATTGTTGTTGTTGTTTTTGAGACGGAGTCTCGCTCTGTCACCCAGGCTGGAGTACAGTGGCATTATCTCGGCTCACCACAACCTCCGCCTCCCAGGTTCAAGCAATTCTCCTGCCTCAGCCTCCCAGGTAGCTGGGATTATGGGCACATACCACTGCGCCTGGCTAATTTTTTGTGTTTTTAGTCATGATGGGTTTCACCATGTTGGCCAGGCTGGTCTTGAACTTCTGACCTCAGGTGATCTGCCCACCTCAGCCTTCCGGTGCTGGGATTGGCTAATCTAATTCTTTAAGAAAAGCTAGAAGTCAAATTGTTCTCTGAAATCTCTCAATTTTGAAATGTTGGTAACTAATTTTTTTAAGTTGGTCAAAAACTTTTATCTGCAGGTCATATTTGATTCGTAGTTGTGAATTTACCTCCCATGTCTTAGAAGAAGGGTTCCTGACCCTTTTATAATGTACCTTGTTGCCACAGCTTAGGGAATGGCCACATTTGTGTGACCAAGGGACATCAGAGTGCTTATACACTGCAGGAAAGGCATACTGGAAACCATGCTCCCTAGCAAGGATTGGTACAACCAGAAGTGGGAAAAAACAGTGTTATTCCCCCTACACAAATGTCTTTTTTTCCCTACTTCATGCTCATTACTATCATTCTTCCTAAATTCTTTTATAAAGAAAAAACATCCACTGTATTTCTACATCTTTATATTGTTATTTTATTCATTATAATTAAATGTGTGTATATCTATCTCTTACAAAATTACGAGCACCTTAAAACATTTAGAATTATAAGTGCCTTGCAGTTTATTAAGGTGCCAGGCTCAAGGTGCAGAATGCCAAGTAAGAGCTATCAAAGGTCCTGATGAAACGTGGCACTGCTGTGCCAGTCTTCCATGGACAAACTCCTGAACCTGCTCCATACGACAGAAAGCACCTGGTGTGGTGAAAGAGTTGGTATTGGTGGCATTCTGTTACCTATGACAAAATCTAATCCTAACTTATGTAGCCTGAAAATTTTTGGTAAAAAAAATAGAAGGCCTTTTCAATGTGCTTTATAATGTAGAAACTTCTTCAGTGTTTTTTATCTTTTGATATAGCACATTTAGGGATCTATCAAGAGCCAGCCATGGGCTCTAAAGTCAGACTTTCACAAACTAACTGCTTTCTTTGGCCGTTGGGCAAACCCTCAAATTTAGAAGATTTAGCTGAAGTGGATCATGAATGTAACAATGTTTTCTCAGGATTTCAAGGCTACCTTTCTAAAACACTTTGTCAATAGCTCTCCATGAATCTTCAAAGCTGATTAGAAGATAAGCTGCTACTTCCAAACCCTTCTCCCATAATTTTCAAGTTTCTTTCTTGAGACTTCTAAGTTTATAACCATTAATATGTTTTGCTAAACCTGAGAAGGATAATCCATGACTGCTTTTAATTAATAAATCAAGAACTACGTATCAAAGGATGTTTTCATTTTTCCTTCCTGCTGGAATACTGGTTCCCTGAAATAGACATGCACATAACATTTAAAATGACTAGAAATGCAAATGTGACCACAGAAACAATGACCTTAGCAGCTATGCCAGCAGTGTGGATTGCTCTAGAAAGGAGGGGGTTCCCACTTCCAGTTACTCTCAATCAGTCAAAGCAGGGATGTTTGACTATCAAAAATCATCCAAAACAAACAAATAAGTAAAAAAGCAAGCAGCACAACCAATTCTAAAAGGCACGACTATAATCACCAATAAAAAATTTTCCACAATTTAAACATCACATTAAATGGTCTAAGGATTGTTATCATGAGCAAGGCACTCTGATCATCTGAAGCTAGGCTGTGGATGGTTTCATGCTGTAAAAGCGGACAATATACTAAGACTTCTGAAAGAAAATGCTCCTTTGAGGCTATTAAAACAGGTGCTCTCTTTCCCTCACTCTGGAGCCTCCTGTGGGGTGAATGCACTAGGCTTCTAGATCAAGTGCCCACACTGAAGTATTCAAATCCATTTAATGAGGCATCATACTACATTTGGCAAGGTTTTTTTCCTTCTGCTTCTTTTCTACCTCAAACTGTTTTGATTAATTTGTGAAAAATTTACTTTTGCCAACTGAAAAACCCTTTTGTGGCTGCCAGTCACTAATCTCCCCTCTGACACATCCATTCAACTAGACTAAATCCAATATTGACATTTGTATCTTAGGGGAAAGGAGGTTAAGCACTGGGAGGAAAAGCAGCTCCCGAGCCACACCAAATACTGCACAGCATCTAAATGAGCGACGACGGGTTTGATTCGAGGGGAACCCCCGAGAACTCATGGGGGCTTTGATCACATCCAGGGGCCGTCATTCTCTAGCTAGGCAGCCAAACAGAAGCTGTTTGATGCTATCTATAGGTATCTGTAGCAGCCTAATTAAAACTCTTCCTAGTGCTCAGAAATCATTCTTCAGTACCGTCATGTCAAGGGAATCTCTTCAATGTTTCTATTGGACTTTGCTTTCTCTGACATTAAAAAAAGTGATCCTCTACTGTAGTGCCTTGAATGTTCTGCTCACTTCTAGGATGACTAGAATTCTCTTTCTTAGACACTGGCCTTAAGGTAATAGGGAGGGAGAAAGGGTCCTTCCTACCAAAGCCATGTTAGGTGATCTATGGAGCGAGAGCCATCCCAAACCTCCTACCTCCACGCCCAGAGTGTATGACCATAGCCGTTCAGTGTGTGGCGAACATGCTGACAGCCGATTATTTAATACAGATATTTCTAGAAAAACAAACAGGTTTCTTTTAATTTGAAATTTAAAATATAGGTTACATTGCCATGTGAGAAAATAAATATTTGGCGTGACAATTAAATGTTAAAGAGTAAATTTCACATGACTGAAGGAATCGAATAGAAATGGAAGAGAGAAAAAGTCAAAGTAAAATTTGCAAACAAGAGGAATGACCCAGTATTATTTGTATCCAAATCTTTTAATATCTGTTCTTTTATCCAAACTTCATCACTGAGGCATTACTCTTCTTTGTGTTTCCTACCAAGTTTAACAAAAAGGAAACTATAATATTACACAGAGCGTGCAAAAATATTCTCTGGTAAATTATATCAGACTGTCATGGCATGAAACGACTTAGCTCCTACGCCATCTCGATAACGTATCGCTAAATTCTGTTTCTTTAGAAACATGCTAATTTTGTCCAAGTCGCGATAGGGTACGAGTTTGTCTACAGAATCCTAACATTATACTCTATTATGTCTTTCTGCCAAGTTGCGTACACACGTCTGTTGTTGTAAAACTGCCACACTACAAACTTTGGGAACACAGAACACAGTCACATATTTATGAAAACGTATGCATATGACAATTTATGTTTTGTTTCCAATTACCTTTAAAAGGAAAACCATCAGTAGTGATTTCCTCTCTTTATTTTTAACCAAGCATGGTTAACTTTTTTTCCCAACAGTGTATGATTTTTGCCTGTTTTGTATCTACCACATACATCATAAGCTGGATTTCACCACATGTTAACAGCCACATCAGTTCCTTCTTGTTCCCCATGTTCAAGACAGATAAGCCAACTTCCTACGTTCAAGCCCTCTAGGTTCCTCTTTTCTACCTATCTTTGAGTGAAACTGATTGTCAAGCTCCATCAAGTTAGTAATATGTAAATGTTATAGCATGCTGCATCAGCTACTCATCACTATTGCCACCAACTCCACAGATCAGTTAGAAAAATGGTGAAGTGGACCAGGCACGGTGGCTCAGGCCTATAATCCCAAGGTGGGCGGATCACAAGGTCAGGAGTTGGAGAACAGCCTGGTCAACATGTGAAACCCCATCCCTACTAAAAAAACAAAAATTAGCTGGGTGTGGTGGTGGGACCTATAATCCCAACTACTTGGGAGGGTGAGGCAGGAGAATTGCTTGAACCTGGGAGGTGGAGGTTGCAGTGAACCAAGATGGCACCACTGCACTCTAGCCTGGGTGACACAGCAAGACTCCAACTGAAAAAAAAAAAAAATGCCTGGGTGCGGCGACTCACACCAGTAATCTCAGCATTTTGGGAGACTGAGGTGGGCGTATCACAATGTCAGAAGATCAAGACCATCCTGGCAGACCATCCTGGCCAACATGGTGAAACCCTCCCTCTACCGACAACACAAAAATTAGCTGGGCATGGTGGCACACACCTGCAGCCCCAGCTACTTGGTAGCCTGAGGCAGGAGAACTGCTTGAACCTGGGAGGCAGAGGTTGCAGTGAGCTGAGACCAGTCCACTGCACTCCAGCATGGTGAGAGAGAAAAACTCCATCTCAAAAATAAAAACAAAAACAAAAGAATATATCTTTCATCTTTTATTTCCAAGTTTTAAATTGCATACTTAACAAACTTAAGATGGGGTTTCACCATGTTGGTCAGGCTGGTCTTGAACTCCCAACCTCAGGTGATCCGCCTGCCTTGGCCTCCAAAGTGCTTGGATTACAGGCATGAGCCACCACGCCCGGCCAACTTCAATATATGACACAGAGATCTTTGCAAATATGGTGCAATCAAGGACTTTGGAAAGAGAAGATTATTGTGGATTATTACAGAGGGCTCAGCGTAATGGCAAAGAAGGAGATCTTTATATCTCCCTGTTTAGAAAGGGAGACAAGAGGATCAAAGGCAGAAATATGAGATGTGATGACAAAAGCTGAGGTTGAAGTGATATCCTATGAAGATGGAGGAAGGGGCCATGAGCCAAGGAATGTGGGCAACCTTAGAAGCTGGGAACGGCAAGGAAGTGGATTCTCCCTCACAATTTCCAGAAAGAATGCAGCGCTACCAACTCACTCTGGACGTCTGACCACTAGCAGGGTAAGACACTAAATTTGATTTCTTTAAAGCCTTTCCATTTGTGCTAATTTGTTACAGCAGCCACAGCAAACTCATACAGGGCTCATAGAGAGGACCTCACAGCATCTCAAATACCAGACTTGGTAGAATAATGGCAAATTCTAAAAATCCAAGCTATTACCATAAGTAGTTTGACCACAGACAATAGATCTAGAATGGAGAAAAGTTGATTTGAATGTTTAAGAATAATTATGTACAAAAACTACCCTTCCTAAGTTAAAGACAGTTTGGTTAATCAAACTTAAACAAGTAAACAAACCAAAAATTTCCCTTTGTTGAGTTTGCAAGTTTAAAGAAGAAAATCAAAATATGTTTTCATATGCTCACCAACAGTATGACTACATAATTACCATAGCACTCTTAAACTCAATAAATGTGGCTTAACTTTTTAATTCTTTTGACTGTAAACTTTGAGTTTCAATATTATACAGTATTTTCTCTGCTGTATGTACAGCCACAAATCAGTTTGTTGTTTGACTCTCTCCTTGATATTGAATTCTAAAGTGACTACATTTAATTCCTATACTTTATTGAAGCCACTGGGTTTTATTTATTTATTTATCTATTTTTTTATTTACTGAGATGGAGTCTCATTCTGTAACCTAGGCTTGAATGCAGTGGCACGACCTTGGCTTGCACAACTTCTGCCTGCTGGATTCAAGTGATTCCACTACCTCAGCCTCCTGAGTACCTGGGATTACAGGTGCGTTATCACCATGCCCAGCTAATTTTTTGTATTTTTAGTAGAGACAGGGTTTCATTGTTTTGCTAGGCTGGTCTCAAACTCCTGACCTCGTGACCCACCTGTCTTGGCCTCCCAAAGTGCTGGGATTACAGGTATGAGCCACCGCACTCACTTGTTTGTTTTAATGCATGTTCCCTAGCCACCCAGCAGTGTCTTAACTGTGGATCCGAGCTTCAAGGTTTTGGAAGGAATGATGGCACTTATCACTCCCGTCTGTAGAACTCTTTAAAGTGTTCCCATTTACAAACTGTTTATCAGAGGCTGGCAAGACACAGCATGGTATGGCCCCTCTTTGCACCTCCAGCCCATCTTCCTCCTCCTGGCCTCATACTCTCGCCTGGCACCCACTGCACCTCCTTCAGGTTCCACTGATCAATGCACCTCTCCATCAGGAGGATTCACCCTGCTCCCCCATCCACAGCCCAGGAAACATCGATCCCTTCTTCAGAGCCAGGCTTAGACCTAACCTTTCTTGGGAGTTAGAGATTCTGCTACATGCTTCCTCATTGCCCTGTTTGCTCACTGACTGTAAGGTCACTGAAAATGGGGACAGTGTGTGTCCGTTTGTCCTCTGTTGGGTTACACTAAGCCAAAAACAGAGTCTGGGTGCTTGAGCCCATGCTATTTCCTCCACTGATAAGATCTAGGAAAGGGAGCAGCAAATGGTACAGGTCAGGTTTATCAAGCCCAGACAGACCCTTTTCAAGACACTGGCTCACAGAGATCATGAGCAGGGGTCCAACTTCCAAACTTGGGAATGAAACAAGAGAGTAATGTATTGCAATGTCAACTCCTAAAGCATTCGCCTCTGCTGTACCATCAGGAATTATCATGTGAATTTCTCTAAGACTTCCATGGGATTCCCTGTGATCATTTCTTGGGCACATGGGAAGCGGCATCTCTACAGATAGTGGTTGATGTGAATCCTTAAAGGGTGTGACAAAGCAACAGGGTTTTTATGGGCCCTGTAATGTTGTACAGCTTTGGAAATCCTCCATGTGCCTGAATATTGTCAAGAAACATTTGATGGTCAGTAAACATTTGTTGAACAATGAAAAATCTTAACAACATTTTTGCTAATTTGCAGTTTTTGCTAATGTGTACATTATCCTATTTCATCTGAGCTGCTGACCTTAATAACATAATAACATAACTCTGTAATTTTGTAATTAAACAGCAATTTGGGTATTAGAGGTTATTTTTAACCATCGGGTATTAGAGGTTATTTTTAACTATCTCGTTTCAATTCATCTTGTTACTACTCTGAATTTTTTTGTCTTCCATCCATTCCCAAGCTACAATTTGCAAACAAGGTGAATGACCCAGCATTATTTGTATTCAAAGCTTTTAATATCTGTTTCTTTTATCCAACCTTCTTCATCACTGACGCATTACTCCTCTTTGTGTTTCCTACCAAGTTTAACAAAAATGAAACTATAACATTACACAGAGCGTGCAATCCTTATAGCCTTCTACTGGTTGCTCAGCCTTGGGTCTCTTTTTCTTCTTAATCAAAAATTTTCTCTGGCAAGTAATATCAGACTGTCATGGCATGGAACGACTTAGCTCCTACGCCATCTCGATAATGTATTGCTAAATTCTGTTTCTTTAGAAACATGCTAATTTTGTCCAAGTTGCTGATAGGGTACGAGTTTGTCTACAGAATCCTAACATAATATTCTATTACGTCTTTCTGCCGAGTTGCGTACACACGTCTGTTGTTGTAAAACTGCCACACTACAAACTTTGGGAACACAGAACACAGTCATATATTTATGAAAACGTATGCATATGACAATTTATGTTTTGTTTCCAATTACCTTTAAAAGGAAAACCATCAGTAGTGATTTCCTCTCTTTATTTTTAACCAAGCGTGGTTAACTTTTTTTCCCAACAGTGTATGATTTTTGCCTGTTTTGTATCTACCACATACATCATAAGCTGGATTTCACCACATGTTAACAGCCACATCAGTTCCTTCTTGTTCCCCATGTTCAAGACAGATAAGCCAATTTCCTACGTTCAAGCCCTCTAGGTTCCTCTTTTCTACCTATCTTTGAGTGAAACTGATTGTCAAGCTCCATCAAGTTAGTAATATGTAAATGTTATAGCATGTTGCATCAGCTACTCATCACTATTGCCACCAACTCCATAGATCAGTTAGAGAAATGGTGAAGTGAGCCAGGTGCAGTGGCTCATGCCTATAATCCCAGCACTATGGGAGGCCAAGGTGTACAGATCACAAGGTCAGGAGTTGGAGAACAGCCTGGTCAACATGGTGAAATCGAATCCCTACTAAAAACACAAAAATTAGCTGGGTGTGGTGGTGGGCACCTGTAATCCCAACTACTTGGGAGGCTGAGGCAGGAGAATTGCTTGAACCTGGGAGATGGAGGTTGCAGCGAACCAAGATGGCATGACTGTACTCCAGCCTGGCTGACAGAGCAAGGCTCCATTTCAAAAAAAAAAAAAGCCTGCTGTGGTGGCTCACACCTGTAATTCAGCACTTTGGGAGACTGAGGTTGGGCATATCACGCTGTCAGAAGATTGAGACTATCTTGGCAGACCATCCTGGCCAACACGGTGAAACCATCTCTACTAAAATACAAAAAGTTAGCCTGTTGTGGTGGTATATGCCTATAATTTCAGCTACTTAGGAGGCTGAGGCAGGGGAATCGCTTGAACCTGTAATCCCAACTACTTGGGAGGCAGAGGTTGCAGTGAACCGAGATCACGTCACTCCACTCCAGCCTGGAGACAGAGTGAGACTGTCTCAAAAAAGAAAGAAAAAAGGGAAGAAAAATGGTGAAGCACAGAAAATTTACAGTGCTAAAGTCAGAAGAAAAAAATCTTAAGCTTCAACATTTAGACTAAAAATTCCGTCTATTTAGGTTTCCCTGAGAGTATAACATTGGTTTGTGAGTACTAATCAGAAATACAGGTCATCATAGACTCTTGGAGTGGGAGGGATATTGAATATCTATTAAGCCAATATATTTTGCTGCTGGGCCAATTAATATCACTTACCCAAAAAATTCATTGTCAAACCGTAACTGTCAAAAAGTTAAAACTCTTATACAATATTGCATGCATCTGTGTTAAAAACATATTCAACTTATTAATAAGTTGAACCACTAAAATAACATTGAAATTAAGATGAGACAATACTCTACTAAGAGATAATTCTAAAATAAGTTTGCTGAATTAGAGAAAAAACTGGTTAATGTCCTGTAGGACATAGGGTAATAAAACCACAACTTTTGAGGTTATCTGTCCTGGGCAACAATTATTTCCACCTCTTTTCAGGTTTACAAGTTAACACATATTTGACACTTAACCCAATGTCTGAAACTTTTAAGTAATAGAAATAAAATCAAACACAGGTACAGTTTCTAGACAATTAAATAATATTTGGGTTTTTTTAAGCAAACATTGAGAATATGGAATTATAACATATTTCTTTATCCATTGGTTCGTATTACCCACCTTTACATATGACATTATAAAAGGTATGCTTTCCCTTTTTATAACTTTTAAGATGAGAGGAACATGTACAGAATGTGCATGTTTGTTAAATGCTTTCTTAAAGATTCATTGTAAGCTGTTTCATCATAAACTGTTTTCTTTCAGTGAATGGAAGTGCTTGACAGAGAAACACCTTTGTAAGCTAACGTGGAGAATATGTTATTAGAACATGTTATTTCTCCAATGGGCTCTAGATATTTGGGCAATCCCTTTTCAAAAAATAAAAAAAACCCTCAGTATGACATTAAAAGAATATACCTTCCATCTTTTATTTCCAAGTTTTAAATTGCATGATTAACAAAGTTTTAGTTTATCCAGGGCCTGTGGAAGACTGAATAATGGCTTAAAGATACATACATACATATATGTGTGTGTGTGTGTGTGTGTGTGTGTCTTAATACACCTGAGCTTGTGAATATGTTAACTTACATGGCACAGAGACCCTTCCAAATGTGATGCAATTAAGGACTTTGGAAAGAGAAGATTATTGTGGATTATTACAGAAGGCTCAGTGTAATGGCAAAGAAGGAGATCTTTATATCTCCCTGTTTAGAAAGGGAGACAAGAGGATCAAAGGCAGAAATATGAGATGTGATGACAAAAGCTGAGGTTGAAGTGATATCCTATGAAGATGGAGGAAGGGGCCATGAGCCAAGGAATGTGGGCAGCCTTTAGAAGCTGGGAAAGGCAAGGAAGTGGATTCTCCCTCACAACTTCCAGAAAGAATGCAGCGCTACCAACTCACTCTGGACGTCTGACCACTAGCAGAGTAAGACACTAAATTTGATTTCTTTAAAGCCTTTCCATTTGTGCTAATTTGTTACAGCAGCCACAGCAAACTCATACAGGGCTCATAGAGAGGACCTCACAGCATCTCAAATACCAGACTTGGTAGAATAATGGCAAATTCTAAAACTCCAAGCTATTACCATAAGTAGTTTGACCACAGACAATAGATCTAGAATGGAGAAAAGTTGATTTGAATGTTTAAGAATAATTATGTACAAAAACTACCCTTCCTAAGTTAAAGACAGTTTGGTTAATCAAACTTAAACAAGTAAACAAACCAAAAATTTCCCTTTGTTGAGTTTGCAAGTTTAAAGAAGAAAATCAAAATATGCTTTCAAATGCTCACTAACAGTATGACTACATAATTAGCATAGCACTCTTAAACTCATCAAATATGACTTAAGTTTTTAATTCTTTTAACTGACTGTAAACTTTGAGTTTCAATTTTTTTTTTTTTTTTTGAGACAGAGTTTCGCTGTTGTTACCTAGACTGGAGTGCAATGGCACGGTCTCAGCTCACCGCAACCTCCGCCTCCTGGGTTCAAGTAATTCTCCTGTTTCAGCCTCCCGAGTAGCTGGGATTACAGGCATGCACCCCATGCCCAGCTAATTTTTATATTTTTAGTAGAGACGGGGTTTCACCTTGTTGACCAGGATGGTCTTGATCTCTTGACCTTGTGATCCACCTGCCTTGGCCTCCCAAAGTACTGGGATTATAGGCGTGAGCCACCGTGCCCGGCCGAGTTTCAATATTATACAGTATTTTCTCTGCTGTACATACAGCCACAAATCAGTTTGTTGTTTGACTCTCCCCTTGATATTGACTTCTAAAGTGACTACATTTAATTCCTATACTTTACTGAAGCCACTGGGTTTGATTGATTGATTGAGATTGGGTCTTATTCTGTAACCTAGGCTGGAATGCAGTGGCACAATCTTGACTCACTGCAACCTTCACCTCCTGGGTTCAAGCAATTCCACTGTCTCAGCGCCTGAGTAGCTGGGACTATAGGTGCATATCACCACGCCCGGATAATTTTTTGTATTTTTCGTAGAGACAGTGTTTTCCTGTTTTGTCCAGGCTGATATCAAACTCCTGACCTCAAGTGACCCACCTGTCTTGGCCTCCCAAAGTGCTGAGATTGCAGGTCTGAGCCACCGCACTCACTTGTTTGTTTTAATGCATGTTCCCTAGCCACCCAGCAGTGTCTTAACTGTGGATCCGAGCTTCAAGGTTTTGGAAGGAATGATGGCACTTATCACTCCCGTCTGTAGAACCCTTTAAAGTGTTCCCATTTACAAACTGTTTATCTGGGGCTGGCAAGACACAGCATGGTATGGTCCCTCTTTGCACCTCCAGCCCATCTTCCTCCTCCTGGCCTCATACTCTCGCCTGGCACCCACTGCACCTCCTTCAGGTTCCACTGATCAATGCACCTCTCCATCAGGAGGATTCACCCTGCTCCCCCATCCACAGCCCAGGAAACATCGATCCCTTCTTCAGAGCCAGGCTTAGACCTAACCTTTCTTGGGAATTAGAGACTCTGCTACATGCTTCCTCATTGCTCTGTTTGCTCATTGACTGTAAGGTCACTGAAAATGGGGACAGTGTGTGTCCGTTTGTCCTCTGTTGGGTTACACTAAGCCAAAAACAGAGTCTGGGTGCTTGAGCCCATGCTATTTCCTCCACTGATAAGATCTAGGAAAGGGAGCAGCAAATGGTACAGGTCAGGTTTATCAAGCCCAGACAGACCCTTTTCAAGACACTGGCTCACAGAGATCATGAGCAGGGGTCCAACTTCCAAACTTGGGAATGAAACAAGAGAGTAATGTATTGCAATGTCAACTCCTAAAGCATTCGCCTCTGTTGTATCACGAGGAACTAGCCTGTGAATTTCTCTAAGACTTCCATGGGATTCCCTGTGATCATTTCTTGGGCACATCGGAAGCAGCATCTCTACAGATAGATGGTGGTTGACGGGAATCCTTAAAGGGTGTGACAATGCAACAGGCTTTTCATGGTGCCCTGTAAGGCTGTGGCGCTTAGGAGATCCTCCGTGTGCCTGAACACATGTCAATAAACATGTGTTGGTCAATAAACATGTGTTGAACAATGAAAAATCTTAACAACATTTTTGCTAATTCGTAATTTTTGCTGATTTGTGCATTGTCCTATTTCATCTGAGCTACTGACCTTAATGGCATAACATAATTTTTTTATTAAGCAGTAATTTGGTTATTAGAAGCTATTTTTAACCATCTCATTTTATTCATCTGGTTACTACTATGAATTTTTTAGTTTCTCATCCATACTCAAGCTATCACTCACAAATATGAGAATAGATTGAGAGAAGATGAAACAGAAGTTAGCAAGAAGAAAGAGAAGGAGAAGAGACTATAATTAGTTTTTAATGGCATTTTAGTGCGACTTTTTTTTAGTTTCTTGAGCTTTTATTCATTTCTAGATAATTCATTCCTTATCTGGTTAAAACCTTCACAAGTATCCAGAGAAGCCAAGTGTAAGGGGTTTCAAACAAAGAACAGTCACAGAGTCAAGGGGTCAAGTTTTAAAGCCAAGAATAATACTTTTTTAAAAAGTTCACCATCATTAAAATTCTTTATTCTAATGCTAGATGTTATTGTTCCCTTGTAGTCAACCCAAGACTTCCACTGTAAATAAAACTGTAGGTCAAAAATATATTGCATGCATGGAAGGAAGCCTGTGTTTCCCTGCTAGACCCTAATTTGGGATGCGATTTCCCTCTCATCCCATCTACCATTACCAGAAAATGAAAATTTAAATTGTTGGTATTATTCAAAGCGTCAGCAAAATGTATACCTAAACTGCTAGAAGTTAAAAATTGTAGCTTTATATCCATGAATTTAAAAGTTTTTGGAGACAAACAGGAAACATAAATGTCACAACCGCAATTGAGAAAAATGTAAAGTAATTAATTATAGACTGTATAGATTCTTAAATTAGAATTATACACAACAAAGTAGATCATCTTTCTTTTTCTCAAAGAGGCCCCAATGGAAAGGTGATATAAATTTAATTTAGTTGATCATCCAGAAAGCTTTTCATCTGGTGCCATTTAAAAACTACCACAAAAGTTGTTTTAGCTATTTTAATTTTAGCTATTTTAATTTAAGTCAAATTTTGGAGAGAACATTAAGCAGATAAAATAGGAGCTTGCGAACCCAGACAAAGGACATTAATAAGGAAATGTTGCAAATGGAGAGCTGTGTCAAACAGATGTTGAAAGAATCAGATCAACATTAGAAATTATTTAGTTCCATTTTATGACACTAAAATCAGGTCATAGGAAGGCACCATAAACCAACTTCAAATTTCATAATTGAACTTTAATAACAGCTGTAAGAAGTAATGTGCAAAAAAAACTACATCAGAATAGATTGGATAGATTATCTGGTCACCGCGTTTTCATGTTAGTACATGTGTGCAGTATGGAGCAGTTTAACAGCTCCTTCTTCTCTAATTTAAACATGTCTACCCGTGTTCCAGAAAAAGAGAGACGCGCTCCCTTATGGAATATATAAACCAGAATGCAAAACGGACATGGAACAAGAAACCGCCAATGTGAACTGCACCACACTGTGAGTAGCGTTAGAAGGAAAGCACAGGACTGTGTGGTCAGAAGAGGAGGTCGTATCACAACTGGACAGCCCAGCTAGGAAGCACACCAAGAGCTCCTGGAAGAAAAGCAAATGCTAAATGTGGTGGGCAACCAAACCTGTAGTAAAGAAGTGTCTCCTTCTGGGAAGGAGCAGCAATCACAGTCACCGAGACCAGACACTCACAAGCAGCCCAACTCACAACTATCTAACCTCTCAGTCGGAGGGAAGCTGAGGTCCTGCTTGGATCAAACTGACCAGAACCTGCAGGGAGAGCTCTCCAAAGCCTCACATGGATACAGAGAATCAGTCTCCAATTCCCTGCTTTTCCTTCTCCCTCTTAAGTAGCAAAGGTAGGTCCTTACGTTGCCATATTCTTTTTTTGTTTGTTTTCCATTTTGGGGACAGAGTCTCACTCCATTGCCCAGGCTGGAGTGCAGTGGCACAATTTCTACTTACTGCAACCTCTGCCTCCTGGGTTAAAGCAATTCTTCTTCCTCAGCCTCCCAAGTAGCTGAGATTACAGATGCGTGCCACCACGCCCTGTAATTTTTGTTAATTTTTGTATTTTTAGTACAGATGGAGTTTCACCATGTTGGCCGGGCTGGTCTGGAACTCCTGACCTCAAGTGATCCACCCACCTCGGCCTCTTAAAATGTTGGGATTACAGGTGTGAGCCACCATGCCCAGCAAAGTTGCCATCTTTCTATCTGCATTTCTAAACAGATGATGCATCATTATTCACCATGAAACCTTAAGTGAAAACTTGTGTTCTGTGACCCTTTAATTATAAAATGTTGAATAATATGCATTTATTTTTATTTTTCAAGATGGAGTCGCCCTCTGTCACCCGGCTGGAGTGCAGTGGCATGATCTCTGCTCACTGCAACCTTTAATCGCATTATTTTAAAGTATATGTTTTTTGAGTGTCTACTATGTGAAGGCACTTAGATATTTGTTCTGAGTTGCTCAAGACATACAAGGAGACCTCAAACAGCAAATGGCTTAGCCAGGTGCTGTGGCTCATGCCTGATAATTCCAGCACTTCGGGAGGCCATGGTGGGTGGATCATGAGGTCACTATCCTGGCTAACATGGTGAAACCCCATCTCTATTTAAAATACAAAAAAATTAGCCAAGCATGGTGGCACGTGCCTGTAGTTCCAGTTACTTGGAAGGCTGAGGCAGGAGAATCACTTGAACCCGGGAGGCAGAGGTTGCAGTGAGTTGAGATTGCTCCACTGCACTCCAGCCTGGGCAACAGAGCAAGACTCTGTCAAAAAAAAAAAAAAAAAAAAAAAAAGCATATGGCTTAGTGGATATAAAAAACTGATATAGAAATAGCAATAATATATGTTCACAATATTTTGACTGGTCAGAGAAAAGACTTTATAGGGTGATGTCTTCACTCTCTATTGCTGCATAACAAATCACTCCAAAATTTAGTGGTTTACAACAACACCAAGTTGTTATTTCTCATGGTTTGTGGGTTGGTTATCCAAATGGTTCTACCAGTCATAGTCGGGATCACTGATATGGCTACTGTCATTTGACTGCTCAGCTCAAGCTGGTAGATCTAGATAAGCTCACTCATGCATCTGGCAGTTTATGTTTGCTACCAGCTTGATATCTTAGTTCTCCACATCACCCTTCGTGTTCTCGTAGCCTATACTAGGTTATTTCACAGCATGGTAGTCTTAGTGTTCCAATCAGGGAACAGTGAAAGCCATGAGTGTCATAAGGTCTGCAGTCCAAAATTAGCACACCATCACATCTAGCATATTTCATTTGTCAAAACAAGTCACAAAGCCAGATCAGATTCACAGAGATGGAAAATAGGTCCATCCTCTTGCTGACCAGAGCTCTAGTGCCACATTTCAAGGGCACGCAGACACTGGGGACAAAATTCACTGGGGATCACTATTATATCTACTGATCACAGAAGGCAGGTGGAATAAGTGACACCTGCTTCACAAGTCCCCTAGGAATTCTGTTCAAACCAGCTTCCAAACATCACAGACTATTTCAGATGCGTCATCTCTATCATGGGATGTCTCATTGTTTGGGAATTATTGAAACAGCAGTTATAAACATACCTGAACTCGTTTAGGTTCCAAGATTTTGGAGACAAGTATCTTGAGTTCTATCCCAAACTGGAGATCAGACTGTTGCTGAAGTTGACCCTGCTGAAGAGCCTCCCGATAAAAGAAATTGCACGTGTGAACTGAAGCACAGGTCTCCGGGTCCAGGAGGCCATGGGCACAGCTACCATGTGAGGCTGCATGCGGCTGTGTGGTTTGTGCACTGCACAGAAGCCATGGCTGACAGGGTGAGTTGGGGTTGAAATCTTCAAGGTCAGCTGTTTGCTAACCTGTGTCCCCAGAGCTGTGCTCATCCTGAGAAGGTGATTTTACTAATTTGTCTGCTCAGAGAGGATGCTCATTTCTGTTTATTCAGAAATGCTTATACCTATGCCTCTGATACAGATGCATGTTCTATCTATGGTGAAGGACCAGTTTTGTGTCATGTTGCTTCAATTTCCAATCTACTAAAGAGCATCTTGTGGTCCTACTGCATGTGACCAGTACTTAGTGTGTTAGGCACGCAATTTACCAGCTGTGTTTGGCAATACCCCAACTGGTCTGTATCCTGATTGCAAGATTTTTAAAAAAATGTTTAAGTTCATTATACATGTGCAAATGTGCAGGTTTGTTACATAGGAACGCACATGCCATGGTGGTTTGCTGCACCCATCAACCTGTCATCTACATTAGGTATTTCTCCTAATGCTATCCCTCCCCTAGTCCCTTAGCCCCTGACAGGTCCCAGTGTCTGATGTTCTCATTCAGAGAACATGTGTTCATGTTCTCTGTGTCCATGTGTTCTCATTGTTCAACTCCCACTTATGAGTGAGAACATGTGGTGCTTGGTTTTCTGTTCTTGTGTTAGTTTGCTGAGAATGATGGTTTCCAGCTTTATCCATGTCCCTACAAAGGACATGAACTCACCCTTTTTTATGGCTGCATAGTATTCCATGGTGTATATGTGCCGCATTTTCTTTACTGAGTCCATCATTGATGGGCATTTGCGTTGGTTTCAAGTCTTTGTTATTGTGAACAGTGCCGTAATTAAGACCACTGATCATACATTTGGCTGTTTCAGCAGAGTCAAATTTCTGTAACAGTCTCTACCCACTTGTGTCAGCATTGTGCTTTTCTCGTTCAGACTATTAATAGCTTGTGGACCAGGACTGGTGCCTGGACAACACTTTGATTAGTTTATGCCATCCAGCCTACATCCCCATACGCATGATTCAGGGCTGAGCTAGACCTTGCATTGGGGGAGCCCCTGATGGAACCAGGTTGTACATCTCACCCATAAACGGCCTACTCATTGACTGACTATTAATCCATTTAATGAGACACAGCACATAAAAGTCAGCCTGACTGGGAGAAGTTAATCTCTGGACCAGCCAGTTGGGCTTTCTCCAGTGGAGACAGAGGACGCTAGCCAGAGAACAAAAAGAAACAGGGGAAGGGAGCACAAAGATGAAGGCAGAAATATGCCAAAAAGTAGAGAACCCAGAGCCCATGAGGGTGAAATGAAAGGCAGCTGCCCCCTAAAGCCATCAGATGCCTTCTCAGGACCAGCACCAGACCTCATGAATTTTTATAATAAACACCCTTCTCCTAAGATGGCCTGGGGAAGGGTATAGTCCAAAAAGAAGAGAAAAGTGAAGACACCCCTAAAGAAGTTCAAAAAGTGTGTGCCATATGAGGCGGAGGGGGTCAGGGAAACCCAAAGTCCTGCTACAGGGAAGAGTTAAATAAATACTATTGCTTCTAAAATAGCTAACTTTGATTAAATAATTACTACACTCCCAGCACTATGCTAAGCACTTTACAAGTATTTTAAGGCATATTTAAGTCTCACAACTCTAATGAGAGAACAGGGGCTTGAAGCTAGGTGGGTGGCCCAAGAGTTGATGCTATCTTTCTCAAATAAAGCCAAAAAAGAAAAGAAAGAAAGAAAAATGGTGTTTGTTCCTAAGTGACCAAGTTTTCTCTGCCCAGACTACTGTCATCTAACAAGACACGGGTTGTATATATTGCACATCTATTGCAGTATAATTATTGGTTCATCTGGCTATGTTCTAACCTTGAAAAATATTTGTCTTCCTGGAGCATTATCTGGTATATACCTGGAGCACAATAAAAAAATTGTATTTTTTTTTAAATTCTATCCGGAGAAGGGAGATTATGGAAGATCTTGATGGTCAGACAAGAAGCTAGGTTTTGTTCTATGCACATTTGGATGCACTAGATGATTTTTGAGCCTGAGTGTGACCATGGTACATGAATGACCAGGAGAATGGAAAGGCTGGAGGCAGAGGTCCTTGGAAGACAGTATTTATCAGGCAAGAGTCTGAGGAGGGCCACAGAAATGAGAAAGATGGGACAGATGTGTGTGAGAACATAAGAGATTTATTATTACATAGGAAGCAATATTAGGTCATCCCAAGGAAGGTATCTGCCACTCAGAGTTACATTTTGAAAGTATTACTGAAGTAAACAGTGACTCTTTTAAAAAATGCCACACCATCAGTTTTCTTGATGACATAGGGAATGAACCAAGGTGGGGGCGGGGAATCATAGAAGATAAAGATTTTGAATAGAAAAGATATTTAGAAGAGGTGGACTCTGTGCCAGTCATGGAATGGTCAGGGATCAGAATTCATCATTGGTGGTTCAAATAAAAAGACTTTAATAAAAGAACTAAAGTCCCACTGAGAAGCCATTACTACTCCTAGTTTTGAAAAAATTAAGGTAGGAGATCTTAATAGGAACTCGGTGAGGAATGGGGGAGTTGTAGTACCAGAGGGTTACAGTGACTACCAGATGCATTGTACCATAGCTGGAAGAAATACTACAATATCCCCTTTCTCACGTTCCCCAGTCTCCTGATGGTACCTTTCACTGGCTGAACCAATCAGCACCTGGAAGACAGTGAGCTTGGGAGATGCAGCTCACAGAGGTAGCTCCCTGGGGCACAGAGCTGGACAGAGAAAGACAGACATATAGAACTGGAGAAGCAATTAGAGAACGTGAAGAAGTTCTAGAATATTTAACACATTTATTTTACTGATATTTTCCTTTTATGTACACAGAAACAATAAGTGACAAAAATGTCTAAATGTGTATAAAAGAGCCTTTGCGGAAAGTATACAACAAAAACTCAAAGTAACAAAGCAGCTTTTTTCTCATTCCTTTTCATGAAATAACAGTGAGTTACATCATCCGTAGCATGATGCTGCTCCTTTTTTCTTTTTTTAAAACAAAACAAAACAAAAAAAGATGATTTGGTAATCTGGTAATTTAGGATGCATTTGTTGCAAGAAACAGAACCCAATGCAAGATGATAAACAATAAAAACAGTATTAATTGCTTCCCATAACTAGAAAGTCCCTATTTAGCGTGGACATAAGGGTGGAGTCGATTTGGTGGTCCAATGATAACATCAAGTACATGGTTTCTTTCTGGCTTTCTGTTAGGTCTTTCATTGTCTCATATTCATCCTGAAGCTGCCTCCCTTCCTGTGGCTGAAAGAAGGCAGCAAGCAACCCCTTGAATTATATTTTCAATATAGATAGAGAGAAAACAAGTTGTTGCTGGAAACTCCCTTAGGAGATCCTTCCTAGAAGCATCTGGAACACTACCCCCTGTATCTCATTGGACCAATAGCAATGACCAACAAATAGAATCACACTGATTAACATAGGCTTGAGTGACATGACTATCCCTAGAGTCAAGATGGACTTAACTTCTCCCCACAACCAGACAGCTACACTAGAGAACTGTGGATTACTACATGTTCCCTGCCCTCCAAAAGTTAGGGTAATCACCAAGAGAGGGGCAAATGAGTCCTTGGGAAATAGGCACCACCTGTACAATACTATTTAACTAAAATATCATTACTTTTCATGGCATTATAAAACATGCAATACATGCACATGCACCTTTTTTTTTTTTTTTTTTTTTTGAGATAGGGTCTCACTCTGTTAACCAGGCTGGAGTGCAATGGCATGATCACAGCTCACTGCAGCCTCGAACTCTCAGGCTCAAGCAATGCTCCCACCTCAGCTTCCCAAGTAGCTGGGACTACAGGCAAGTGCTACTACACCCAGCTAATTTTTGTACAGCCTGGGTTTCACCATGTGGCTGGTCTCGAACTCCTGGGCTAAAGCCATCTGCTCGCCTCAACCTCCCAAAGGGCTGGGATTATAGGCATGAGCCACCACGCCTAGCCAGTCGAGATTTTTCATAGCAAACAACTGAATACACCCAGGCTGGTGGAATTAGAAAAAGACTTTACAAAAGGCATTTGGGAGTTCCTAGAATTTTCAGAAGACTCAGAGAATTAGACCATAAAGCTGATCGATCACACCAAATTCTTTGCTATTGAAACACCTCATGATACCATTTGGCAATACAGCATGTAGAACTGAATGCCAGGAACTCTGCCACTACCAACACCAAAAACCTGAACAGCCAGGCACAGTGGCTCAGGCCTTTAGTCCCAGCTACTGGGCAACAGAGTAGGACCTCATCTCTAAAACAAAGAAACAATAACAACAACAAAAACCCCAAACACCTTTGCCTCTAAGCTGGTCTGGAGACAGATCCCATGATGCCTTCAACTGCATCCAAATCTCAAGTGTGCATGCCCAATTGTCAGGGCCCAGGTGATATGCCTGAACCTTAGCTTCCACAGAGTATGGCGATGGCATGTCTGGCATCTACCTGAGAAGGTAGGATTCAATGTGTGATGTAGTCAAGGTCAGAAAAGTATCCAGAAGATTTTGAGCAGCACCAAATAATACTTCAACATGCAATGTCATTCATGGCTTCTGTTTGCCCAGGAAAATGTACTCCTGGGCAAATGAATCACAGCTCAGAGAAAGAAGATTTGTTCAGCAAATGCCTGCAAAAATGCCTCACTCTGCAGTTTAATAGGGTGGCAATGCAAACAGGATGCTCTGGGAGGAAATCATCCCTAGCTATCTTAATCTATACCTCTAGCAAGCGCAAAATTTACTTACTTCTAGGACCAACACTGATCTCTGCCATACCATAAATACTCATTTGTTTTAACAACTGTCCTATGTATTATTTGTGTATCGCTTAGTTTCTTGGCTCCTTCTGACAAAATCCGTATCTTTCATAATATGCTTCAGAAATAAAAGCCTATTAAGAACAGATATATTTCAGGTTCATTTCTCTTTTTCGGTGTGGCATGTTCACTATGAGGGATCGAGAGAGTAGAAAACTACACGGATAAACCAATTTGCATTGCCTTGACTGGTGTTTTTATAATAATGACCTAATTCTTATAAAGAAATAAAACAAGCCGGGTGCGGTGGCTCAAGCCTGTAATCCCAGCACTTTGGGAGGCTGAGGCAGGTGGATCACGAGGTCAAGAGATCGAGACCATCCTGGTCAACATGGCGAAACCCCGTCTCTACTAAAAATACAAAAAAATTAGCTGGGCATGGTGGCATGTGCCTGTAATCCCAGCTACTCAGGGGGCTGAGGCAGGAGAATTGCCTGAACCCAGGAGGCGGAGGTTGTGGTGAGCCGAGATCGCGCCATTGCACTCCAGCCTGGCTAACAAGAGTGAAACTCCGTCTCAACCAAAAAAAAAAAAAAAAAAAAAGAAATAAAACAAAACTAACATATATTTGACACCAACCATGTGTTCCTGTTTTAGGTGTTCTACAAACAGTATCGCATTTTATCTTCCCAAAAAGAAGAAGGTAGGTGTTATTATTCCCATTTTACCAGAGAGGAAACTGAGGCTCACAGACATTATCCATCTTGCTCCTCGTCATATAATCTGCCTCCGAGAATCATCTACTTTCGAAGTCTTGTGACACAAAAACAAAGAGGTGACCTACTTCAGAGATGAGGGTAGAATTCTTATATTCCCTAGGACTCTTCTACCATGCCCCTCCAACCATTGTTTCCCCCGCACTGAGATACGATGCCTGGTTTTACTGTGCGTCTCAGATGACAGTTTCACCAACCCATCCGCTCCAGGTTTCTTCCAGCCGTCATTAACTCTAATTTCATTATCACCTGTTCTGGTGTGACCCTGTTCCCTGCACACTTCTCTACTTTCTCTTGGGAAATGAATTTCTGTCTCTGCATCAGCTCTCTATCCAACTGTGTGAGCCCCGAGGCAAAGCACTCATTTGTATGTGAGTGCTGTCAGTCTCTCTTGTCATCCTCAGCTACCTCCTAAGGCTGTGACTCTTCGGTCACCTCTGGCTTCACACTAGACTAAAGGGAATTTCTTAACCAGCATGTTGTGTGTGTGTGTGTGTGTGTGTGTGTGCACGCATATGTGCACATACGCTTAATATCACTCAGATCATTCTGATTTCATGTATGAATTATAGTTCTGCATTTTACTAAAGCTTCCTTTCACCCCTTTCGTTTTATTTTGTGACTTCTCACACCAGTACTGGATACAGCTCATGTATCCTTTGGGAGAAATAATAAATAATTTTCTCTTTGGGAGCAAATTAGGGGTAGTTTATTTGATTTGCCCAGAAAGGCCAAATTTCTCAAAACACTAAGTAAATGGGAGGCTGCTCTAGCAATACCAATGGAGAATCCATCGAAAAGCTCAGAAGTCCTACTGATTGGGGGGGCGGGGAAGATATAAAAGACAATGAAAAAAAAAGACCTGCCTCTCCTTTCTCCTTCTTCCCTCACCCCCCAAATCCCCCCTCCTCACTAGCCCTCTGCAGTGTGATTGTCTTCTGATTAGAGGCCAGACAAAATAGCAGGGCAATAATGTTTTATTTCTGTTTTGTTGCCAATGAGCTTGTGCTAAATCTCTCTATTCCCAGCCTCCTCTCTTCAACTACATATACCTCAAGCAAAACAGAGGCAATGGAACTGGAATGTGTTAAGTCAGGGCACATAGGTCCATACGGGCACACACACTTATATATGTATATACAAGCACATATAGTCTCATAACTTCCATTCTTTTACAAATGAGGGCAGTTCTTTTTGTGATCTAATAACATTTTAATAAACTTGAATTTCAAACTACTACTTAACCTAACATTAGGTAACATATTAACTTATGTTACATAAAGTCTCCATTATTCATTCCTTTTTGGTTTTGCATTTTATATTTTTGTGAGAAGTGAATGCTGTCATCACGGTCCTGGTCTGCTTCTCTTGAGTATGTGTGAGAGTTATTATGAAGGCAAACCAAGGAACAAGGACAAATATCATTGCCGACTTCAAAAAATAAACAAAGAAACAGAAGACTGTGCTATCCTGACCAGGACAGAAGGGGAAAATAAGTTTAACATGTCCAAAGAGAGAAGTCGTAGCTACTTGGCAAACGAAATGACTGAAACGATGCTGAATCTTTCCAAGAAAAGTTATGTCTGATTAAATTTTTCCCTCTGATTCATCCTAAGAAACCATTTTCCCCCAAGGCCTGGAATGGACATTTTGAAGGACACATGCCTGTTATTGATACTGAATTCAGTCTCAGCATTATTTTAAAGCGATCACAGTTGTAGCTGTACGCCAGTATGTGTATAGCCTTCAGATAAGCAATTGACTGTGAAATAATAGTACACAGCATTTAATATATACCCTCTGGTTATGGGTGTGCATACTAAACATACAGTATTTTAAAATATATGCGTATACATATAAATGCGCAAACCCCGCAAGTTAAAGCTCTCTATCTCTAAATGGACTGGCAGCTGCTTGAAATTTCCCCTCTACTCTCCCTAAGGTCTCAGGTGTGGGATCCCTGAGCCAAAGTCTCAGCTAGAACAGGTGTCTATCGCTGGGTAAATAGCAATTAGGCCCAAATTTCAGACTTTTTTTTTTTTTCAAATCCCTTTCGGAGGAAAAGCCCAGGAATAAATAGTTGCTGTAACGGCCAGGGGTATTGTGTAGCATTATAGCCTCCAGCTGGTCTATTACATACTATAGACAGGCAAAGAATACGGGCACCTGACAGATGTGTTCCGTTAGCTTCATTAGGAAAGAAACAAAAAAACTCCTCAATTAATAGCAGCAGAGCCAAATGGGGGTGGGGGGAGAGCTTGAGGGGAGAGGAATCATAGCCTGTTATTTAAACAGAGTCAGGGAGCCTTTCACTAGTGGCTTAATATGATTCATTAATAAAAACAGCTTTTTGAATGCCCAGTTTAAGTCAAAAGAAATCACTAGCATTTTTTTTCCCCCAGCAAAGGAAGGGCAAAATGACAAATTGCTGCTGTTAAATTCATTTCACGTGGGGATGGCCTTTCTCAAAGATCCCTTAAACGGCAAGGCTGGGTGTTTGTCACACTAAGTGGCAGAGCAGTCCTCAAAAATCGACTGTGGCACATCAGGGTCTCAGATGAATGGGCAGCAGTGGCTATCCAATAATTTTGTATATCCAGACCAGGAAGCGTTTAGTGTTGTTTACATGAACGAGGGTTTTTAAAGTAATGAATGCAGCTCTTACCCTGATGAAAGGAAAATCTGTCCATGGAGTCACTTTTAATTTTTTTTCTTCTTCTTCTTGGAATGCTTTGAAATACTAGAGAAGCTCCATTTGTGATTGAGGGTTTTGTTTCTTGCAAGCAGCAGAAGTCTGGTTATTTCTCCTTTTGTATTTCCTTCACTGCAGATATATATGGAATCTATATACAATGTAAATATGTACAATTATGAAAAGGAGAGTTATAGACTGTATTGGCAATATATGAGTTCTGGAAAAAAAATGGTTCGTTTTCCAAGCAAGCCAGAACTACAGTAAGCACTCAGCTTTGATAATAATAATTCCCAGTGATGATTCCAGTGTGATACTTTAAAGAAGAATACTGTTGCTACCAGGAGGCTAAAAGTAAACAGTCTGACCTAGTTGCTGGGCTTAAGGAATGAATTCCTGATACCCCCTCTCACCCCCATCACCACCACTCAATTTATACAGCACAGAGTAAAAAGGACTGGGAGGCAAGAATCTAGAGAATTCAGGGGAATTTCTGGTCAGTAATCCAGGTAATTCAGGCATAATTACTACGAGGGCATTAACTTGAATAGTTTTTTTTACTATACTAAGAATTCATGGATAGCAGGATTCTAACTACCAAGGCATAGTTCAGTGGAGAATAGCCATAGGAGTCCCGGGGTAACCTAGGCCAGCAAGGATGTGCTCCAAAATCAGAATTGAACACTCATCTGTCTAATTGGGGTGTTGTCCCGCCAAAGAAATAGAAATCAAAACATAAATGGTCATGGCCAAATATGATGGGCCAGGGTCTTTGTGATGGAAATGTAATTGTAAATCTTTATGGCCAACTCAGGCTGTGATGTCTTGATGCTCTTCAATTTTTAAAATATACTCTTGGCTTCTATTTGTATTTTCCCCTTCAAATAATAGCTACAGAACAAGAAGGCCTAATATCTATTCCCAAATGAACAGGAATGAAAAGAAAAAACAGCAAGCTTTCCTGGAAGCAAAGGCATTTTTCACCCAAAAGTCTCTTTCTACACTGCTCATATTTCACATTTGACATCAAGGAATTGCAAACATGAAGGAAAAAGGTCAGAATGTGAAACCGTTATGTTCAGACTCTAAGTCATTATGGATCTTAATCTTTAGAAACAAGTAATAGTTCCAGCAGTAACTTAGCATTGGTTATAACTTAAAGTTCCTTCTCAGAGACCTGATGAAAGAAACCTTCATTATCGCTGTCTGGCAGATCTTTGTAGAATGCAGTCTTTCAAACATAATATCACTTTTGATGAGGTTGCATAAAATGTACAAAACTCCCACCAAAAGTTGAGGTCAAAATTTCAAAATCATGAAAATAATCCCTTAGTACAAACAACCAACAACATATAATCCTAGCCAGCAAGTTTGGGTCAAAAATGAAGTAGATTTCAGCTTGAGAAAAATACAGCTTGGATTTTTATTATTTTTCCCTTCTCAACTTAATGTGTCAAATGTCCTTTTTTTTCCTTTAGTGTTTTTAAACTAATCAGATGCATGGATGCACGCTTGGTTTCCAACAGTGTATAGACACCTTGAACATGATGCTGATGTTTTCGCCTCCTGAGTCTCAGATTCATTCCATGCTCTCCATCCATCCCATCACCATTCAGCTCCTTGTCATTGCTCACTTGAGCTACTGCATAATTTCTTTTTCTTTCTTTTTTGAGACAGGGTCTCACTCTGCCACCCAGACTGGAGTGCAGTGACAGTCATAGCTCACTGCACCCTTGACCTTCCAGTCTCAGGTGATCCTCTCACCTCAGACTCCCATCTAACTGGGACTACAGGTGCACCATGACGCCCGAGTAATTTTTGTATTTTTTGTAGAGACGGGGTTTTGCCCTGTTGCCCAGTCTGGTCCTGAGCTCCTCGGCTCAAGTGATCTGCCCAGCTCAGCCTCCCAAAGTGCTTTCATTATGGGAGTGAGCCGCTGCACTGCAAAATCCTCTTCATCAGTCTCTTGGCCCCCAGTCTTAAAACCTCCAGACTTCACTTGCCTGCCAAAAGGAACTTTCTCAAATGAGAACCAGATGCCCATTCCTTGCTCCAAAAGCATTCCTTGGCTCCCATCATTTAGACAATGAAATCCAAAGTCTTTAGCACAGTTGACAATGACTGGACTGACCATCTTCTGCCATTCCCCATCATTAGGTCCAGTAGCTTTTCTGGAAACTTCTAGTATATTCCATGTAAGTGAGCATATGTATGATGTTAGCTGAGTGTTTCTTGCAGATGTCCTTTTATAAGGTTGAGGAATTTCCCTTATACTTCACCTTTGACAGAGACGTTTTATGAGTGGGTGCCACACCTGAGGACTCAATGCTAATCACAAATGAGTCACCATTTATATATATGTTAGGAGAATAAATATATTAATAAATCTCTTCTGAGTATATGTCATGTCTGATGTTTTTGGTCCAGTCCTACTCTGATTTAATATTTTTTTCTTACTGTCTCTATTTCCCTTACACTGTGCACCCAGCATGGTCCGTCTCACACTATATGCTCCTTGAAACCAGGTGTGATGACTATGTAATTCTTTATACTCAGCGCATATACATGTAGATTCATGGCTCAGTAATATATTTTGTTACAAGCACAGAGTTGAAAGAATAGAATTTCTGGTTTGTTTACTACCTTGCTCCAGGATTAATGTTTGAAAAGAAAATTTGAAAGTAGAATACATTCAGACAGAAAAATGTTTTGATTACTGAAATTTGTGCATGTGGCCAACTCTGTTTGTGAGAGGGTTACAGTATTTGCTACTAAGTGTGTTGAGATAGCCTAATTGGTACCATAAGCTGAGAAGGACTTTTCATACAGTTTTCTTGTTGGTGTAAAGAAGGATCACATGCTTGTAGATTTCCTTCTATTCAAAAATCATTCATCTTTCTTTTGCTGTTCACAGATTTTCAGGGCCAGATTCAGTTAGAACTGTCACAGACAGGCACAGACAAACACAAACAGGAAAAGTGTTTTAGAGTAGCAAAGAACTGGATAGATTCTGCCACTTATTTTACTGTCTCTTGTTATCTCAAATATATCTGTTTATCCCATCTGTCAAGAAACCTGCTGATTTTAACATTCCATTTTGTTGTCAACAACTCTTTCTATTCTCTCCAAACCTTGAAACCACACAATGAAATTCCACTGGCATTTGGTTAAAAAAAAAAAAGCCTCATAAATAATTTTCAGCATGTTTGAGGCTTGTATTTGTGATCTTTCTCTTCCATTCTACCCTTTAGTTCCCCTAACTAGGGTCACAAAAAAAGGAAATCATGGACTTTTTAAATATAGCACAGAAACTGTTTGGGTGGCAAATTTTTTTAAAGAAAAATAAATGATAATCCCAGGACCTTCTCTTAAGGGGTAATCTTAAGAGAAAAAATTTATGAGAAAAGACAAAATACAACTTTAAAAACAAAGCAACTTCTGTTTGTATTTAAAAAGATAATATTGAAAAATATTCATGGCAAACTGACCAAGTGTTTATCTTTTCTATAGAGAGAATGAAGTTAAATGGATGAGAAAATATGAGAGTCCCGATAGCCAAATGGACACAGGATGTGAAAAAACGATTCTGAGCATTCAACCAGAGTCATAAAAATTCAAGAGCAAGGTATCATTTTTTACTTTTGCCAAGTATTTGGAATATTAATACTTAGTGTTAATAAGGCTGAGGAGAAGCTGAAGCTCTCACCTAGTGATATACTAATGACCCTATTCTATGGGAAAGCAGCTGGCAATGTTTCAGGAATCATAAAGGTGTTCATACTCATTTGCTCTGAAATTCCTTTATGGAAAATACTCAGAAATTATGGCAATTTTTCAAAATATGTGAGTATATTTATCTCAATGTACATTTCAATAGTAAAATATTGAAAATATCCTACATGTTTATGAAACACATATATAAATAGAACATAAAACCAAAAAATTATATGTGCCATAGGTTTTTAATCATATAAAGAAAAGCCAATGGATTATATTTAGAGAAAATAGAATAGAATACAGATTCTAAATGCTTTGCTCTCATTGAAGAGCTGGCTGATTAGGAAAAGATGATTTTTGAGAGGCTTTCCTGCTTTAATTATATGTATATATAACATATAAAATATAAACTGCCTTTAAAGACTATAATAAATGCATACATTGTTAGCAGACAAATGGTAAGGGTGGGGAAATTATGCATATTTTTTCTTTCAATGATTTGTACTTTAATTTTTAATAAAAATGAGTCACTTCTACAATTGGAGAAAAAGTAGAGGTTCAAAAGACTTAAAAATTTGGGGCTTTTTACATTTCCTTTTTTGGGGTCTTCTGTGATAAATAAAATCTATCTAAATTATTTACCCCTGAGAGGGAAAATTATTTGCATCTAATATGTGTCAGGCACTATGCTAAGCAATTGGACATATCTCATTTCATCTTTATGATAACCCTGAAAAATAGATGTTAACTTTATTTTTATATGTCAAGAACACAAGGCTCAAAAAGTGTAAGCATCTTACCCCAGATCATATGGCTAAGAAGAACCATATTTGGTGTTTCAACACTATACGATTCCCATGTTATCATCAATGTTGACAAGCCTAAGATGGCAATTCTTCCAGGTGAAATAATTTATTATTAAGAAAAATAAATTATGAATTTATTTATTAAAGGAATAAGATTAAAATTCACTTTTAATTTGAGCTTTTGCATTGCCTTTGTTTGTTTAGAGATTGAAAGAGCAGGAAAGAAATTCAAGAAGCTTCTTTTCTGAAATCAGCCAGCATTGTTTTACTTTTCAAATGAGTGGGAAATAATTCGCAGTGTATAAGGATAGTTATCAGTTATCAACCATGATTTCTGTTATACATCTAGTCTGGTCACATCACGTCCAGCAACACGATATTTACCTGACCCATAGTTCAGTAAAGGCACTTGGAATCTTTCTGACAAGCCTATCCTGCAGTATTTTGTGACTGATCTATAATGAAAAGAATGGCCAAATGACAGTCATTTAAGACTGAGTTTCTATTCTTAAGCTTCTCTTACACCAGTTTGTCAAAAATACCTCATCAACATAGATCAACGGTGAGGTCTGAGACAGCTTTGCTCTTGCTTTCTTGTTGCTTTGATTCCTTCCTTAATTATTTTATGCCTAACTAACTAGAAGCAATTTTCAGCATCTTCCTCATACTTAGGACAAAGCTGCACAGGTAAGTAAAATCAGTATCAGCCTCTTGCATTATAGATGCCTGGTGTTTCTTTCAAGGCATGTCATATGCTTGAGCCAGAAGCCAGAAATGATCTCACCAATGCCCAAAAGGAGACATTCACCCTCTCTTTGCCTCTCCCCACTATCTTAAAAATTAGAGGGACATAGCTCATTCGTCCCCTCTCACAAATCTCCCCTTGACCATAGGGACAGATAGATTATGGCTGAACTTTTATTCTCTTGTTATGTGCATGGGTAAGTTTTTGAAATAGAGGAATTAGTGCAACCTGAAAAGTCTGTTTTTATCTCTCTGTGTGCTTTTAATTTTAAAAAAAATTTCCTCTTTCATCCTTGCTTCATACTGTACTACAAATTATGCTGGCTCTATTCCTCTAGTGCATTAAGCTAGTGAGTTCCTATGTCTCAGCTCTCCATGTGGGTTCCGGCATCAAAGCCTTGGGCCAATTTTATTTCATTTGTATTTGCTGTCAGAACAATGTCTTTATTCTAAAATGCCCTTCTCAAATCACCTCTCAGGTGGTTTGATACAAGTAGCACGCAGCAGAAAGATATCTTTTTTTAAAATCTGTGTTATTTCTTTTATGTTTTACCCTATGAATACTGAATGCATGGCACACTTGATTAAACAACATCCTGAGTTCCATTTTCAAGATGAAATGTATCTTTTATTTTAAATATCTTTGAGACAACTGATCTGCTCTCCTTCTATGGAAGGGGTTTTTGTTTGGACGGAGGTGGTCTATTCAAATTACTGCTCAGCAATAAACGTTTTTACAATATCATTTGTTTTAGACTGCCAGATGATACCTAGGTTGATTTGATTTTGTACAAAATTCTCACAAAATAAAGACTGAAGTGCATTTAGGGAGCTGACAAGGCTGTAGAATTCCATCATGTCAAATTAGCAGGAGAAGGAAAATGAGAGCGAGGGTGGACTGAGAATCCCGTCATGTTGCCTAACCACGCTGCGTAAACATGGAGTGCTCACAAGAAAACACCTTTCTTTCCTTTATTGCATGTCTTGTAGGAAGCCAAAGGGAGGGGGGAGAAGAGATTTAAGGAGAAATTGCAGCAAACTGGCAGGTAGTGGGCAGGGGATCAATCCAGTTTGTCACATTAAGGATTGTAAAGAATCCATCTCAGAATGACATTGATGACTCAGGGTATTCAGCTCAGTCCAGACTAAGGCAAATGGCAGTGGCGCGGTTAGCCCAGAAGTCAACTGGGAATTCAACCTCGGAGAATGCTGGGAGGAAGGGAGACAAACAAGGTACAGCACAGCAACTGATTCTGCAGGGCTGCATTTGTGAGAGAGTTAGAGCTCTTGCCCACCCTCCCCATTTCTCTTTGATCGCAAAGTCAGACATCCTCCATCAGGCTCACCCTTTCCGTGGCTTCCCTTTGCAGATGTCCATCAATTGAAAGCAAACTGTTGTGCACACCTGTGGTCTATATACTGGGCTAGGGAGAAGATAACCTGCAGGTTCATAGGTACATGTGCTGTTCTTAGATAAGTCATTCTTAATACAAACTACCCTACACCCACCACTACTTCCTGCTTCTCACTGGCCCCCATCAGTGTCACAGAGAGAGTATACCCTCAGACCCTGCCCAGTTCCTTTGACCCTCTCTATCCACAGAGTAACTGCCAGGTAACAACCACTGTCTGTCCTTCATTGCACTTTTCCTAATTAGCAGGTATATTTAAGTGTTTATTTGTTTAGTTTTTGTCTTTCTCCCTAGAGAAAAGGGAAACCCTGTGGGGCATCTCTCATTTGCTGCTATCTCCCCACTGCCAAACACAGTCCTGGCGCATAGTAAGGCCTTAGTAACTGCATGTGGAACAAGTGAATAAATTGTTGGATGGGCCAGGCACAGTGGCTCAGGCCTAAAATCCCAGCACCTTGGGGAGCTGAGGCTAATGGATCACTTGAGGTCAGGAGTTGGAGACTAGCCTGGACAGCATAATGAAATCCCATCTCTACTAAAAGTACAAAAATTAACTGGGCAGGTGCTTGTAATCCCAGCTACTCAGGAGGCTGAGGCAGGAGAATCACTTGAACCCAAGAGGCAGAGGTTGCAGTGAGCGAAGACTGCACCACTGAACTCCAGCCTGGGCGACAAGAACAAAACTCCATGTCAAATATTCATATGTGTATATATATATATATATATATATATATATATATATACACACTGGATGGATGAGTGCAAGAATTTATAAAGTATGTTTCTAGGGAATAGAATATACAGGTTTCTATCTTACAGATCTGGTCAAGTCAGAAAAAAAAAGGTATTTTGTCATGTTGCATTAATTCTGATATTTTCTTATATTTTAACATCTTTCATATGGGATGGATTTTACAATTTACAGAGCCTTTCTTTTCTTTCTTTCTTTCTTAATAGCACACAATATAATAGCGTGTCTTAGAATCATTGGTTTCTTAGAAGAGTTATAATCACAAATCCACAGCCAATATAAAAGCAAATAAAAACATCTGTATGGGTGATGTCACCCACAAGCTTCCCAGGGTTCCTTCAGAATGAGGCTTACCAAACCTTACATCAGAATCATTTTGTTGAAAATACTTATTTCTGTGATCAGCTCCAGAGATTCTGATTTAGCAAGTCTGAAGCAATGTTCAGGAATCTGCACTTTTAAAGCCTTCCAATGTTTTTGCTGCAAGTGATCCTCTGCCCTCACTTTGAGAAATATTCCATACAACAAAGTTTTTCAAATGCTTCTCCATCCCTATTAAGGTACGTGAAAAGGTTCCAGTAATTTTACAAAAGTCATTGAAGGTCTAGTCTTCAAAATAGAACTAACCACAGGTCCCTCTGCCTTGGGCCATTCTTAACCGTTCCTACCGGAAGACACACTTGGTAATTGCTGGGCACCTTCACTGACTTGATACTACTAGAAAACACAACTGAATTTCAGATCATACAGTGCCTTTTGGCTCAATTTACATTAGAAAGTCTAATAGTTGAACCATGGTAACATATCCAAGAGGTAACATCTGGGTGGATTTGCAGAAGGATTTGGGTGGATTTAGCATTTCTCAGGTGAACAAGAACTGGGAAGGAGGGTTTTTTCTAAGTGGGAGGAATAGCATATGCTAGTAGGTAGATATGGATATCACCTTAAATCCCTCTTGGAAGCAGAGAGTCAATCAGCAGTTATAAAGGAAAATATTATTACTACTTTTTTTGTCAAGGACTATCCTTTATTAAAGCAGATATTTATCTAATATCCAATGCTTTTCTTGCAACTACCCTTAACCATGAGAATAATATTTGTGTTAGGAGCCTCTAGAGGAGCCCCAATGATCCTCACATCCTGGTATTTATTCCTTTGTGTAACCTGTGTTCCTTGAGTGTGGGCTGGACCTAGTGACTTGCGTCTAGTGAACAGAAAACCACACACATGATGGAATATTACCTCCAGGATCAGATAACAAAATGGCTTGCTTCCATCTTGCTCATACTCTTGCTTTCTCATTCACTTGCCCCGAGGAAACCAGCTGCCACATTGTCAGTGGTCCTCCACAGATCCATAAGCAAGGAACTGAAGGGGCCCTTCAGCCAACAGCCTGCAGGGAACTGAATCCTGCCAATAGTCATGCAGACGAGCTTGGAAACATACCCCACTCCACATCTTTAGATGTGATCACAGCTCTGGTTGACAGCTCAAATCAAGCCTTTAGAAGAGACAATGGCTCTGGTTGATGGCTTGGCTACAACTAGCCAGACATCTCATCTAAGTTGGGTTCAGATTTCAGATCATCAAAATCTGTGAGACACAGTACGTGTTTATCATTTTTACACTGCTATTTCGGGGTAATTTTTTACACGGCAGTAACTAAATAACAAAAGACTCTTGGGGGCACTTTACATGTCTCACTAGATACACACAAAATCTTTGAGAGGAAGACGGCAGACATCCTTACCCCCATTTCACACATCAGGAACCTGAATCCAAGAACTCTGTTACTTAAAAAGGTCACTGGACTCAGACATGGCAATACTAAGGCTCAAACCTAGATTCCATGCTCATTCCTCCGAACCACATTTGCAAGAGCATTCCATTAAGACTCTGCAGAACTGAGTCATGATTTTAGCTCTACCAAATACTATCTGTGTCATTGAGTAGATCAATTAACCCACCTGGCTCAGATTCTTCATAGAGAGTGAGATGTTGGGCTGAGGATCATCAAAGTCTCCCTTAGCTCAAAATGTTCTCCATTTTATAAAAGGAAGGCAAACGATGTAACAAAGTGTTTCGGTGGCTAGAGGTATCATCAAGAAAACTGTCCCTCAGCTCCAGTCTCTGTCCATTATTCCTGTGCTAGTCTCAATGTGCTTAACTTGTTCCTTTTACCACCAATTCTGGGAGAAATATATGGCCCTATAATCCTGTCGTTGAGCTTCCTCTTGAGGAACAGTTCCCTGCTATGACCTTTGCAGATCCAGCAATGCCCAGTTTGGGGGGCCATACATGCCAACTGACAGTAAGAAAACCAACTTTTATCAGCTGGTTCTGTTCACTGAAGTATTGAGCTAAATTATCCACACTCAGAAATTCATAATCTCATTTCTGTGACTTACTTTAACTAGTTAGCACTTAATGGTTTGGAGAGCCAGAGGCACTGCCAAGAGTAAATCAACACAAAATATATTGCTTGACTACTCATTGAAAGAACTTGCCATTACATGATGAGTTAACAGTAAGTTATCGGAAATGTGACTACCTTTATTGTAAATGATTCTTTTTTAATCCATGCGGGAGAGGAGTGGGAGAGTAAATGTACTGTGCCATTATGAACCTGTCAGTCACACATGTATGAGACATCAGCTCCATCTAGAACAAAATTTGCTGTCACTCAGAAACCATGTTTAACATTAATCTGTTATTCTGATCTGTACTCACTAGATTTTTGATGGACAGATGAACTTATAAAATTTTTAATACAGCCATTTTCTAAAAAGCTAAAACTTGAAGTTACATTTACTCTTGGTAAGAATTAACCATAATTATCTAATGTCCATTTCCATTGTTCATTCTAGTCTCATTCATCTTAAATGCCTAGTAAGACTCTGTAGGTATATATATGGTATAGTCAATATGATCAAGATTGTAGCCAAATAACTGGTGTTGGCAAAACTCAGAGTAAGAAACTACACTACAGCATCATCACAAATAAGCACTAAATTTGTCTACTCACAGATGCAGACAACAATTCATTTTAAATACTTGTTTTCCCGCAGGCAGGAAAAAGATGGATAAATAAATAAAAATCAGCAATGCTGTGTCCAGGGTCTAGAATAAAAAAATCTGTTTTGCATGAGATGACATTCTGAATTAAAATAAACAGTGAAGATTTAAAACACAAATGGGTGGTCAAATTGAACTGATGAGCAAACAGAAAAAGATAAAGAAAAGAAAAGGCATTTGGAAAAACCACAGCAAATATTATATATCATTTACTTGAATGAGTAATGAAGAACTAGTAAATGACGAGTGTCATCACCTTAAATAATAACAATCCCAGAAGTGCTTCAGGAGCATCCAAGTGGACACTGCCCTGTGTGGATCCCCTTCCCACCATGAAATATAAGAACCCACGACAGCCTGGTGACTTTACAGATTGAAGCTACTTCCAATATTTCGAATTCAAAAATAACCTCTTTGACAAAGGCTATATACTATTCATTCTCCAACATGACTAGAAGGCACCTACAAATCAAAAACACCTTTTTAAACAATGCAATTATTTAACATTTTATAAGCATTTTTATGTTTCAAGATATTTTAACAACTTTAGTGTAAAACATTCATAACTTTAAAAGTCTTCATTGTTTGCCTGGAATCCAAATGTAACTTAGTATCTTGTATTTTTCTTTTGGTAGCTCCGACAAACCTACTCCTATCCTCTGGGAAGCAATAGGTAGTTAGCCAGCTAGTTGGGGCACAGCTGAGACCAGAACTCAAACCTCAGCACTCTCAGCTCTGAGCACCTCCCACAAAGGATTAAACCCAGGAGGAAAGTTACAACTAACGCAATCTGAGGAACAAATCATGAAGCACAAGAACGGGTTAGGTTGGAAAAACAGAGGAGAGAATATACCTTCCCAAATGGCAAAGAAAAAAAAAGTTTTCAAGGCAACTGCAATTATTTGAAAATTATTTTCAAACAAATATATATGTATATATTATTTTCTTAGTGTCTCTCCAAAAGTCAGTGTTCCAAACCCACATTAGATTCTGTCCAACAAAATCTTGTTTCTCACCTAGATCTGAATTTTCCAGAGAGGTTGGATAGAAGTCAGCAGAATCTGAAGCTAAAATGTATGATCTAGTACGCAATAGAGATTCAGCACCTCGGACAGTGGTCGCCATTGTGGTAGATGACACATATCCCTTCTTTCTAACTATTCTTGAGTAATGAGACTTTGGAGACTTGCTGCTCCCTCTGTGAAACTAGCTGCATATTCTCACAGGTCGCATCCCTCTAATGGGTTACTTCATCACGAGGGCAGATTAGGTTTCCAAACAGATGTTGGATATTAACATCCAAATCACCTTCTATCACAACTTGAGGTCATTCTTTTGTTCTTTCTTTTGTTTTTAAACCCTTTCCTGTCTTTTCAAATGCTTATCCAATAATTTTTTTCTCATCATTTAAAAAACTTTATTTACTCCACAAATTGGCATGCACATCGTGTAGCCTTGATGCAGACCCTCATAACTAAAATAACATTGTACTTGAGAAATAAAGATGTAATAGGAGAAGAAAAGGCAAAACTATAAGAAACAGACAATGTGTTAGTGATTGCCAGGGGATGAGAATGAGGACTGAAGGTAGTTGCCTGCAAAGGGTCACAAGGACCGTGGGGAAACTGTTCTATACCTGGATTGCCATGGTGGTGAGACAACTGTATGCATTCAACAAAACTCACAGGACTCTATATTATAGAGAGTTAATTACAGTTTATGCAAATTATACCTCAATAAATCTGATTTTAAAAGAAAAACATATTATAAAAAAGAGAAATATATGTCTAACAACTAGCTCTGCAGGGTGGATCATGGTTAGTCTTGCCACAGTCTGCACTGCTTTAAGACAACAGCTGAATTAATTACATTTGCTCTAAAAACTTCATTTGAAAAGGGACATTTACCAGCTAGAGATGATCCTGATGTTGGTGACTAGGATTAATAGGCTAGACCTTTTAGGGTGGTTTCAGCAAACAGGACTTGTGCTAATAAGTGGAAGTGAGAAGAAGATGGAATCAAATTATTTAATAGAATCAGTTGCGTTTTTTTTTTTTTTTTTTTTATCTCTGGGGAAGGTATTCAAACAGTAGTTAAGTAACATTCTAGGAGAGATTATACTAAAGAGATGTCGGGTTAGATGGAAGTTAAATTAGATGTCAGCTAACAGTATTTACAACTCTAAAATTCTATCGAATTAACCCAAAGTCCACTTATGTATCATGCTTAACTCTTAGTATGACCTTATAATGCATTACGTTTCAGAAAACAATTCAAAGTTCACTCTGTGGTAAACAATCATAACTGTTTTTTCTTTAGAATATAAAAATATATGTATTATTCCAAATGAATTTCTAATAACATCAACAATTATTACCTTTATATAAAATATATGATATTTACACCAATTTTATTCCTTAAAAGCACAGTACAAGTTGTTCTGTACAAAATGAGATTAAAAACTTGTTTATTTCTTTTACAGTTTCTATGTAAATACTCCCCAGCTAGTATCTTAGAGTAGTCAAGAAACTAGCCATTCTTTCCTCAAACTAAGAAAATATCATTACACATGAAACTTCTTGTCATTTGAAATCTTAAAGGTGACATTCCAACAACCATTAGATTTTTTTATTTTACATTTTTCCTTCTGTGAAAAATGGAGTCATTAACCTCTTATTCTCTGGAGCCCAAAAGTCAAAAATTTTGGATGTTTAACATGTCCCAGAGGATTTAGCATCCTTTGATGTAATCTTTCGACTGAAATAAAATGATCAGTGATAGGAATGTTAAATTGCCACCCTTCTAAGGTTATTAACAAAAATAAGATAGACTGTTCCTTAAAATAGCTACCTATTTAAGTAATATTAAAAATACATCAATGACAAATAGCACATGCCACTCTCATGACAGTCATGAGTTTATATTTGCACTTTACTACATTCTGGAAAAATCACCACAATAATTTTTTAATGACTTCTCTGAAAAAGTCACATTAAGACATTTAACCCTTGTTCTTGTTATTTTCATGTGA
Organism: Sapajus apella; assembly: GCF_009761245.1. Taxonomy (NCBI): domain Eukaryota; kingdom Metazoa; phylum Chordata; class Mammalia; order Primates; family Cebidae; genus Sapajus; species Sapajus apella. Next base: position 5,008,834 of record NW_022437003.1, on the reverse strand, counting down.
ACTAAGCTTATGAATATTGGTTAAGGTACTATTTTTGTCAGTCTATGTATCAGTATTATGTAAAAAACAAAGTCTGGGTTTCTTCCCTAATCATTATGTATTATGTATATCATGTTTAGGATTAAATCTGACCCATATTTTAATAAATAACATTTTTACTCTGTTTTTAGTTTTAATTCCCTCTAAATGGTTCTAATCAGAATAGAGGCTCTTGGGTAGGAGGTAGAGAAGATGCAATTTTTGTTAGGAATTCCAGGCACTCCACAGGTAAAATGTGAATTGTTCCTTACAATTAAGTTAAGTAAAAATATATATATTAAAAAATGTAAAAACAAGAAGAGTCACAAAACTAGTTAAGATACTTAAATTGTAAGATGCATGGTGGCAAATTTCAGGTTTTTAATTTTCTTTGTTTCAAATGAAGTTTCATATGCAAAATATAAATATCAATTACTGACAGAGAGATGTATATTCCCAATTCAATACAGGAGAAAGGACGGATACAAATGAGACTATTAATAATAATAGTACATGTTGATGTGCTATAGTTAGTGGTTCTTACTCTTGTTATAATATAAAAATCTGTTAAGCAATGAAATGACCAATACAAGAAGCAGAACAAAAAATACAGCATTTAACCTAAAGCCATGGTTTTCAAGCTTGAGTGGGAGAATCAGGACGGCTTGTTAAAGCATGGACTGTTGTCCTACACCCACAGGGCCTCAGATTCCGTGGTCTGGTTGGGATCCAAGAATCTGGATGTGTATCAGTTTCCTGAGTGACATTGATGCTGCTGGTCTGGGGCTACAGTTGAAGAACCACTATCATTGAGAAGAGATAGCAGTTTTTTATATAGCAGGAAGAGCACTGGAATGGGAATCAGAAACCTTCTGTGCTGAAGGCAGGTTTAAAGGTAGAGGCTCTGGAAAAAGTACCTGGGTTTGAATCTCAGCTTCTGAGTGTCAGCTTTATAGCCATAAAACTAGTATGACAATAACTCCAGTCTCATTAAATTACATCATTCATGTATATTACTTGGCATAGTGCCTGGATGTTGTCAAAAAAATCAGCCAGTATTATTATTAGCTGTAACCTTAGAAAAGACACATAAAATATATAAGTTACAGTTTTTATAAAAAGAGAAGTTTGGATAAAATTATCTTCAGGAATTTATCACACTAAAACTCTATGATTCTAAACATATTTCCCCCTCTCCTCATTTAAGACAATTTAATGTTAATATAATTTAATATTTTTTGGCTAAGTGATCAGAGACATAAAAAGAAGGGTAATACAAGTCCCCTGCTCTTATCCTTAAAGGATTCCCAATTGAGTACAGAAGAAAGGACAAGTCCAAATGAGACTGTTAATAATAGTACTGCATGTTGAAGTGCTATAGTTAGTGGTCCAGCAATAAGTCACATAGAAGTTTGGGTGAAAAAAAAGTAGCTTCCCTAACTTCAAAGAGGACTTGAACCCTAAGCTTCACAGTGAAGAATATGTAGAACAATAATATTCATATAGCGCTATGCAGCTTCCAGAGCAATCTACATGTGTTATCCCAGATATTAGCCTATTTCATAAATGAAGCAAAATTAAGACTCAGAGCTGTAAAGTTATTTGACCAAAGTCACACAGCTACATGGTGGGAACCAAGACTCACTCTCAGCTCTTCAGTCAGCATCACAGCCTTTTTTCATTATACCATGGAACAAGGAGCAATTTAACCAAGGGCATGGAGGGAAAAATTAGCACATGATATTCAAGAAATAGATCAACGTATCTTAGCCAAGAGATTTAATTTAGTAACCATTAGCCCACAAGATCAGTTGGAGTTAGAGCTGGGATAGGGCAGAGGACAATGATGACATTCTTGAAGAGCATTTTGAGGTTGTATGTTATATCTTGAAATCACTGGGTCATTACAAAACATTTATCTAGATACGAGCCAAGTTTAAAGAGAAGCAAGCTGATCTCTTTCATTTATCCATTCATTCACTTAATCGACAATAATTGATTGGGCACTGATTAGGTACTAGGTTTTGTACCAGGTTCTGAGATTACAAAGATGAGTAAGACAGAGTTTCATCTTTAAGAAGATATAGTGTCTAGTGAGAGAGAAGGAAATGTAAATAAAAATTATAATGGCATGTGATTAATGTAATACTAAAAGTAGAATGTAGTCATGTGAAAACCTACATTTGACTGCCAAAATATTTATTTGTGGTGCTTTGCTCCATTCAGGTAGATTTAGCATTAAATCAGTTACCAGTGGGTAACTCTAATTCATGTAAGAGAACTGCAAGTTCCACTTTGGTACAAATCCTAGGACAGCAGGTACAATTGCTGTTTGAAGAGGAATGAGGTTTCTCCTACAGGGTAAGAGAAGAAGCAGGAAGGGCTGCATATAATATGGGATGCATAAGCTGGAGTCTCACAGATGAATAGAAACACATCTGACAGATTAGGAGGAAGAGCATCCCCAAAACTGCAAAGACCTAGAGCCCTGAAATAGCCTTGCTTATTAAGAGATTTGCAATAAAGTCGGCTTTGCTGGAGCATAAAAGCCATGGCTGCTAATAAGAGCCTAGACTATGGTGATTGCAGCAGAAATGCATAATAAATGATAAATGTGCTTCTTAGAAAATTTAAATGAAATTATGTACATCAAATGCCTAACACTGTTCCTGGTACACCCTAGGCCCCCATTATGTTACTTTCCTTCCTTCATCTTCACTTTACACTTACTTCTCTTATAAAGCTACACATAGGTTTCAATAAAAACACATATTTTTATTCATCAGTTTCACAATTCAAAAATGTCAGATAAGATTTTGACCAGCTATTATAGCAGCATTATAAAAAACCAAAGCTATTTGTCTCAGAAGCATGGTGGAGAATAAAAAAGAAAAAAAAATCAGTTATGATCTAAACCCTTGAATTCTCTCCCTTTCAGGATATGCCTTAAGAAACCCTGGAATTTACTGGACAACTTCACAAATCTCTGGGGTCAGAATTCACAGACTGGGACTCTGTGAATACGAGCTTCACAGGTAAGTCTAACATGCAGCCAGATCTGAGATTCACAGATAGAGCACCAGGTTTGCATGGAACACCCTCCAGCTGTGGAACGCTGCACCCATATTGGCTACTAATTTAAAAAAATTGTTTATGATTTTGTTAATTTTCTTCTTCTTAATTGTACTTTAGGTTCTGGGGTACACATGCAAATCATGCAGGATTGTTGCCTATGCACACACATGGCAATGTGGTTTGCTACCCCCATGCCCCCATCACCTACATCTGGCATTTCTACTCATGTTATACCTCCCTAACTTCTCAACACACCACTGTCCCTCCCTTGGCTCCCCACAACAAACCCCAGTGTATGATTGATGCTCCCCTCCCTGTGTCCCTGTGTTCTCATCGTTCAACACCTGCCTATGAGTGAGAACATGCAGTGTTTGATTTTTCTGTTCTCGTGTCAGTTTGCTGACAATGATGGCGTCCAGATTCATCCATGTTCCTACAAAGGACACAAACTCATCATTTTTTATAACTGCACAGTACTCCATGGTGTATATGTGCCACATTTTCCTTGTCCAGTCTACTGTTGATGGGCATTTGGGTTGGTTCAGGTCTTTGCTATTGTAAACAGTGCTGCCGTGAACATACATGTGCATGTGTCTTTCTAACAGAATAATTTATAATCTTCTAGGTATATACCCAGTAAGGAGATTGCTGGGCCAAATGGAATTTCTATTTCTAGGTCCTTGAGGAAGCACCACACTGTCTTCCACAATGGTTGAACTAGTTTACACTCCCACCAATAGTGTAAAAGTGTTCCTATCTCTCCACATCCTCTCCAGCATCTGTTGTCTCCAGATGTTTTAATGATCGCTATTCTAACTGGCATGATGTGGTATCTCAATGTGGCTTTGATTTGTATTTCTCTAATAATCAGTGATGATGAGAATTTTTTAATATGTTTCTTGGCCTCATGTATGTCTTCTTTTGAAAAGTGTTCATATCCTTCGCCCACTTTTAGATGCATTTGTTTGTTTGTTTCTTGTAAATCTGTTTTAGTTTTTTGTAGATTCTGTATATTAGCCCTTTGTCAGATGGGTAGATTGTAAAACTTTTTTCCCATTCTGTCGGTTGCCAGTTCACTCTAATGATTGTTTATTTTGCAATATAGAAGCTCTGGAGTTTAATTAGGTCCCATTTGTCTATTTTGGCTTTAGTTGCTAATGCTTTTGGTGTTTTAGTCACGAAGTCCTTGCCTATGCCTATGTCCAGAATGGTTTTGCCTAGGTTTTCTTCTAGGGTTTTTAGGGTGTTAGGTCTTATGTTGAAGTATTTAATCCATCTGGAGTTAATTTTAGTGTAAGGTGTCAGGAAGGGGTCCAGTTTCTGCTTTCTGCACATGGCTAGCCAGTTTTCCCAACACCATTTGTTAAACAGGGAATCCTTTCCCCATTGCTTGTATTTCTCAAGTTTGTCAAAGATCAGATGATTGTAAATGTGTGGCCTTGCCTCCAGGACCTCTGTTCCATTCTATTGGTCTATATCTCTGTTTTGGTACCAGTACCATGCTGTTTTCATTACTGTAGCTTTGTAGTATAGTTTGAAATCAGGTAGCATGATGCCTCTGGCTTTGTTCTTTTTGCTTAGGATTGTCTTGGCTATGTGGGCTCTCTTTTGGTTCCATATGAAGCTTAAGGTGGTTTTTTCCAGTTCTGTGAAAAAGGACATTGGTACCTTGATGGGGATAACGTTGAATATACAAATTACTTTGTGCAGTATGGCCATTTTCATAATACTGATTCTTCCTAACCATGAGGATGAAATATTTCTCCATCTGTTTGTGTCCTCTCTTATTTTCTTGAGCAGTGGCTTGTAGTTTTCCTTGAAGAGGTCGTTTACATCCTTTGTTAGTTGTATTCCTAGGTATTTTATTCTCTTTGTAGCAATTGTGAATGGGAGTTTGCTCATGATTTGGCTCTCTGTCATGAGAGAGATTGGGGTATTTATATATTGGTACTATTCCTTCTGAAACTATTCCAAACAATACAAAAGAGGGAATCCTTCCCAAATCATTTTATGAGACCAACATCATGCTGATACCAAAACCCAGCAGAGAGTGCTGGGTTAATTTCTATACCATTATTGGGGTATAGAAATGCTTGTGATTTCTGCACATTGATTTTGTATCCTGAGACTTTGCAAAAGTTGCTTATCAGTTTAAGGAGATTTTAGGCTGAGACGATGGGGTCTTCTAAATATACAATCATGTCATCTGCAAATAGAGACAATTTGACTTCCTCCTTTCCTAATCGAAGATCCTTTATTTTTTTTTTCTTGCTTAATTGCTCTGGCTAGAACTTCCAATACTATGTTGAATAGGAGTGGTGAGAAAGGGCATCTTTGTCTAGTGCCAAATTTGAAAAAGGAAATGCTTCCAGTTTTTGTCCATCCAGTATGATATTGGCTGTACGTTTGTCAATATAATAGCTTCTATTGTTTTGAGATATGTTCCAGTGATACCTAGTTTATTGAGAGTTTTTAGCATAAAGGCTGTTGAATTTTGTTGAAGGCCTTCTCTGCATCTATTGCGATAATCATGTGGTTTTTGTCTTTGGTTCTGTTTATGTGGTGGATTAGATTTATAGACTTGTGTATGTTGAACCAGCCTTGCAACCCTGAAATGATGCCTACTTGATCGTGATGTACAAGCTTTTTGATGTGCTGTTGCAGTCGGATTGCCAGTATTTTATTGAAGATTTTTGCATCTATGCTCATCATGGATATTGGCCTAGAAGTTTTCCTTTTTTTTTTTCAGTCTCTGCTGGGCTTTGGTATCAGCATGATGTTGGTCTCATAAAATGATTTGGGAAGGATTCCCTCTTTTGTATTGTTTGGAATAGTTTCAGAAGGAATAGTACCAGCTCCTCTTCATATGTCTGGTAGAATTCAGCTGAGAACCCATCTGGACCTGGACTTTTTTTGGGTGGTAGGCTATTAATTGCTGCCGCCTTCAGCCCTTGTTATTGGTCTATTCAAGGTTTCAATTTCTTTCTGGTTTAGGCTTGGGAGGGTGCAAGTGTCCAGGAATTTATCCATTTCTTCCAGGTTTACTGGTTTATGTGCATAAAGCTGTTTGTAGTCATCTCTGATTGTAGTTAGTATTTCTGTTGAATCAGTGGTGATATCCCCTTTATTGTTTTTTATTGCATCTATTTGATTATTCTCCCTTTTCTTCTTTATTAATCTGGCTAGTGGTCTATTTTGATGATCTTTTTAAAAAAAAACCAGCTCCTGGATTTATTGATTTTTTGAAGGGTTGTGTCTCTATCTCCTTCAGTTCTGCTCTGATCTTAGTTATTTCTTGTCTTCTGCTAGCTTTTCACTTTTTTTGATCTTGCTCCCCTAGCTCTTTCAATTTTGACAATAGGGTGTCGATTTTAGACCTTTCCTCGCGTCTCATGTGGGCATTTATTGCTATAAATTTTCCTCTAGACAATGCTTTAAATGTGTCCCAGAGATTCTGGTACATTGTGTCTTTGTTCTCATTGGTTTCAAAGAACATCTTTATTTCTGCCTTCATTTCATTGTGTATCCAGTCGACATTCAGAGCCAGTTGTTCAGTTTCCATGAAGCTGTGCGATTCTGAGTTAGTTTCTTAATTCTGAGTTCTAATTTGATTGCCCTGTGGTCTGAGAGACTGTTATGATTTCCATTCTTTTGCATTTGCTGAGGAGTGATTTACTTCCAATTACGTGGTCAGTTTTAGAGTAGGTACCATGCGGTGCTGAGAAGAATGTATATTCTTTGGATTTGGAGTGGAGATTTCTGTAGATGTCTATTAGGATTGCTTGGTCCAGATCCAAGTTCAAGTCCTGTATATGATTGTTAATTTTCTGTCTCATTGATCTGTCTAATATTGACAGTGGAGTGTTAAAGTCTCCCACTATTATTGTATGGGAGTCTAAGTCACTTTGTAGGTCGTTAAGAACTTGCTTTATGTACCTGGGTGCTCCTGTATTGGTTGCGTATATATCTAGGATCATTAGCTCTTCTTGATGCATTGATCCTTTTACCATTATGTCATGCCCTTCTTTGTCTCTTTTGATCTTTGTTGGTTTAAAATCCATTTTATCAGAGACTAGGATTCCAACTCCTGCTTTTTTTTTTTTTTTTTTTTTCTCTCCATTTGCTTGGTAAGTCTTCTCCATCCCTTTATTTTGAGCCTATCTGTGTCCTTGCATGTGAAATGGGTTTCCTGAATAGAGCATACCGATGGGTCTTGACTTTTTAACCAATTTGCCAGCCTGTCTTTTGATTGGGTCATTTAGCCTATTTACATTTAAGGCTAATATTGTTATGTGTACATTTGATCCTGCCATTTTGATGCTAGCTGGATGTTTTGCCCGTTAGTTGATGCATTTTTTTCATTATATCAATGGTCTTTACCATTTGGTATGTTTTTGGAGTGGCTGGGACTCGCTGTTCCTTTCCTTGTTTAGTGCTTCTTTCAGAAGCTCTTGTAAGGCAGGGCTGGTGGTGATGAAATCTCTCAGCAATTGCTTGTCCATAAAGGATTTTCTTTCTCCTTCGCTTATGAAGCTTAGTTTGGCTGGATATGAAATTCTAGGTTAAAAGTTTTTTTCTTTAAGGATGTAGAATATTGGCCCCTGACTCTATTCTGGATTGTAGGGTTTATGTGGAGAGATCCACTGTGAGTCTGATGGGCTTCCCTTTGTGGGTAACCCGATCTTTCTCTCTGGCTGTGCTTAGCATTTTTTCCTTCATTTCAACCCTAATGAATCTGATGATTATATGCCTTGGGGTGGCTCTTCTTGAGGAATATCTTTGTGGTGTTCTCTGTATTTCCTGCACTTGAATGGTGGCCTGGCTTGCTAGGTTGGGGAAGTTCTCCTGGATAATATCCTGAAGAGTGTTTTCCAGCTTGGATTCATTCTCTCCATCACATTCAGGTACACCTATCAAAAGTAAATTAGGTCTTTTCACATAATCATACATTTCTTGGAGGCTTTGTTCATTTCTTTTCACTCTTTTTTCTCTGTTCTTGACTTCTAATTTTATTTCATTGAGTTGATCTTCAATATCTGATATCCTTTCTTCTGCTTGGTCAATTCAGCTATTGAAACTTGTGTTTGCTTCACAAAGTTCTCGTGCTGTGTTTTTCAGCTCCATCCGTCAAGTGGTTTATATTCTCCTCTAAGCTGTTTATTCTAGTTAGCATCTCATGTAACCTTTTTTTCTAGGTTCCTAGTTTCTTTGCATTGGGTTAGCACATGCTCTTTTGGCTCTGAGGAGTTTGTTATTACCCACCTTCTGAAGCCTGTTTCTGTCAATTCATCAGATTCATTCTCCATCCATCTCTGATCCCTAGCTGGCGAGGAGTTGTGATGCCTTAGAGGAGGAGAGGCATTCTGGTTTTTGGTATTTTTATCATTTTTGTGCTGGTTTCTTCTCATCTTAGTAGCTTTATCTACCTCTGGTCTTTGTAGTTGGTGACTCTCGGATGGGGTATCTGAGTAAATGTCCTTTTTGTTGATGATGAAGTTATTTCTTTCTGTTTCTTAGTTTTCCTTCTAACAGTCAGGCCCCTCTGCTGCAGGACTTCTGGAGGTCCACTCCAGACCCTGTTTGCCTGGGGATCACCTGTGGGGGCTGTAGAACAGTAAGGGTTGCTGCTGGTTTCTTCTTCTGTTATCTTCATCCCAGAAGGGTACCTGCCAGATGTTAGCCTGAGCTCTCCTTTATGAGGTGTCTCTTTATGTATACAGGGGTTGGGGAGCTGCTTGAGAAGACAGTCGGTCCCTTATAGGAGGCTCAAGTGCTGTGCTGGGAGCTCCGTTGTTCCGTGCAGAGCTGCTGAGCAGGTACTTTATGTCTGCTGCAGCGAAACTCATAACCACCTCTTTTCCCAGGTACACTGTCCCTTTGTGTTGTTCTTGCTGGGAGCTGCACTCCAGAACTGTTCGTATTCAGCCATCTTGTATCCTTCCCCTGAGTTTGTTAATTTTTGAGGCACATTTTATGTTACGTAAAATGCAAAATCTGGAATTTTTGTTGCAAGAGGTTTTGATGAATTTTGACAAATATAAATCCCATGTTTCCCACACTCTATGAAGATATAGAACAGTTCCCTGACCATAGAAAGCTCCTTCATGCTGTTTCTCAGTCAGTCCTTCCCCTCCCCACCAGAGGCAATACTCGTCTGATTTTTATCCTTAATGATTGGTTTTGTGTGGTTTAGAACTTTACATAAATGGAATCATACCATATATACTCATTTGAGTCTGGTTTCTTTCACACATATCATTTCTGGAAGAGTCACCCATGACATTACATACAGCTACAGTTTGTTTCCTTTTATATTTGAGTAGTAAGCCATTATGTAAATATAACATAACTTATTTATCCATTCTTCTGTTCATGGAAATTTCGCATCTTGGGTTACTATGAATAAAAGTTAGTTACTATGGACATTCTTGTAAAAGTATTTTGGTGGACATACATTTTTATTTATCTCAAGTAAATACTCAAGTAAGTTTATCTTGTGTAAATATACCAGTGGCTTTAGTGAATTATGGAAAAGGTATGGATTTAACTTTCTAAGAAACTATCAGACTTCTTGCCCTTGACTTTTGACATGTTCTGTGGACCTTATAACTTTTCCTTTGGCCAAAGGTTGCTCTGCTTCTTCCCAGGCATGACGCTAAACAAAAATTGGGACCCTCCTATTGCCACTATGAGATGCTGTTTGCTAATAGTGGCATTTACACATGAGATTTTTCAAGTCTCTTGCTCCCTACAGCTGGGATATCCTGTGGCTCATGAATGACATTCACATCATCAGACGAAGAAAACTCTGCAACAAAAACCTCTAAAACACCAGTGTTGTAAAATCAGTGCTTACCTGCTCAGTGGATCAAGTGGACAAAACCACTTACTGTAGAGTGTCCTTATGAAGTGAAACTTCTGCAGCTCAAAGCATCTAATGGGAACAAGTGATATGCAGCTGCCCTAGAAAGTAGCTTTTAAAAAGATAAGAAAAAGTTAGGGCACAATGGCATTCCTTTACCAGGTGCACCTCCCGCCCAGCAACCACACAGTTTTTCCTTCCATTTGTTCCATAAATGTATTTTATTACCTGATATATGTTGGGGCTGGGGATAGAGGAGTGAGAAGAGAACAGCTGCAGTAATGACAATTTACTTCCTTCTGAGACATGCTAGTTCAGTAACAGTGACAAAACTCTAGCACTTCATCATAATTCCCCCTTTCCAGAGAGTGGACACATTACCTGAGTTTTACCTCCCCAAAGTGCACTCCTCAGCAGCTCAATATTGTGCTTGAAGCATATTTATCTGATGTTCCAGCATACTGAAATAAGCCAAAAAAAAAAAAAAATAGGTCCAGCCCATCTGCCAGGTTGGGAAGGGAAGAAAGCACATAGGAAGAACTTGGGCACGCATGTGAAGGAGAATAAACAGAATGTTCTGGAAATGGTAAAGGGTTGGAAGTGTTATTAATGGTAGTAAATGAAGCAGAACCTATATCCCCATGGTGCAGGGTCCATGGGGGAAGAGAGTGGCGGACATTGCTTGAGGTAGAATAAAAATGAAAATTGTGCATTTAAAAACTTTTGTGGTAGCACCATACCTCAATGGCCTCACTTCGTATGTCAGAGGCTACATTTTAGGGTACTTGTTTTGGAACTGGATTTCTTCCACTGTTAGTAGGCAATATGCCCCAGTTTCTCTAAATTAAAGATAATTTTAAAAAAAAAAAGACAGAAAAAGGAAACATCTTTCACAGTTACAGTCTGACTAGCAATGCAGAAAGCTCACTCTGCAGTCGATCTTGCTCAAGGTGGTAAATGGAAACCAGAAAGGGCAGGTCTCAGAGCTGAGGCAACCAAGAGCAGCTTCCTGGGACAGAAGCCCTCCTTTCAGTCACTGCCGGAACCACAGGGAATATCCACAGACTCATTCTCTGTGCCCCGGATGACTCCCCTCCTCCCCTATCCTTTTTGATTTTTTTTCTTTTTTCTTCTTTCTTTTTCTGGGGGAAGAATGGGGGTGGAGGGCATCTGGTACAGCCTCGACTTCCTCCTCCTCCTGCTGAGCCTGGGCAGCAACACAGAGGAGGCAGCAGTGGCTGTGGCAGCCTGAAGGGTGGGATGATGAATGCAGAAACACAGGATCAGCGGAGAGATTAGGCTGTCAGCCTCCGAAGCACTTTCCTGCTGAAGAGGAGATAAGCAGGAAAAGGTGAATGAGAACACTAGTCACAGCAGATGGTGCGTGAGATTTGGAGAAGAGCGGGGGAAAGGTTGTGGGTATGGGAGTGGGGGGGGTTGGAGGGGTTCTGGTGGATTGAGCAAAAGGTGTGAGCAGGTAGTGTCTGGGCACAGCTGCTGCCCTTTACCAGCCGCCTGGGTCCCCTGCAGGAGGCTAGGTTCGACAGAAGGGAATCCACTGGCCCCATTCTGGATTCTGAACCTCGGCAGGTCCAGGGGCTCCAGCATCAAGCACATGAGGCTAAGATTATGTCCTGGTCTCAAGTTCCCTTCATCCAATCCAAGGTCATAGATTCCACCCCTAAGCCAGCCAGCCATGACAACCCCATGGAAATCAAGACAGTGCCTGATACCTAGTGGGCATTCTACAGTTACTTACAGAAGTAAATGGAATGATGCTTCTCTCAACTCACTTCTGGGAAAACAATTCAAAGCATACAGTGGCAACTCTTGTTTTTAAACAAAGTGAAGCTGACAGAGGTAATTAAAGCCAAACGTATCCCTGTAGCAAATGTTTCAGACACTTTTTCTCATAAAAAGCCATCTTAGGTGGAAGTCTCAAAAGGCAGAGCAGGTAAAAATAGAGTTGTTTCAGTTGGACCAAGAGTGGGCACATCCCACTTTCCCACCACCCCTTGCCTTCTCTCCTCCAAGTTTTCCCAGATTCCTGTCAACTCCTCAGGACACAGGAGAGCACAGTTCAAAAATCACTTCTCCGAAACATACTGTGATCAAATGGCATGTGTCAGTGCCTTGAACAAGACTGACTGAAGACAAAACCAGAGTCATACAGAACACCTCATCTTTAAAAGGGGAGAAAGGATGCAACAACAGCAGCAAAACTCAATTTAAAAATGGGCAAAAAACATGAATAGACATTTCTCCAAAGAAGATAGACGACTCGTCAGTAAACAGATGAAAAGATGCTCAACATCACTCATCATTAGGGAAATACAGACCAAAACCACAAGAAGCTACCATCTTAGGATTACCACCATGAGAGAGAGAGAGAGAGAGAGAGAGAGAGAGAGAGAGAATGAAGGGAGGGACGGAGGGAGAGAAAAGAAAAGAATAAAAGAAGCAGGGATGTGGAGAAATTGGAAACTTTATTCACTGTTGGTGGGAATGTAAAGTGGCACAGCCACTGTGGAAAATGATGTGGAAGTTACTCCAAAAAATTCAACACAGAATTACCAAATGATTCAACGATTACATTCCTGGGTATATAACCAGAAGGATCAAAAGCAGGTACTTGAAGGGATATTTGTCCACTCATGTTCATAGCAGCATTATTCGCAATAGCCAAAAGCTGGAAACAACTCAAGCATCCCTTAAAAAAAGATATAAACAAAATGTACTATATACATACAATAGAATATTATTCAGCCTTGAAAAGGAAGAAATTCTGATACATGCTACACCATGAGTGAACTTTGAGGTCATTATGCTAAGTGGAATAAACCAGCCCTAAAGGACAAATACTGTATAATGCACTCACATGAGGTACCTAGGGGAGTCAAATTCATAGAGATAGAAAGTAGAGGCTGGGTGTGGTGGCTCACACCTGTAATCCCAGCACTTTGAAAGCCTGAGGCAGGCAGATCACAAGGTCAAGAGATTGAGATCATCTGGCCAACATAGTGAAAGCATGTCTCTACTAAAAATACCAAAATTAGCTGGGTGTAGTGGTGCACACCTGTAGTCTCAGCTACTACAGAGGCTGAGCAGGAGAACTGTTTAAACCCAGGAAGCGGAGATGGCAGTGAGCTGAGATTCCACCACTGAACTCCAGCCTGGCAACAAAGTGAGACTGTCTCAAAAAAAAAAAAAGGAAAGAAAGAAAAGAAAAAGAAAGAAAGAAGAATGCTGGTTACTAGGGCCTGGAGGAGGGGGAATCTGGGAGCTATCATTTAATGGGTACAGAATTTCAGTTTTGTAGGATAAAAGAGTTCTGTAAATGAGTCATGGTAATGGTTGCACAACAATGTGAATATACTTAATGCTACTGAGCTACATACATTTAAATGGTTCAAATGGTAACTTTTATGTTATGTGTATTTCATCACAGTTTAAAATGTTTATAAGGGAGAGGAGATGAAGGAAACTGTCTGCCTGTCTGAGGACTGGGCCCCAGTGCTATGTGGTTGTTTTTTATGGTTACATCCCAGAACCAGAGAGAACCGTCCACATCATGCATACAACAGCCTCTGCTTCCTCATCACATTCTTTCTCAAACTCACGGCTAAGAGGGCTCAATTTGAATCTGTTGTTTTGGTCAGCATTCATTGCTGCCATTAATTGCACTTGCATGGACAAAATTTAAATCCTCCACACTCTCATTTTAAATGGATTCCAGCATCTTTTCTTCCTGTCTTAGTGAACCCCATCAGGAAAGCAGACAGGTACCATTTGACCTAAGAGTAGTCCCATGCTAGTCCCTTTAAGTAGTCTGGATATACCCTCTTCTGAAAAATATCAAACTTTTCTGCTCACTCAGCCCAAGCAGAACAGTAGGAATGAGGATTCCAGTTTGCTGGCATCATGAGTTATATTAACATTATGTTAATTAACTGAAAAGCCACACATTGATTTTTCTTGAGAGGTTCCAAGGATCAAATATCAAGGCACGGAGTCAGCTAAACCTAATTTACTAATGGATTTTTAACTTACATGGAGAAAAAAGCTTCAAGGGAAAGGCAATTTTCCATGTGCCAGAAGAAATGAAGGACTTACTTTGTCCAATTGATTTAGAGAATTTCCAGATTCTAAGAAAGCCAAGAACATATGTTTATAAACAAATATCTTTCTACAAAAAATACTGTTGTAGAAAAGGTCTAATGGAAAGAATCATTCTTAAAACATGAACCCAAGTTCAACTAATGTTGAATATCTTGGAATGGTGGATCAGAATGGGCATAATTCATCAAACTTGGGCATTGAAATCTATTCTGTCAAGGTCTTAAACAATATTATATATCAAAAAGTATTATGTGCTTATGAAATGCTTATGTAGTTAGGAGTCAAAGGAGTATTCTTTCCAATAGCTTAATATAATAATACTGTGTTAGACACTGGGACCTGAAAATAAATAAGACATGTTCTGTACTGGAACTCAAATATAATAAAAGCAACTATTGGAAGCCCCTTTAGTGAATGGCGATAGGTAGAATTTAGCAATTGGACTGTTCAAATTTCTCCCTAGACACTAGACACCTCCTTTTACTCATAGTCATTACCATCATCCCTTAGGCTGGTATCCAAAAACCACGGTAGGGTGGGGGCATAAAGAGTGTAAAAATTCCAGTTACAAAACAATAGGCTCTGTCAACAAACGGGACACATCCCTGGTACAACAGACTCAAAAATTTTCTCTGGCTCAAAAAGATACCAGGAGTTTTTTGTGAATATATTATGACCTTCCAGCATGCTTCCTATGGCTCTAACACTGTTGTCTTGCCATACTTGTGTCACTCCAGTCCTGACTGAGGGAAAGTCTCCTTCCCGGCTTTGTCAGAGACTGCTATGATTCACCAGAACCATTTCCTCTTTCCCCACAGCACAGTTATACTACATTTCCCAGCCTCCTTTGCAATTGCATGGCCATGTGATTGAGCTCTAGCCAATAGGCTGTGAGAGGAAGTGATGTTCACCACTTCCTGGCCTGGCTTATAAAACCTCCATGATCCCCTGCCTTATTTTTCTCTTCCTGGTTGTCAGTGCCTGGTGTAACTTTGGAGGCCACATATTGAAGATGCCAGAGCGTCTGTCGGCCTGGGTGGAGCAAAGTCTTCACTATCACCTATCATTTCACCACCCAGTTCAAGACCACTACTGCCACCCACCAATGGGTCTGGGTAGTTTATCTATTATGGCCAGAGGCATATAGTGAAGCGTAAGTTTCAGGACCCTTCACTTTCACCACTCCTTTCAAAGAACATGGAAAAGGCCCTGCCAATGAGCTCTGGTAGTGGCCAGGGGCATTTTTGGAATCTGGTTAAGGGAAGCTTATTTTAGATTTTTTAATGGGATCTATTTATCTAGATAAAAATCAATTCCAGATACGTTATTACCCTAGCTGTAACAGTATAGAAATGGCTTCCAGGAATTCTCCTACTGCCTTTTGTACCAGTTCACCTGGCATCCAGACGTGAATGAGCAAGACCAGAAGCTTTAACTCAACATGTACAGCTTCTAAGGTAGTATGGAAGAATAAAGTATGAAAAGTAGCAAGTCAGAAGCTTCTTTGTGGAAATATCTTGTAATCATAAGACATCTAAACATCTAAGCAGGGAATATGGCTCTCATCGATACTCAGTAAAAGCAAAGATTGTCTCTCTGTTTCTTACAAGAATCACTCAAAATATAATTTTTCAGAATTCTTGTGTTTGTTGAGCACCTGCTGTAGGAATGGTACAAAGAGTACATTGTTTACATTGTTCTCATTTATTTATTCAAACAATCAATAATTGAGAATTGATTTTGATTAATCATCCTAAAAGAAAGGCCAAATTATGTTTTCATTCTCTCTAAAGAAATTGATATTATAAAATCATTGTCGCATAAAGAGATGATAAGAAGGCATGCCAACAAAGAAAAGGAGAAAAGAAGGTATTAGAGAGATATGTCATATCCTTAATAAAAATGTTATTACTTTTCTGAGCTTTGTAATATTTGTCAGATTTTTAATGTAATTTATTGTGATTTACTGTATTATTCTAAAGAAATATTCACTTTAATATCAAATTTTATATTTGTAATTGTGTATTCTTTTTTCAAAGAAAGCCTGTGACATTTTATTAATATAATCTTTAGGCCCCACTAAACCTAAGTCCACCAAACACAGCAGCTAGCACCACCCTGCTAACATGCCTTCTGCACTGCCCAGAGTTACTGGGTCCTATAGGGCAACTGCTCTCACTCCTAGAGCCCTAGGGCATCTCCAGGGATAGACCTCTTTTCTTCCTCATACCAGGTCCCTTCTCTCAAGGAACGTTGTGAAGGTTCTTCGAGGCTGAGTTGGATGGCAATATGAAGATACTTTCTCATCTGTACTCACAACGATTGCTCCCTTCCTTTCAACCAACATTCCTGGACTCAGAATGAGCACCTTTGTTCTAGCTCCCCATTAGACATGGCACCAATTGTTACTCTTGGGAGCCAATTGTCAGATTCAATCAAACCACTCGCTGTGCCTCCCCTGAGCTTGTCAGGCAAGTCCAAACTGGCCAATCTACCAGTTAAACCCCCAGACATGCCCAAACACATCTGAGGCCACAGCAGTTACCCAGTTTGGCCTTGGTGTCAAGTCTTTCTAGCCAAAAAGTTCTACTAGGTAATGAAATTGCACTTGGCCTTATGGAAATGTGAGCAGGATTCCTCCCCATGTTATAGAGAAGGGAATTGGACTTTGAAGAGTATAAGTGACTTTCCCACGGTCACATAACCTATAAGTCACAAATTTTAGTGCTGAAAACCAAACTTTCTCTCTCTAGAGTGTATGTTCTTACAGCTAAGCTCCTCTGTGTCCCCTGAGTCTGTTGAGATATACAGCATTGACTACAGATGGGCCTGGCAAGGGGAGGATGCTAAAACATTAGCACAGCTGTAGAGAGTTTTCAGGAGATTGGGAGCTGTATTTTTCTTTAATAGGAAAAACGGGGTTGGCACCTTTCACCAGGAATAAGCATGAGGTCGGCTATTTCTTCTCTGACCCACATAATTTTCAATTGAGGGGAAGTCAAGTAGATGGCCCTATAATGCCTTTCTGCTTAAATAATCATCAGTAGTATACAACCAGTACAACAAAGTATGCCTTCTTTTGCCATACCATTCATATCCATGGTTCACAAAAATACCAATATGTAATCAAAGCTACTATTCCCCTACATTAAAGATTAGAGAGTGATTTCTGGCCAGGTACGGTGGCTCACACCTATAATCCCAGCACTTTGGGAGGCAGAGGTGGGCAGATCACTTGAGGTCAGGAGTTTGAGACCAGCCTGGCCAACTTGATGAAACACTGTCTCTACTAAAAATACAAAAATTAGCTGGGCATGGTGGTGGATGCCTGTAATCCCAGCTACTTAGGAGGCTGAGGCAGGAAAATTGCTTGACTGAACCAGGGGGGCAGAGGTTGCAGTGAGCCGAGATCGTGCCACTGCACTCCGGCCTGGCGACAGAGCAAGACTCAGTCTCAAAAATAAGTTAATAAATAATAATAAAGAGTGGTTCCTAAAGCTATTGTGTAAAGTGTACTTGAAAGAAGGCTAGGATCAAAGGAGTGGATCTGATTTTAAACAGAAAAGACTGCTATGGTCTGAATGTGTTCCCCAAAATTCATGTGTTGGGAACTTAATCTCCAGTGCTGCAGTGTGAAGACAGGGCCTTTTGGGAGGTGTTTGGGTCAGGACTCTATCCTCCTGAATATTAATGCCATCCTAAAAGAGCTTGCAGGAGTGAGTTCACTCTCATGTGCGCTTCTGCCATGGGAGGACACAGCATTCATCCTCCCCCTTTTGCCCTTTCACCTCTGCCACCCAAGGATGCTGCAAGAGGGTTCTCACCAGACTCCCAACCTGCTGGTAACTTTCCAACCTCCAGAGCTGTCAGGAATAAATGTATGCTCTTTATAAATTATCTAATCTCGGATATTATGTTATAGCAGCACAAAATGGACCAAGAGACTGAGCAGCTTTAATCTATCAGCGGCATAATTCACAGCATAGGAGATGACTCTGGGTTGGGCACATTTCTTGACAGATCTCTGGTTGAGAAATGTGAGCCTCAGCCCCACTCTCCTGCTCCCAGGGGCCACCTAAAAGCAAAGATGCAACTGGAAAAGAGCTGTGTGTCTGCATATGAAGATAACAGGATGTTAGGGGTTGTTCACCGACAGCTTGAGAGACTGGGCTGAGGTGTATGAGGGAACCAGGAAGGAGGAAGGAAGAGAAACAGAAGAACATTCTGGAGGAGAAGAAAGGGGTTATAAGTAGAAGCTGAAGTGGGAGATGGCAGCTTTGTAAGAAATGCCCTGAGTCAAGAAAAGGCATGGAATCTCTAAGACACAGAAATCTGCAATTCATTAAAGATTTTCCTTGCAGCACATTGCATGGTTATCACCTGCAACTCCCTCCTCTCCCCTAAAGCTGTCAATAAAGTTCTGTTCTCCACAGCAGCCCTTGCTGGAACGCTTTGGGGAGAAGGGTTGGGCCCTGCATGAGAAGGGCTATCCAAGAAGGGAGGAAGGAGCCTTAGGAGGCGAGACAGCTGCTTCCCAATGGCTCCCAGGACTGAGGCTTCTCTTACAGTCCGATGAATATCAAGAATACTTCCAGAAACACACCTGATGGAAACTCAAACCATCTGATCTGGATACTAAAGAATGACCAAATAATTCTGCAGGAAATGGGGATATCTGGGCTGCCTACGCCTAATATCAAATGGCTCACTAATAAGACTGATGTCTGTCTTTGAGTCTTAGCCTGAATCGAAAGACATCATGCAGGAACAGAAGCCCAGAGATGTAAAAGACTAAGAGAACCAGCTAGTGGCAAGACTAGGGTTAACTCAAGCAATCTGCCTCTCTCTGTTCACAGCCCTTCCCAGAACACCATCTGTTACTGCTGAATTATGGCTCCCCAAAATTCACGTGTTAAAGTCCTAACCTTCAGTACCTCAGAATTTAACTGTATTTAAAGACAGGTTCTTTAAACAGGTAATTAAATTAAAATGAGGTCATTAGGGTAGGCCCTAACCCAATATGACTGATGCCTTTTATGAAAACAGGACACAAACTTGTACACAGGGAAGACCATATGGAGACACAGAAGAACATGGCTGTCCATAAGCCAAGGAGATAGGCCTGGGACAGACCCTTCCCTCCTGATCCTCAGAAGAAACCAAACCTATTGTCACCTAGGCCTCAGACTTCCGGCCTCCAGAACCACGAGAGAATAGATTTCTGTGGCTTAAGTACCCCCAATCTGTGCCCCTGCCAATCTGTGGCTCTTTGTTACGGTGGTCTCAGGAAGCCAGTATGCCCTCCTGTCTCCAGTGTGGTTGGTGAGGTAACACAAGTGCTGTCCCCATGTGTCCAAGTGACAAAGAAAAATTTCAAACTATGAAAAAAAATCCTAGATTCATTTGCATTTTGCATTTTGAGTAATTTGATCCACCAACAAACTGGATTTACTCCATATGTACAAAGCATTTTTGCATAGAAACTTGCAATTTCAACAAATAAAACCATATTGCAGGCTAAACATGAAAATGAAAACAATCTATGCTCTCTTTTGCACTTGTCTCCAGGAAAGCAAAATGTTTGCATGGTTTAGGAATAAAATATATTTATTTTGAATTTCATTTAATAGTTAATTCTATATTTCTAGAGATTTTTACATGGTGTCTAATTCTGTGAAACCTAATTAATCACCCGGCAGCTTAGAGTAGTGTGGAATAGTGGCAGTGTGTTCTTTGCCATATTGTCAAGATGTTTGTTGGTTAGGGGTCCATATTATTTATGTCGGCACTTTAAAATTAACCTAGGTATTCATCATGATTTTTAGACTTTATCAATATCAAAAAGACAGTGTAAGAAGGAGAGGGTACCCACAGAACAGTACACTTGGTACAACACTTACTGAATTTCAGCTAAAAGGAAACGTGGTACGTGATTCAGAAAATGTCTAAATTGGCTGGGCACAGTGGCTCACACGTGTAATTCCAGCACTTTGGGAGCCCAAGGCAGGTGGATCATGAGATCAGGAGATCAAGACCATCCTGGCTAACACAGTGAAATCCCGTCTCTACTAAAAATACAAAAAAATTAGCTGGGCATGGTGGCATGTGCCTGTTGTCCCAGCTACGCAGGAGGCTGAGGCAGGAGAATCACTTGGACCCAGGAGGTGGTGGTTACAGTGAGCCAAGATTGCACCACTGCACTCCAGCCTGGGCAACAGAGCAAGACTTTGCCTCAAAAAAAAAAAAAAAATTATTCACAATATATAAAGAACTCCTGCAAATCATAAAAAAAACAGAAATCACAAAAGAATTTCAATTTGCTAATAAACATATGAAATCACAGCAACTTTATTAGTAACCAAGAAATGCAGACTGAAACCACACAAAATATTTTCCACTCACCCACGTGTTGAAAATTAAAAACAATGCTATGTTAGCACTGAATGGTCTGTCTGTTAAGTTTAAGGCAATACAGCTCCAAAACTGGGAATACTATACGTTATCATAGATTCCATTTTAACAACGAGGCATCTGATGCTTAGGGACATGAAATGATTTGCTCAAAATTGCTTACTGTAATAGCTAGTCCAGAACAGTGGCCTCCTAGCTATCAGCTTAGCCTTGGAAATAAAAGATATCAGAGTAGGGTGGCATACTGTAATCTCTAAAACAGCAAGACCTATCGTTCTACCCCATTTATCCTTGCTAGTAATAGTGTTTGTACATTACTTTATATAACAGATTATGGAAATGGAGAATTCAGTTTTTCTGATCACATATATAGATCTATATATGCTGTGATATACATATAAGTGACAAATATGTTACATATGTGATGTATAAATATATACGTCGTAGCATATATGTCTATATATAAATCATTGTGATTAATCATTCTGTGAAATAGCTATATCAACCATTACATGAAAGTATGT
Organism: Sapajus apella; assembly: GCF_009761245.1. Taxonomy (NCBI): domain Eukaryota; kingdom Metazoa; phylum Chordata; class Mammalia; order Primates; family Cebidae; genus Sapajus; species Sapajus apella. The sequence goes on along the minus strand of NW_022437003.1, from coordinate 4,987,825 downwards.
ATCCAAAGTATAAACATTTTCACTTTTAAAAACTACATTTTTAATAATTTCATAATAGCTCCTCACATGATAGGATATGCCATACTTTATTCAACAAGTCCCCAACATTGGACATTTGGCTGGTTCTTTTCTTCCTTACTCATGCCATTTCAAATACCCTCTTGATAAACAAATAAATCTATATTTACTGGTTATTTCTTTAGGGTACTCATTGAAAAGTAGAATGCAAACCGAAGGGTGAAAATGTTTTTAAATATTTTGATCTATATCAGCAAGCTCCTTTTCAGAAACGTTATGGAAACAAACACACCCACCATCAACGTGTAAGTGTTATCATTTTTAAACAAATAATGTGATTGCAGAAAAATTTATGTTTAAAATGTTAGTGTGTTAACTATTAGGGAAGTTAAACATTTTTGCAGGCTTATTAACCCATTTGTGTTTTCTCTATATGAGAAAACACTTCCTCTGCCAGATTGCTTTCAGAGGTCTCAGTGTCTTTTCTGGCCATCTGAATAGACTTTTTAGGTATTTAAAAGATTTGCTTTTGTTCATCATATTTGTGGCAAATATTTTTTTCCACATTTTGCCGACTTTTTACTTTTTCATTGAGGAGCTTCTCTGCAAGACCAATAGCTCTGTGCTCTTTTCATCTGTAGCAAATTCTTCCCCATCCCCAATGCTGCCATTATGGGTCCAGGTTTTCAGTATCTAAATATTACCTCTCCACAGGAGCCTTATAAAGATCACCTTGGCTACCTCTTTCCTCCCAGACCCATCCTGCTTCACAGAACTAGATTTCTTATCCTAAAAGCCTTTCGAATCATTTTACATGTAAAAGACATGAGTTGCTTACAGGCAGTATGAATGAGTTCATGCTGATACACCTGCATTTTCTTATACAGAGGATCAACATATTTTCTACCTTTGTCCAGATTAGGCAAGAGTAACAACTTAATTTACTCCAGATACCTCTATTAAGGACTCACTGAATCCCAGGGTTACTTAGGCAGATTTTCCAAAACTCCTGTCTCTATTTTCAAATCCACCTATTGGTTGGGTCAAAGGAGCTATCCATTCTCATTAACTCAAATGAAAACCTTTTCTTTCCTCATCACTTTCTTCTTTAACAGCACAAAAGACTTGTCCTGCTCTGATCTGTCCTTTTCTGAAACCAGTGTGTTTTTTTTTTTTCAAAATAGCTAGAAGAAAATAATTCAAATATTTTCAGAATAAAGACAAATATTTAAGATGAAGGCTATTCCAATTACACTGACATGATCTTTCCAAATTATATGAATGTATAAATTTATCACATAACCCCAAAATATGCACATCTATGATGTATCAATAAAAATTTTTACATCAAATTAGTGTTTTTAGTTCCACATCTAAACAGCTAATCAGAGGCACTCGTGTGCTTGGATTTCTTCACCATCTCTCTTCACTGTTCTTGAGAATAGACTATAGTTATGTGTTCTGCCAAACATCAGAGACACACTGTCTCCTTTGGGGGGTCATCTCTAGGTCATTCTCATGAAAGGAGGGAGTTCAGTTGAAGTGAATGTGACAGCCAGGGAGCTGGTCTCAAAATAAAATGAGTCCCTGGGGTCAACTCACCAGGGTGCCTGTAAGTGTCTACAGAAGCAAAAAAAAAAAAAAAAAAAAAGTCCCTTCAAGGACAGACATGGAGTTGGCAGCAAGGGTCCTTCAGATGAATGCCCCCTACTCTGCAGCCTGTAACCTCTACCTCTCCACAGACAGTGTCTGAAGGGGTCATCACCCATGCTTTCACAACGGAAGACACAGACTTTTCCAGTTCCCAGAAGAATGTGAGGCTGGGGCGCGAGTGTCCTCCAAGTTCATTACCCTGTCTCTTCTGTCTCCAGCTCCTCACAATTAGGGTACAGGGGGAGGGTCTGACTAATAAATTTGAGTCATATAACCTTCTGAAAATGCTAATGAGGAAGAGTAGGGCCCCAGGAAGCATCAAAATGCTGACATGATTAGGGATGTGTTTGAACCTGTGCAGAGCAATGTGGCATATTTAACAGGCAATTTTCCAAGCATGCTGGGTCTCCTTGAAGATGCAACAAACACATGGGCTTCTGGAGATCAGACTCTGGTGTTTAATGGCAAGATTGTTTTAAGTTTGTTTTGCTCCCCTAGCTCCTGCTACAAGTTGACCAAGGAGGTACAAATGTGCTTTTTCTTTGGAATTGGTTTCTTTATAAAGGAATGCTAACAGGGCATAAAGTCAATGATTAACTCTACTTTCTTTTAGCTCTTCTTTGATTTAAGTGCTTCATTCACGCTTTGCTCGCTTCCTGCCTTTACGCCTCTCTTGTTCAAGCCATTTTCCACCATCTCACAGAATCACAGAACTTAGAACTGGGCAGGACCTGGGAAATCAACCCAGCTGCCTCACAGCACAGATAAGAACACTGAAACCCGCTAAAGTGAAACACACTGCCCAAACGACACTACTAGAGACTGGCAGCCTGCTCCACACCCAGAACGCCCTTGCCACCAGCCAGCACCAACCAGAGGAGCAGCCAGCATAGCTTTCCTGACCGCTCTCTGCTCTGCATCCCCTCGGCACCTTGAATTCTGCGTGGCCCAGACGTCAGTGATGGATGGGAGCACAGTGACGGGATGGAGTCCTGCTCTGTTTCACAAATCAGAGCAAAAACAAACCCGCACCTTGGACAGGTCCCAGAAACCCTCACGTCTGCACTCTCAGGTTCCCAGCTTCTGAAGCTTCTAAGCGATCCTCAGGCAGGGAAGTATATTTTGCACAGAACTCAATGATAAGTTATGTGTTTTTCTTAAAGAACCCAGAATATTACCCCTTCTGCAGCCTCCCCTTCAAGCCAACAGAACATATCTGTGCACATACAGTTTTTTGAGATGGAGTCTAGTTCTTGTAGCCCAGGCTAGAGTGCAGCAGTGTGATCTTGGCTCACTGCAACCTCCGCCTCCGTGGTTCAAGCGATTCCTCTGCCTCAGCCTCCCAAGCAGCTGGGATTACACGCATGCACCACAATGCCCAGCTAATATTTGTACTTTTAGCAGAGACAGGGTTTCTCCATGTCAGCCATACTGGTCTCAAACTACTGACCTCAAGTGATCTGCCCACCTTGGCCTCCCAAAGTGCTTGGATTACAGGTGTGAGCCACTGCACCCAGCCATGTGCATATATTTTTATAGACAATGAAGGCAAAGCAGAGTGGCTAAAATTTTAGGGCTCTGGAGTAAGACAGATTGGAGCTCAAATTCTAGTTCTGCCACTTAGTAAGTGGGTGACTTTAGATAAATCGTTGCCTCTCTTATGCCTCCATTAGCCCCTCTACAATGAGATGGTAATAGCTATACCTACTTCAGTAGGTTGTCAGGAGAGTGTGTGTGTGCTACGGAAGAGCTGGGTACGCACGCGCACAGGCACATGCGTGCCCACACATGCATACCCCAACTATATAAACCACTTAGTACAGTTCCTGATGCCAATGTTCAGCAAAGGCTAATCATGATTACATTCCTAAAACTAAAAATGTCAGACCTTACTATTCATCCATCTAATTAGTTTATTGCATAGACTAAAATCCACGGGAACAAGGAGGAGGTGGCTTTTAATTTCTTTCCAAACCACAGCTTCCAAAAACATTCCTTGAAATACCTCCTCTCCTCATCTTGAGAGCCTCTCAGCTACAAACCCTTTTAGCCATCTGTCCTACTCAGAACAGTTCCATTTTAATAGTTAGGACTCACTTTCTGGCTTCAGAATGTTATTGCTCCTCTAACTCCCATTCCGAGCCTACCCTCTTCACCAGCCCAACCTGATCCTAGAATCCTTGCTTCTCTCATGTGACTCTTCTAGAGGTTCCCCCTTGGGGGCCTCCCTCTAAGCCCCAGCACTTCCCCTAAGCTATTGCCCCATTACTCCTTAAATTCCCTTCTTCCAAGAATTCTAGGATTTTGCTTAAATGGGCTACATCTACCTGGTTGGTGGAGTGAGGGTTAAAAGATAAGCCTGGTGATTCTCAGTCCCTAAAATGGCATCTTGGCCGCCCCCTGGCAGCTGTCCTGTGAAGCAGAGGTGCTTGGACCTACTGTCCTCATCATCAGGGTGTTAGGCAAAATCCTAAGGCAACAGAAAACGTCCCATTTCATATGCTGTAACACGTGTTTCTTCTGGGCACCAGATGAAAAGGAATGCTTCTCTGTGAGCGCTAATGCAGATCTTTCTGGGTAGCTCTAGGGGGGACAGAGACCACAAACCTCTGTTTCCTATGAAAGATGACAAAGGGAAGCAGGAAGAGTGGAAGAGTTTTAGCCTTTGACTCAACCCCATCACTGTCTGACTTTTGCTGCCTCAGAAATTTCTTCCAACCTAACCCATTACACAGCAGAAATCTGTGAACACCTTGTTAATCTGTTAGGACAGCCTGGGCTGTGTACCAGGAAATGGCTTCATGCTTTAATGATTCAAGTGTTTGATGCAATTCGTATGTGTATGAAATACTGCCATCATCATGGGAACCATCTGAGCATCTCTCAAACTAAGAACACCTTTTGTTCCTTCATTCATTCATTCATTCCACACATATTTATTGTTTACTATGTGCCAAATTTGGGGGCTAAAACAGAGATAAAGATGATAATAAATTCATGACATAGCTGAGATAGTTCATGATGATAGAGCTCATAGAACTCTTACTGTAGGGTCAGACAATAAACTAATAAATAAATCATTGCAACTAGTGAGAAGGAAATAAGGAATTGCTGCTATAGAGGATGATGTGGAAACCTACTTACCTATAGTTACAGGGAATGGTATTAGATAGATGCAAGAATAATTGTGGTTTTTGCCATTACTTGAAAGCTTTTGCCATTACATTGAAAGTAATGTCAAAAGCCACTATTACTTTTGCACCAACCTACTATTTAAGCTGAGAGGTTATAGCGGGAATGCCCAATGACAGGGAGGGGTGAAGGAATCCCAGGCAGGGATCTCAGTATGCACAAAAGACAGAGGAAGAAACACAGTTGGCCTGTTTGAGAAACTGAAAACCTGTGTGGCTGGAGCACAGTGAGAGACAATGGAGACTATGGAGGAGGCCAGGTGGGCAAGGTCTTACACATGATGGAAAGATATGTAAGTCTTTCCAGGTAAGGCCTGTAAGTAATGATGTAAGTCTAAGTGCAATGGCAAGCCAGGACTGGGTTTTAAATAAGGGAATTTCCTAACTTGCTTTTAGACATTGTAGTAGGATGAATGGCGGCTCCCCAAAACATATTATGTCAAAGTCCTAACTCCCAGAACCCATGAATTGTGACCTTATTGAGAAAAAACATCTCTGCAAATGAAATCAAGTTAAAGATCTCAAGATGAGACCATCCTGGATTAACCAGGTGGGCCCTAATCCAATAGCAAGTGTCTCATCAGAACCAGAAAAGAAGGCAGACAGAGAAAGGAGGTCACGTGAAGATGGAGGGAGATCGCAGCCATTCGGCCACAAGCCGAGGAACGCCTGGAGCCAGCAGAAAATGGAAAAGGCATGGAGATTCTTCAGAGCCTTCAGAGGAAGCATGGCCCTGCCAACATCTCAATTTTTGCCTTCCAGCTCCAGAACCGTGAAAGAATGGATGACTGTTGTTCCAGGCCCACCAGATTGTGGCATTTTGCGATTGCAGCCCTAGGAAATTAACACAGACACAAGGCTTCCCCTGAGCCACCTCGGGGTGCGGATGTTGGAGATTTGGCAAGTAGTTCGGAATTCGGCCATAGGAGGTTAGAACTGGGAATTTGTTAAAGATCTTCCCAAAGCTGCAAAACTGTCTCTCTATTTTAGCCAAGTTGAGAACCTTCCATCCATCAACTGCCTTGTGCCACACTACTGGACAATTGTGTGAGAATTCCTTCTCTCTTGAGACACTGACAGTAACAGCAGTGTGTATGTGTGTGTTGTATATGTGTGCCAGCGTGCACGTGTGTGCCCGTGCAGGAGCATACGTGGGTATGTGCGTCTAGGTGTTCATTTGTGCATGAATTTTGGTAGAACTTGAAGGAACTGGGCCCACAGTTTCATTCACTTTGGCCACTAGAGAGAATTCCGTTAAGAGGAATGTCTCTTCAGCAAGCAGAGGAGGCGAGTGGACCAGAACAAAGGCAAGAGAACACGGAACTGAACCATCCCTGGCAAGAGGGGCAAATCACTAACCGTTAGTCTCTCTAGTGTCATAACGTGAAAGGACCTGCCATCTCATGCTATCCCCACTGTTTTATTTGTCTTCTTTTATAGCATTCTTTCTTCTCCTCCTCCGCTTCAGACAATATTCCGTTTAATGGCTGAATTGAAATTGGCCATGAAAAGAATCCAAGCAAATGAGCTCAGAAAAGAGCTCACTGCACAAAAGACAAAGTGGAGGAGGGAGAGGAACAAGCCGAGGGGGAATGTGTATGGACGATGCTATGGAAAGAGGAGGTTTTGGCTCCAACACTGTTGCCATAGGCAGAGTGTCCCCATACAGCTCAGCTGTCTTCACAAAGCTGGTTTTTGCTTCACCCAATAGTCATTTTTGTCAGATCTCCATCTCCGGCCAGCAACTGAATACCACAGTGCACAGAAGAGGCATGCCAGCACTGGAGGATTCCCCATCCTGGAAACAAGGCCAGCGCTGTCGCATCCTGTGGCAAAAGCACAGACCGAAAAAATGCTGCTCGGTCAACCCCTCTCATTCTGTTCAGGCCACTGGACACAGCTTTTGCCAGCTCCAAATTCACTTTTTGTCCAAAGAATCAATACACCTATTGAGAGGGTGTCCAGGAATGGCCTTTCCTCTGTCTCTTTCTGGTGCCGCCAGGCAGAAAGCCCAGCAGGCTCTGTTTTGTTTGCTGAGCTCCAGCCACAGGAGGACGGGACCACATGGGGTCCCCCCAGCCCCCCACCCCGCATGTCTGCATTCAGCACTCTTGCTCTGCTTCCTTGTCCTCTGCCACAATAGTGGCCCATTTATTGAGCATCCACCTGTGCACAGCCCCATGCTGAGTACTGAGGGAAGCAGGATAAAGGGAATAGGAGTTTCAAGTTTCCACAGAATTTCCAAATAGCAGCATCCAGAAGCCTGTGTGGATGAAAGATTCTAATCACCATGTACCACCTTCGCCTCTTTTTAGAAGAGGGTCTTCTGCCTACAACCTGTAGGGAAACTGTTCTTACGCCCTAGTCCTGCAAGTAAGTATAGTTAAGGATTGTGTAGTGTCTACTTGTTATTGTTTTGCACGTTTGTATTTTGGGTGACTTCTCCTTTCTCATTGATTTATTTTTCAACCCCTCTCTTCTCTCCAGCATCACTCCTCAATTTTCAGTGATAAAGACATATCTTTATGCAGTTGTACATATTCAAATATTTGTATTTTCCATTTTTTGTTACAAAATACATGAATATTATATACATTTGTTTGCCCTTTGTTTTCTCACTTAATGCATAATGAACATTCCCCCTTAGTTAATGGATATAGTTCTAAGTTCCATATATATACATATATATATATATATATATTTTGCAGGTACCTTGTATTCCAAGGTTAGCTATACCTCAACTTAATTATGTCTCTACCAGTGGTCACTGAGGCTGCTTCCAGTACAAATACTGCCACTCGGAACATGCTTAGTAAGAAGTCGTTGTTCGTATGTACTTAAATGTTGAGTTTGTGTTTCTATAGAATAACTTCCTATCAAGAGCATTCCTAGGTCAATTACACGTATTTACATTGAAATAGATGTTGCAAGCTTGTTTTCCAAAAGATAGGCACTGTTTCTCATTCCCACCAGCAACGAAAGAGAATGCCATTTTTGGACCTCCTAGACCACAGAGGTTTTAGTGTTATTTCTTCATTTTCTTGGCAAACAGTTGAGTGAATAAAACTGAAATTACATCAGCTCATCAACTTACACTTTCCTGATGACTATACAGATTGTTCAGCTTTTCACAGGTTTATCAAACTCTGCTTTTCTATTCGGATGTTAAGTTATCTTTTTACAATGAATATGAGCTTTTACATGTGTTGGATGCTGACCTTCTATTATGCTTTTCACTGTGTAAAGTTTATCATTTGCCTTTCTTGTGTCTTGGAAATAAATGTAATCTTACATATGTTTGGATATAAATATATATCATAATTTCTAAGCCGGGTGCGGTGGCTCACATCTGTAATCCCACCAATTTGGGAGGCCAAGGTGGGTAGATAACTTGAGGTCAGGAGTTTGAGACAAGCCTGGCCAACATAGTGAAACCCTATCTTTACTAAAAACACAAAAATCAGCCATGCACAATGGTGGTAATCCCAGCTACTCTGGAGGCTGAGGCAGGAAACTCTCTTGAACCCGGGAGGCAGAGTTTGCAGTGAGCCGAGATTGCACCACTCTGCACTCCAGCCTGGGCAACAGAGCAAGACTGTCTCGAAAATAAATAAATAAATAAATAAATAAACAAAATGAAATGAAACAAAATCGTTGTCCAGCTTAAAAAATTTGACACAAGCAGAGCTGAGCATCTCTCCTCAACCGGCTTCTCAGGGGAATGGTACTGCATCCTCATCTGCCTCAGAAGCAAGAGGACTTGGGCTCCTCCAGAACTGCCCACTGCTGCACCATCTTTAGTCACAAAACCAATATGATGAACACACGGCTGCCCTCTCCTCCCTCTCCTCCCACAGACCTAAAGCTGTGGTCCTAGAGCTGGACACGTGTATGCCTTGCAGCCAAAAGCTACATCTATGCAGTCACCTAAGAATGTATTTTGATGATGATTGTGCTGTATGACTATGTAACATTTACTTATTTCTCTGGTGGTGGCTTAGGCAAAGGTACTTTACTTTCTCTTCACATGCATAATTTCCAGAAAACTTTTATACCTCAAGTAGCAAATCTGGGGCATACATTTTTACCTGGATGAGACATGTTGAGTAAACCACTAATCCAAAATTTTGGACTTACTTAATTCTATGTAGTTAATTTTTTTGTAAAAATTATCCTAGTGAGTCATTCAAGAATGTTGTCCTTCTCAGATAGGTATTGATGAGTGAATTTTACAGATGTGTTCAAGTCTGACACATTCATTTCTTTAAAAAACTCAGTGTAGGCTGGGCACAATGGCTCAGGCTTGTAATCTCAGCACTTTGGGAGGCTGAGGTGGGCGGATCACTGGAGGTTGGGAGTTCGAGACCAGCCTGACCAACATGGAGAAATCCCATCTCTACTAAAAATACAAAAGATTAGCTGGGCATGGTGGCACATGCCTGTAATCCCAGCTACTAGGGAGGCTGAGGCAGGAGAATTGCCTGAACCTGGGGGACAGAGGTTGCGGTGAGACGAGATCGTACCACTGCACTCTAGCCTGGGCGAGAAGAGCAAAACTCCGTCTCAACAAAAAACAAAACAAAAAAAAACTCATAGCAAAAATAAAGTGGAGCAGCTTTTACATCTTTTTATTACGAAATGTGCTTTTTATTTCTACTTACATAGTCTTAAACAAAAATGCACAAACAGGTATTTGCGAGTTACTTAAAAAAATGCAATAAATGGTTTTGCACTGACAACTTTAACACAATGGAGTTTACACACAGGAAAATCAATCTTTTCATGTCAAAAAGTTCAACTGCTCCAACAAATTCCAGTAATTCTGAGCTTTGAGAATGATCTTGATTAAAACAGAAACCTTGACTTTATGTTAATGTATATTCAGTGTGGGCCCCCTTAGACTTTCAAAAACAATTTTTTACTTCTCTGAATGGTGGCCCCATAATTTACATCTGCTGCTGGTCACAGGAGACAGGGATCGTCTGCCTGTGGGCCTTACCATTGCACCCCAGGGACAGGCCCAACAATGTCCAGAGCTTCTCCGTGCAGGTGGAACCAACATGCCTCTTTCCTTTCTATTATTTTTTTTAAATATATATTAAGGCTAAAGATAAATGCTGGCAAATCTTACAATTAACAAAGTAATTAGTTATATGGCCATAATAATCAAACCAATAAACATTATTTATTTCTAATTACAAGCCTTTTGGAAATGACATTGCGTTTGCATTTCATGTGTGCATTTTAATTGTTATATTTCATACCAGGAGCCATGATGAATAAATACTTTCTTGATGGAATTTAGTCTGTGTTTTCCTTTCTAATCCTGAAATTCCCTCTATGGTACTTCTAAGAGGTGCTCTCCAGCTTGAGCTTGAATTCTTCTTTTTTTTTTTTTTTTTCTTTTCAGACAGAGTCTCATTCTGTTGCCCAGGCTGGAGTTTCAGTGGCATAATCTCAGCTCACTGCAACCTCCACCTCTGGGGTTCGAGAGATTCTAATGCCTCAGTCTCCTGAGTAGCTGGGACTACAGGCATGTGCCACCACACCGGGCTATTGTATTTTTGGTAGAGATGGGGTTTCACCATGTTGGCCAGGCTAGTCTCGAACTCCTGAACTTAGATGATCCATACGCCTCAACCTCCCAAAGTGCTGGCAATACAGACATGAGCCACCGCGCGCAGCCTAATGACAGAGAATTTACTACCTCATTATTTGCCATAGTTTTAATGAGCTAGTATTTACTGTCTTGTATCCCCATTGAGGGCTAAAAATTATGTGTAATGTTCTTTCCACGTGAGAGTCTGCATGAGTGGTGTCAAGAAGCAACACTTAGGCATATTATCAAGAAAAATTCAGCATAAGGTTATTTTGCAATAATATCTTAGAAGTCCAGAATATGAGGCCATTAGACCACAAAGATCCACTAAGTTCACAAAAATTACATAAAGAAATTTTAGGAATATACCCCCAAAATGTTAAAAAGCTACTTACAGGAGTAAATGTGAAAATAATGGGTGTGAGATTTTTCACTGATTTCTTTATATTTGACTATTAAGCTATATAAACATGATCACATGTTCAAAAAATTAACTAAAAATATTAAATAAGTTTATTTACTATATAGCCATTGTGAATTTTCTCTGGGCATAACACATCCAAAAGAAAACAATTTCCACTCTTAGCATAAATTCCCACTTTATCTTACATGTTGTTTCTGGGATTGGAATTGAAACAGAAGAGGAATCTATTATCTCCCTGAGACCAAAATTTACCAGTCATGTTATTTTTGCTATAATATTTGTCTAAGTAAAATACATTGCAGCTAGGTGAACATTTCCTCAGAGGAAGTGATACTATCAGAGTTGCCCAGAAAGGCATTGCCTGCTACATGATTTCACTATGGTTAAATCATGTGTCATAGTTAATTTCAAGTGTCCACTGGCTGGGCCACAATGGTTAAACATTATTCTGCATGTTTCTGTGAGAATGTCTCTGGATGAGATTTACATTTTAATCAGTGGATGTCCGAGTACAGCACGTTACCCTCCATAATGTGGGTGGGCCTCATTCAATCAGTTGAAGACCAAAAGAGAACAAAAGACTGATCTCCCCTGAGTAAGAGGAAATTTTCTACTAGCAAATGGTCTTGGGACTTGAAATGCAATGTTGGCACTTCCTGAGTCTCCAGTCAGACTGCTTCTTCCATTAGATTTCGGGTTTGGCAAGCCTCCACAATTCTGTGAGCCAATTCCTTAAAATAAATCTTGACAGACAGATAGGTAAATAGATAGGTACGTAGGTAGATAGACAGACAGATAAACAGACACACACACATACATGCACACACTATTGGTTCTGTTTCTCTGGAGAATACTAATAAACCATTCAATTGATTCCTTCAACAAACTATGATTCGGTACCAGTCACGTGCCTGGTATTATGTTAGTTGCTGATGACAAAGGACAATTAAGACAGAGCCCTTGCCATGAGGGAACCCATGAGTTGAGTGAGGGGACAGGCATGTAAGTGGGCAGAGTGAAGTGTTGCAGGCACCACCCTGGTAGCAAAAGGGACCCCTAGAAGGAGTGGTCGACTTGCAAGGTGGGGGTGAAGACAGCTGCCTAGGGAAAAGCACAGCCAAAATGATCTTTTGCTTCTTTTTGGTGGAAGGGGTGAGCAGCAGTGGTCTGCAATGCCTGGAACCCCCTGCCTGCTGACCTGGATTCGCCCGCCCTACTTGGTGCCTATGACAGTCACACAGGGCCATAGGGTGAGAACATGATGGGACCCATCTGCTGGGCTTTGAGTTTATCAGATAAGAGCACTCCAATAAATACAAGGTAGTAGCAAAATGAACAAATCATACCCTTTTTTCTGTTTTTCTGACCTTCTTCCAAAGTTACTAAAATTTTTTTGATGATTACCATATTCTCATGTTTACAGACATCTAGCTCAAAGTATATTGAAGCAATATTTATTAAGTTCACTTATCAGGTGTATGCATTTAGAAACTGCACTAAAACAATTTATTAATTTTTGAATGGAGACTACTGGTATGCTTATTCTTTATTTATTAATTAAAGTTTTAAGTAAGAGAAAAAAAATACTATCTGCCACTTTCCCTTTGCCATAGGGCTCTTATAATCTATGTAATGCAGGAGGTAAAATATACTCATGGCTACTTACTTGCATGGATTATTAGTTACGGCATCTTATATTTTTATTTTAAAATGCATGAGAATGTACATTCATCTCTACAACTCATGAAAGGAAAAATTTTGTATTAACAAAAAATCTGTTTTTAGTATCCCAGACTAAAGATTTCCCCAAATCAAGATCAGATTCATTGAGGCACAACTGGGATTTGAAGCAACAATACACAAACAAGATTTGGAAAACAGGAAGCATAAGCTGTTTGACAGCAGGCTTTGATGCTGATTTTACAAGATGTAAATTCTACTCAACACATGAAATAAATGCGAATAAAATATTCTCTAGGCACTCTTCTGAGGGTCATACGTGAAACAGGACTGGGAGAAAGCACAGAAGCCCTGACATCACAGATGAAATAAAATGTGTGTTTTCCAGCTGTCTCATTCCTGTCTCTTTGGGGTCTGTATGCCCCAAAGACCTGGCCAGCACCAGGCCAAGCAAGGCCCACGCTCCTTCTGCCCTAGGACACCCTTCCTTAGACCTGGCTTTTCTGGCCCAGTTAGAGCACAAAGTGCACCGGATATTTGTTTCGATGATAGACACAATTTGGTAAAAGAATTCAAACTCTGAGGTAGAACCAGGCATTCACGGGAGAAGTGGTGCTGCAGGTAAGCACATGCTGTCATTATCACAGTGACTTTTTTTAAACTTGTAAATAATATAGGTGTGTGTGTGTGTGTGTGCATACGTGTGTGCACGTGTGTGTTTTTAATGGTTTAATTTTACTCCAAACAAGATATTTTTCACAAATCTCCAGAATGGAATCATACTCACAATACTAAAAACAAGAGATAAAAACGTTTTATAGCCTTTCAATCACTCTAAAAAGATTGTAACAAAGAATGCATATACTATATTTCCAGCAGTATAATACCTTCTTCAAGGTATTAATTTTAAAATTTAATACCTTATTCAAGGGCATACAGCTAATCAGTGTGACATGTAGCTTTTGACTATCTTTACTCAAAGTGCCAAACCCCAAGTGAGATCAGAATCCTCACATTACCAGTTCTCTATAATACAGTACATGCCTTGACAGAAATTAGTATCAATGGTAGATGGTAATGGTCACTATTACAGGGTGCCATTGTATGGTATGAATATCTGCAGGAGAGAAGCTCATGTTCCTTATCATTGTCCTTGCTGTCCACCAAAACCAGCATGGTTTTAGGGTACTTACCATAATTGCCCTCTGAGGCTTTCCTAATATCAACTTCAAGCCCAGAAATAAGCAAGATCCCTGCTGGGAATTTTTCGGATCTCTTTCAGACATCGAAGACCATTTGAGAGGAAATTACGAAGGCAGCAAGGAAAACATCTTAGAAAAAGACAGTGAGCAAAGCAAATCTTGAGTGAAAAGAACAAAACCAAAAGCATCACAACTACCTGACTTCAAAATGTATTACAAAGCTATAGTAATCAAAACAGGGTAGTATTGGGTAAAAACAGACACGGAGACCAATGGAACAGAATAGAGAGCCAAGAAATAAATTCACAAATTTACAGTCTATTGATTTTCCCAAAGGAAGCATGACCACACAATGGGGAAAGGGCAGTCTTCAATAAACAGTTGTGTTTGTCACTTTTGCATTTCTATAAAGGAATACCTGAGGGTGGGCAATTTTCAAAGAAAAGAGGTTTATTTGGCTCACAGCTTTACAGGCTGTACAAGAATCACGGTGCCAGCATCTGCTTTTGGTGAGACCTCAAGAAGCTTTTATTCACAGTGGAAGGCAAAGGGGGAGTAGGCATTTCACATGGCAAGTGAGGCAGCAGGAGAAAAAGGAAGAGGTGCCAGGTTCTTTTGTACAATCAGATATTGCTATAACTAACAGAGCAAGGATACTTTCATTACCATGGGAAGGATACTAAGCCATCATGAGGGATGGCTCAGACACCTTCTACTAGGCCCCACCTCCAACACTGGGGGTCACATTTCAACATCAGATTTAGAGGGGACAAATATCTAAACTACATCAACAGTGTCGGGAAAACTGGATAACCACATGCAGAAGAATGATATTAGACCCCTGTCTCACACCATACACAGAATCAATTCTAGATGCATACAGACTCTAACACAGACCTAAAACTAAAACAACTAGGAAAAAAAAGCGTAAGGGGAAAACTGCATGACATAGTTTTCCCCTGGCAAAATTTTTGTGCATATGATCCCAGAAGCAGGGGCAAAACTACCAAGTTTCTGCACAGCAAAGGAAACAATCAGCAGAGTGATGAGATGATCTATGGAATGGGAGGAATATTTACAAAGTACCTATCTGATAAGAGGTTAATATCCAAAATGTATAAGGAATTCAACTCAATAGTAAGAAAACAAATAACCCAAGTTAAAAAAAAAAATAAGCAAACGACTTGAATGTAACTTTCTCAGAAGAAGATATACAAATGGTCTTCAGAGAGATGAAAACATGTTCAACATCACTAATCATTAGGGAAATGCAAATTCAAACCACAATGCAATATTACTTTACACACGTTAGAAGAGCTACTATCAATAAGACAGAAGATAACAAGTATTGGAGAGGTTGTAGAGAAAAGGGCGCCCTTGCACACTGCTGGTGGGACTGTAAATTACCACAGCCATCATGGAGAACAGTATGGAGGTTCCTCAAGAAATGAAAAATAGAATGATTATATGATCCAGCAATCCCACTTCTGGGTATCTATCCAAAGGAAATGAAATCAGCATGTCAAAGAGATACCTGTACTCCCACAGTTATTGCCCCGCTAGTCACAATAGCCAAGATATGAAAACAGCCTAAGTGCCCATCAGAAGAAGAATGAATAAAGAAAACACATTATACAGACACAGTGGAATACCTTTCAGCCTTTCAAAAAGGAAATTAGACCGGGCTCAGTGAAGCACACTTGCAATCCCAGCATTTTGGGAGGCTAAGGCGGGCAGATCACCTGAGGTCAGGAGTTTGAGACCAGCATGGCCAACACAGCCAAACCCTGTCTCTACTACAAATACAAAAATAGCCAGGTGTGGTGGCAGGCACCTGTAATCCCAGTTACATGGGAGGCTGAGGCAGGAGAATTGCTTGATCCCGGGAGGTGGAGATTGCAGTGAGCCAAGATGGTACCATTGCGCTCCAGCCTGAGTGGCAGAGCAAGACTCCATCTCGAAAAATAAAATAGCCAGGCGCGGTGGCTCAAGCCTGTAATCCCAGCACTTTGGGAGGCCGAGACGGGTGGATCATGAGGTCAAGAGATCGAGACCATCCTGGTCAACATGGTGAAACCCCGTCTCTACTAAAAATACAAAAAAAAAAAAAAAAAAAAATTAGCTGGGCATGGTGGCGCGTGCCTGTAATCCCAGCTACTCAGGAGGCTGAGACAGGAGAATTGCCTGAACCCAGGAGGCGGAGGTTGCGGTGAGCCGAGATCGCGCCATTGCACTCCAGCCTGGGTAACAAGAAACAAGAGCGAAACTCCGTCTCAAAAAAAAAAAAAAAAAAAGAAAAATAAAATAAAAAGGGAAATTATGTAATTTGTGACAATGAACCTGGAGGGCATTATGTTAAGTAAAATAAGTCAAGCACAGGAAGACAAATACTGCATAATCTCACTTCTATGTGAAATCTAAAAGAGCTGAACTCATACAACAGGAAAGTAGAATGGTGATTGGCCGGGGCTGCAGGGAAGTGGGAGGGAGAGATGATGGTAAGAGCACAAAGTTTCAATTACATAGGAGGAATAAGTTCAAGAGATCTATTGTACAACATGGTGGCTGTAGTTGACAACAATGTATTGTATTCTTAAAATCGCTGAAAGGGTAGACTTTTAAAATTATCAGTTTTATTCTGCTTTTGAAATTATAAAATACTTAGCTAAGAAGTAGAAAACAAACATATTAATTGAAAGTTGTGGTCCAGTGACCATTTACTGCATAAATTCTCAGGATTCTTATTTAAAATGCAGATTCTTTCTTAGATCTTAAAAGTATATATTTTAAACATTCTCACCACAAAAAAATAAGTATGTGAGGTAACGCATATGGTAATTAGCTCAATTTAACCATTCCAGAAAGTATATATATTTCAAAATGTGTTGTACACAAAAGATATATACAATTTTCATATGCACATTTAAAAACAGGTTTTTCAGGCTGGGTGCAGTGGCTTATATCTGTAATCCCAGTACTTTGGGAGGCCAAGGTGGGCCGCTCACCTGAGGTCACAAGTTTGAGACCAGCCTAGCCAATATGGTGAAACCCCATCTCTACTAAGAATACAAAAATTAGCACGACGTGGTGTCCCGTGCCTGTAATCCCAGCTACTCAGGAGGCTAAGGCAGGAGAATCGCTTGAACCAGGGAGGTGGAGGTTGCAGTGAGCTGAGCACGACACTGCACTCTGGCCTGGGTGACAGAATGAGACTCTTGTCTCAAAAAAAAAAAAAAAAAGGTTTTTTAAGGAAAGAAATGAAAAAAGACAGTGAGAAGTAAAATGAAAAAGGACCAGCTCAAGCATGGCAGCCAAACATCTAAAGACTATCATTTGCCAAAAGATTGACCTGAATCAACAGGGCTTTTCTAACATTGATTAGAGTGGTGAAAATGACTATGGAGGAAAAATTAAGGGGAAGAAAAGGTGGGAGAAGTAGCCTAATGGTCTTCAGGTATCCAAGAAGATAACATATTCATCATTCTCCCAGACAGCAAAAAGAAAAAGGAGAAATAAATCTATCCTGAAGCAGGAGGCATTCGGATTGCCAATAGGAAAACCTAATTTCATCAGTACCCTGGTGATTCTCAACCTGCTTGGGCTTGTCCTTGTTTTTGTTTGTTTTTATGGCAGAGTTTTGAAAATCACCCAAGAGGAAAAAAGACTGGGTGACATATGTACACACACATTAAAATTAATGTGAATTGGAATTAATTTGGTTGATAGCGTCCCAGCCAGAGTTTCAATGCCAGGCTCTGGCTGGTGGGGCAGAAGTGCTTTATGGGGAGGGACATGTGAGATAAGGTTGTCCAATGTGTTTTTGTGCCTGAGCTGTCACATTTATAGTGGGGCTTTGTAGACAATCCCAGCTCACCCCAACAGTAACTGTTGCCTAGCTTCCACTCACTCTAGGACCTAGCACCTGCCGTTCTGGCAAAGCAAAGCCTCCATGTGCCCTGGGTTTCCTGTGGAAGTCAATTTCCCACTGCTTGAATGTGCCAGGAGGGAGCAAGGTTTTCAGGAAACAGCCCAGACCAGAGTCAGGAAAACCCGGGTTCAGAATCTCTGCTGTTCTCCTGGCTGTATAATCTTGACCAAGCTCTATAGCTTCTCTGAGCCTCAGTCTCCTTAGCTGTTTAATGGGAAAATAATACCAGCCTTATTGTGATGTGAGAATTGCAAGAGACCAAGCATGGGAAAAGGCAGGCCTGTGGACAGCACTTAGATATTCACTACCTTCCCTCATCCTCTCCGTTCCTATTGAGTTACCCATGGGGTCACCATAGTATGAGGATGGCAACTAGCAGATGACATTGTCCTCAGGGATCTGAGATCTTCATTTGCCCTTTGAAAATGAAAATAAAATACCTGGGTCCTGCTTTGCCAAGCAAGAAAGGTGAAAAAAAAAATCAGTCTTTCTTAAAAAGTGCAGTGGTTTATACAAAGTATACGTGATCAGAGGCAATATAGTGTGAATATATGTCCCCACGAAATCTCATGTTGAATGGTAATCCCCAGCGCTGGAGGCTGAGCCTGGTGGGAAGTGTTTGGGTTATTAGGGTGAATCCCTCATGGTTTGGTGCTGTCCTCATGATGGTAAGTCCTTTAGCGAACGCATGATACCCCCCAACCCCCACGACGCTCTCCCTGGTAGCCGCCCCCACCATGTGAGACACCTGTTCTCCCTGCGCCTTCTACCATGAGTAAAAGCTCCCCACGGCCTTCCCAAAAGCCATGCAGATGCCAGTACCATGCTTGTACAGCCTGTAGAACTGTGAGCCAATTCAACCTTTCTTTATAAATTACCTCATTTCAGGTGTTTCTTTATTGCAAACCAAGAACAGTATAATACAAGATGATTGGCAATTTTTTTTTTTTTTTTAGAGACAGTGTCTGGCTCTGTCACTCAGACTGGAGTGCAGTGGAACGATCACAGCTCACTGCAGCCTCAAATTCCTGGGCTCAAGTGATCCTCCCATCTCAGCCTCCTGAGTAGCTGGGCCTACAGGTATGCACCACCACATTGGCTATTTTTTTTTTTTTTCAATTTTTAGTAGAGACAGGGTCTCACTATGTTGCCCAGGTTTATCACAAACTCCTGGCCTCGAGCCTCACTTCAGCTTCCCAAAGGGCTGGGATTACAGGCATGAGTCACCATGACTGGCTTGATGGTTGGTAATTAAAAATACCTTTCAGATTTGAGCTGGAGGACTGACTGGCACCACAAACTACCCATCCCCCTCCTCAGGAGGAGGATGACTTCACATAGACCCTAAGCTGCCCACCTGGGATGTCCGAGGTGTTTGGCAGAAAATGAGTCCAGAAGTTTATTTCAACTTAACCCAGGTGCACTTGTGAGGTTTCTCGCTTCCGCTCACAGCCAGCCCTGTTTACACGTGCATATGCATTCACACACAGAGGCAGGCAGCTTTGATCACAGATGCCGGGGCTTCCACGACACATCTTCCAGACGTATCTCAGCAGTGACTGAGCTGCACGAGCCTTTCCCTTACCGGATGTTTAGAAACGATTCTTTTGCATCTACCACCGCTCAGCATCATGGCTATGCCCCAAATCAGTTTCCTGACCCTACGCACCAGCATCCCAGAATTCCTGTGAGAATGACAAGTCACCCCGACACTCACTAAATATTTGTCAAATCTGATTATGCCGACTGCTTCATCAGGCAAAGGCTTTGCGTGTTTTCTGAGTGTGAGGCCCCTTTCTTAAATGTCAACTGGCCAGATCCACCTCCAACAGAGTAGTTATGCTTTTACTCTCTGCTGCTTCAGCCTAAACATGACAAAGAAATATAATAAGTTTACATAATCACAGAAGCATCAATATACAGTTTATAAACTGGGAGGGGGGATGACCTTATTTGTATCCAGTCCATGCACAATACGGGATACACCTATGGGGCCTTAGATTCCCCTGAAGTAACTTTAAGTCTTCCTAGGGGTCTGCCACCGACAAGGTGAGAACTGCTCATATAGGGTGCATGTAATTGTGGGGTTGCTGCCTGCTCCGTGCATCTAAAGCAAAAATACGGCATGAAATCAGTGGAAAGCTACCTGCCTGAACTGATGTGTTCTGAATCATTGTGGCCCGTGTTCAAGAGGCCATGCTCTTAATTGTTCTGGATTCACTGGGGATGATAACACTGTCTCTTCCTCACTGTGCAATGCAAGTATTGCAAGCCTTCTTGATTAATGGACACAGCAAGCTTTAAAAAATTAAATACGGTAAATTATCAGTAGATTCACAGTGATGTTAACCTGACTTGAACTCAAAATCTAAACTTGGTTTCAATTTGGCTCATATTTGTCAGTGTTTCTAGGCAGCCTAATTTGGTTTGGATGTTTATTTTTAATTTGGTTCTGGATAGCACTGTGGGATGAACATATTTCCCAAAAGGAAACAAATAATGTTAATTCCAAGGGACTTCACACTTAGCTGCAATGCATTCTCTGGAATACAAGAGATAGTAAAGGGAGCAGAAAATGTGTGTCCATTTTTTTCTTGCCACTGAGTCAAAACTCATTGTGAGGTGGCCTCAGACCCTCTTCCAGGCTCACAAGCCCCTGGTCTGGCCCCTGTTGGTGTCTCTCCTGCATTTCCCAGTAGGTTCTGCCTTGCTTTCTGTACTATAGCCATATTGTTTCCCTTTCATTTCTTTGTGCTCACAATGGTCCCTCCCACCCCAGGGCCTTTGCACATGCTCTTCAATACCTTCTTCCTTTTCACCCTCTTACTTATCCTTGAGAACTCATCCTTGAGAACTCAACTCAGAGGACTGTGCCTCTCAGGAAGTTTTCTCTGAAATCCCTACTGTGGTCAAATCCCTCGTTCCTCCCAACATAGCTTCTCCTAACACCTGTATCTCTAGCCTTCTTTGCACTTTTCATAGTTTCTACTTTCCATTTGTTTGCGAAGTTTTTTTGGATGTCTCTGAATTCCCCCAGAGCAGTTACCGTATCTATATTTGTTTGCCACTGTCTCCTCAATCCCTGAGGCATTGCTTGGGGAGCAATAGAGAGCCTCAATAACATGAGGTGCCTCCTTCATTTGCTGAATGAACAAATCAAATATATATTGTTATTTTTAACATTTTAATGATCATAATTGATAAAGGGAAAGGAAAGAAGTAACTGAGATATCCTAGCATAGCTAGAGGCAGAGTGGCATGATGAAGAGACTGGATTTTAGAGCAGGGAAAAACTAATAACGAGCGTTTTTCAGGCACGTGACACTGAGCCAACCATTTAACTTCTCTGAGCCTCAGTTTCTCCATCTGCTAAATTGTAATAATAATGTCTATCTCAAAATATTTTTGTGAAGATTAAATAAGATACAGAAGAAAAAACGTTGATTGGCTTCTTTCCATTGATTATCTTCTTACATTTTCTTTGCAAAAGACAAAGTGTGAAATCTGGCAGGTGTGGAATAACAGCCAACGGCCCAGCCTTGCTGGCCGGTGTTCAGAACTCCCCTTCTAACACATTCGACTTCTCCTGGGGGCAGAATGAGCAGGTTTTCAATAGCAAGATGCAGGATGAGCTTTCTAAAGACACGCGTGCCTCAGGAGCTAGGCGCCACGTGATAGGTTTCTCCCTTAATTTAAAGACACTTTGGAACAACTGATTACCAGCAGCCATTTTTATAGATGAACCATCGTGGCTTTCGACAGCATGTCTTCATTTATGTCTTTGTTTCCGTCTTTCTAAGTTAGTGTGTCATTTTGGAAAAAGTTTCAAAATAGCTTTGGAAACAACTTTAAAATAGCATCCAGCGATTCCATTTATTTTTAAGTTACAAACAGGTCAAACTAACCCAGGCTGTCGGAAGCAAGCACAGTGGTGACTCAGAGCAGGGACTGTGGCCAGAGGGAGCAGGAAGGGGCTGGGGGTATGCTGTTTATTGAGCTTGGTACTGGTGACTTTCTTTCTTCCTCCTTCCATATTTTCCCTTCTCTTTCCAGCGCTAACCTCTGCAGAAGCACATGTGTACACACACACAGACACACACACACATCTTTCAGTCACTCATGGTGATGGCCTGCCAGCTTCTGATACTCACATCTAACCCCACTTGTTCACAACTCTAATTTGTCAAGATCCAGACTCTCGAACTTTCCCCTGTCCTTAGCAAAAAGAATTTGTTGTAAAATCTTTAATAACTTCCTATCTCAGACCTTTAGCATTCCCTTCCCCTTTTCTAGACACATGCATGCACGCCCTGTATCTCCATGCCCATCCCCATCCTGGTCCCTCCTACCAGGATGCAGGCTCTGCAGAGCCAGGGATCTTCCCGTCTTATCAGCTCTCCCCTTCCGCACCTCCCTCTGGTCCAGCAGTGTGCGTGGCACATAGGAACATGGTTGATTGTTACTGACTCAGGGGAGGACTGAATAAACATCAAACCCTGTTTTGTTCTTGCCTCTGCCTTTTCTCTGTTACCAAGTCCCCACCCTGTACCCAGGTCCGATATGATGCCTCCTTTCCGGATCTCTGCTGTAAAAATCTTCTCTTTACACTGTTCTCCCGAGCCTGATCCTTAACTCACTCTGCCAGCCCCGTGAGGGAATTCAACCCCGCTGCACCCTGGCACTTGCACAGGGGCTATTTGATAATTTACCATATTTAATGTCTCCCATCTGCTGCCGGTCCTCCAGGAGCTAACTCAGGCCCAGGGTGATGCACACAGCCTGTCCCCTCGCTTCCTGTGCTTCGCCCCACCCTCCACAGCCTGGCACCTCCTGACGCCCACCACCTGCCTGTGCTTCCACCTGCCACCTGCCTCTTACTCCCTCACAGTGGGCCCCACCCACCGGCCAAGATACTCCCTGCACCCCAGCCCTGTGGGTGTGACCAGCAGCTTGGCCTGCCGAGTCCCCATCCAGCAGGCAGCTCTAAGGGCTCCAGGTCTGGCCAATTCCACCTGCCAGGTATCACTCCTCCAAGCTTCCATCTTCTCCTCACTCACTCCCCTAGTTCAGGCCCCATTATTTCTCCTGGACTATGACAATAGCCTCCTTCCAGGCCTGAGGGTTTTCTGTTATCCACTGATTTCCAACTGATCGTTGTATTATCTTGACAATTTCAAATACAAACCAATGTTGAGATTCACTCAAGGTAGTTAGCAAAATATTAAGGGAAATATTAAAGAAAGTAGTGACCCCGACATGATTGATGCCATCAGGTAGTGACCCTGATATGATCAACGCCACAAGCCAGGAAGACGCTGAGTGAGCACAGACTTTGTGTAATGTACACAGTTAGATGAAGATGGTCCAAGACATGGCCTCCAGCTCTCTGAGACCCACAGTCTGTGGGGTGATGGCACAGCACAGGGGCTACTTGGCAAGTGCGATTCAGTGCCAGACGGGGGGAAGGAAGGAAGCCCTGCATGCTCACAAGATGAAAACAGAGATGAGAAAATAGATCAGCAAGGCGCCTTGGAGAACAGGAAGGATGATGGCATATCAGGCTGTGACCTTCAGCATAGCCAGGCAGGCCCTCCTGTCCTCTCCACCGGACACAGACACCCTAGCAGAGTCCCTCACCCAAAGCAGATGCTCAGGGAATATGCAGGGAACAACTGAATGACTCTAGTACAACCCCTCTTATTTTATGTAAGAGAAATATCAGAGAAAACTGAGGCCCTCAAAAGTTAA
This sequence comes from Sapajus apella, assembly GCF_009761245.1. Lineage (NCBI taxonomy): Eukaryota > Metazoa > Chordata > Mammalia > Primates > Cebidae > Sapajus > Sapajus apella. Next base: position 4,964,382 of record NW_022437003.1, on the reverse strand, counting down.
ATGATTTGCTAAAAAGTCATAAAACTGGTTGGTGCACAACCAAAGCCTACATCTGCCTCCCAACCCTGAGCTCTTTCCTCCACACTGAAGGGCTGACCTTAACCTTTCCTTGTCTGAGCTAATGAGCCCAGTTTATTTGATCTTGCCTTTCCATGTCACTTTTTATCCCTTGAAACATATTCCATAGCAAAAGAGCAGGATGTGCAATTCTTAGCATGGAAAATAAACTATTATCTCTTTGAAAAAGTTCATTATAAAAATACAGAGCATATTTTTATTTAGAATACTGCTTTTGTATTTAATTATTAAATATGCGATAGATATAACCGCATATGGTGCCATATAGCTAGAAAGAATTCTTTACACACTTTGATGTTCTCCCGTTGACTTTTCTCATATTGACGGGGTATCATGAACTAAAACATGGCATTTTTCCATAAAAGATGTCTGTATCTCTGTCACACACTGTATCTCCCGTGTAATGTGAGCTTTCATTATTATTTTATTTTATTTATTTATTTATTTATTTTTTGAGATGGAGTTTCGCTCTTGTTACCCAGGCTGGAGTGAAATGACATAATCTCAGCTCATCGCAACCTCTGCCTCCTGGGTTCAAGCAATTCTCCTGCCTCAGCCTCCCGAGTAGCTGGGAATACAGGCACGCGCCACCATATCCAGCTACCTTTTGTATTTTCAGTAGAGATGAGGTTTCACCATGTTGACCAGGATGGCCTCAATCTCTCGACCTCGTGATCCACCCGCCTCGGCCTCCCAAAGCGCTGGAATTACAGGTGTGAGCCACCGCGCCCGGCTTAATGTGAGCTTTCAAAGCACACACGTCAACATGTTTTTATGTTGTTTATTTTTATTGTAGTGAAATATATACAACACAAAACATTCCACTTTACCCATTTTAACACACGACTCATTGGCATTAAATACGCTGACAATTTTGTGTAACACTGCTGCCCATCTCCAGAACTTTTTAATCATCCTAAGCAGAAACTCTGTACCACTTTAATCATAACTCCCTATTTCCCCCCATTCAGCCCTGAAAATCATCATTCTATTTTCTGCTTCTGTGGATTTGACTCCCCTAGGTAGCTCATATAAGTGGAATTAGATGGCATTTGTCCTCCTGTGTCTGGCTTGTTTTATTTAGCATAATGTTTTCAAGTTTCATCCATGTTGAAGCATCTGTCTTTTTAAAGCTGAATAGTATTTCGTTGTGTATACACCTCATTTTGTTTATCTGTTCATCTATCAGTAGATTAAGTTGGTTCTACCTTTCGGCTCTTGTAAATAATGCTACTATGAACACTAGAATACAAGTATCTGCTTGTGTCTCTGATTTCAATTCCTTCAGCATATACCTAGCAGTGGAATGGCTGCATCATATGATAATTCTCTATGTAGCTGTTTGAGGTACTGTGACACTGCTTTCCAGAGTGGCGGCACCATTTTACATTCTTACCAGCAATGCATGAGAGATTCAATTTCTCCACTGCCCTACCAACACTGGTCATTTTCCGGGGTTGTTGTTTTAATAATCATCATCATGGGTGTGAAGTGTTGTCTCATTGTGGTTTCAATTGTGTGTGTGTGTGTGAGAGAGAGAGAGAGAGAGGGAGAGAGACAGAGAGACAGACAGACAGACAGACAGACAGGGAGAAAGCAGCCGACTCTCTCTGGGCTGGAAAAGACCTCTATCATTACATCCTGAGCCCTATCTTCTTGAGAAGGCCAGGACCTCAGTCCCCAGAGAGAGGATAGAATTCTTGATCTCAGCCCAGACACCATGTGCAAGTTCACAAGAGTTTACAGAAGCATGTTAAGCTGAGAAGCTACCCTCCTTCCAGGTTTTTTCAGACTCACTTCCTAAAGATTCTTCAGAGCCCTGAAGAAAAGGAGAGAGGGAAGCAGGGAAGAGGAGACAGGAGAATTAGGGCGTACATCAGAGCTCAGCATGGCCAAGGAGAGGGAAAGTGCCCAAGTATCATTATCAAGGGAAGGAACTGGGCTTCTCTCACTGAGTTACCAAAGCGAATTGTACAACAGCCAGGGCCCAGCCCAGACTCAAAGATAGAATCAGATATTAACAAAGGAGAAATGTACAATCTGGGTAAGGTTACCAGGGAGGTCAGAGCCTCTAAGATTAGGATCTGGAGTGAAATAGAGGCAAAACAACAGGAAACAAGGTCAAAAACTGGAAGGCTTGATTTTGGCTTCTAAATTGGGATCAGTTACACAGGAAATAAAATGCAAAAAAAAAAAGAAAAAAAAATCGAGAGGCAGTAGGGTTCCAGGTCACTGGCTAAGCCCAGTTAAGTGCAAAGTAGCAGGCTGGCAGCTTCACGCTGGGCTCCCCAACATCCCTGGCTCTACCCAGTGGTTTATCTTCTTCCATTCAACAAATGACCCTTCCCACAGGCTTTGCCACTGTCCCCCATGAGACCATAACACACTCAAGGTCTTTCTAAGCAGCAGTTAGGCAAACCAGACCATGGATTCTCCAGTTTTTCAATGGGGTAAGCAGAGAAGTCAGAGAAAACAAAGAAATCAGAGCTTCCATCCCCAGATGGATCTGCTCCACATCTGAACTAAGATGAGAAAAGTTTTAAGACTAGTGGGGTCACAGACCCCAGAGGTACATTGACAGTGAATATGGAAACTCTGTGTGGTAGGTGGGCTTCTCAGATGAATCCCAAGACCCCCACCTCCTGATGTGCATGCCTGCATCTATATCATTTTCCCCCCTTGAGCATGGGAGGACCTGTGAATATGAGAGTTAGCACCCCAGGCAAAAGGGAGATTCTCCTGTTTGGGCCTGGCTTCATCAGGCCAACCTTTAAAAGGTGAAGCATCAGAGACACCTTCTCCCACGAGCCTGGAAAGAGACCAGGCTGTGCTGTGATCTGTGAAAGGAGATCTCATAACAAGGAACTTCTGGCAGCTGAGAGCATTCCCCAGCCTTGGGATGTGCTTGGAAGATGACCCTGAGCTTCAGATGAGATCATAGCCTCAGCTGACACCTTGCTACCAGCCTGGTAAGAGTATGCGTAGAAGACCCAGCCTGGGCTTCTGACCTTCAGATAATGTGGTTAAATGTGTAGTCCTCCGTTACATAGCAATACAAATCAATCCACCTTGCCTACCTGATGGAAGGCAGACGTAGGTTTACCCTGAACCTCAAGTTTCTTTGATGTGCTCCGTGATGCACAACAACAGATCAACACACACATCAGAGATTCATAAATTCACACAAGGCCTTAAAGAGCGTGTCTTCCAACCCTCAGAGAGGTTTAAGTGACTTGCTCAATGACATGCTACCAATTAGTGGCAAATATGGTGGTGAATCTTAATCATTCCCGTACCTGGAAGTAAATAGTAAAATGTGTCAAGGCTCCAGAGCACTCAAAAATGGGAGGAATCTTAACCACCACCTTGTTGAAACCCCTCTGTTTGGGACAAGAGGAAACAGGCATGGAAGATTAGGGAGTTCCCGGTGCTCTTTCCGATTCCCAGAGCTACATCAAACCAGCAGGTGCAGCCCCGCGACAGATAACCATGCGCAGACCATTGCCCTTCTAAACAGAAATCGGCAGGCACCGAAAATGGCTGCCTGCCCACTGATCCCCAAAACAAAAATCAGCAGCAAGATGCATCAAAGATAAAGAGCTTCCCTGGCTGACAACCGAGTTGTTCCCAGCTCTCCCAGCCCACAGGAGACAGAGTTACCATGTGGCTACTCCTTGCCCGGGCTTTCTCCTCTGCAGGAACCCTGGGCTACACTGAAGGAGAAAGTGGGGTGTTCTGGGGGATAGAAAGAGGGGCAGGCATGTTCGGCTTCTTTTTTGGAAGCTTAGAAACAAAAGAAAATATTGCAGCTTTGTTAGTTAAGGACGTTTTGTGGAGGTTGATGTGTGCCAGTCAGATTTGAGAAGGGTGTGTGTGTGTGTGTCCAAGTAGCCTGTCAGAGCCTCATTTTCCAGGATGCAAGTCTCCCCCAACTGATAACACTCTAAATAACAGGTGAGTGACTCCTGGCAGGAAGGAGATTGTCTGACCTCATTGTTTGCCTTTTTCCCCCCTCTTTGTTCTTCACAAATAAAGGTTTTTTAATAAACTGAAAGGTCCTCCGCTCTTGCCTGATGATAAAATGAAAGGAACCAGTGAGGTATGGTACAACGTGGCAGCAAAAAAGGAGAAGCTCATCAGAAAATAACAAAGGTGCAAGTTAAAGATAAGGCAGCTGTCAGAGATTAATCCTGCCAGCCTGATTGTTTTCTTTAATACCAAAGCCTGCAATAGCAAGCGATAAGTTTGCTGAGTAATTTGGTTTTTGGTGAGGAAATAAAATTCAGGTAGGCCCCATAATTGATTTCCTTTTTTTTTTTTTTTTTAAGTTTTCTAAACATTAAACAACAACAACACAAAACCCTGCCTTGGCTACACCTTTTTTCTCCCAGCTGCACTGCCAGTGCGCCGTCCTCCTGACCATCCCCCACCCACCGCCCTTCCTTGATCCCAGAATTTCCAAAAGTAGGGAGGAGCGAGAAAGAGAAGTTCCCATCTCTCAGCATCAGCAGGTGCAGTTTACACGAAATCCTCAAAGTCACGTCTATTACAGACTAAATTATGCCCCATCTCCCTCACAGCTAAAAGATGTTGGCGTCCTGACCCCTTATAGTTCAGAACGTGACCTTATTTGAAAATAGGGTCTTTGCAGAGGTAATCAGGTTAAAATCAGGTCATTAGAGTGGCCTCATCCAACCCGACTGGTGTCCTTATAAAAATGGGAAATTTGGACGCAGATACACACACGGTGAATGCCATGCGGAGACGAAGCCAGAGATCAGGGTGACACTCGTACAAGCCAAGAACTGCCAAAGATCTCCCATAAACCACAGAAGCAAGGAGAAAGGCATGGAAAAGACTCTCCTTCGGAGTCTTCAAAAGGAACCAACCCTTCTCTTTAAAGGAGTAATAAGTACATTAAAATTAAGTTAGAATAGGCTCTAATCCAGCATGACTGGTCTCCTTATAAGAAGAGATGAGGACAGAAACACACAGAGGGAAGACCCTATGAAGACAGAGGGGAAGATGGCATCTGCAAGCCGCGTGGAGAGGCCCCAGGAGAAACCAACCCTGCCTACACCTTGATCCCGGACTTCTGGCCCCCAGAGCCAGAAGACAGTACGTTTCTGTTATTTAAGCCACCCAGGACCATCTGGTTGGTACCACCTTGTTATGGCAGCCCTTGGAAACCGACACGATGTCTAGCTTTAATATTTGCAAGCAGCAAGAAACCCTCACCTTTAACTTGAATGTCACATTAATCCAAGTTCTCATTTTCTTCACATCCTAGACCCCATCAGCTTCTTACAGTATTAAGCACATTACTCAAGAAGTCAGTCGAGGGGAAGTGGAACCTTAGGCAAATCCCTATCCCTTCCTTCTCTGTGTGAGCAGATTGGAGTACCTTCCCCCTTAAAACATCAGGGCATTTATGGACATGGACACTACTCACAGGGTCTTTGCCACATGCACGAACTCAGTCACTGCTCCTTCATTTTCCAGGTGTGTTGGTAGCCCAGAGCAGTCACCTTGCTGATCACAGGGTACACTGAGAAAATGGCTTGGAGGTGGGGTGCTGCACCAGCAGTCCCAAATGTCAGGCAAAATGCTCGCTCTCCAGCGTCTCATCAGAGCGTTACAAAATCCATGTTAGCTCTTTTAGACCAGAGCTTTGCCTGCTTCAAACTTTAATTGCACAGGAATGAATCCACGTGGAAACCTTGTTAAAATGTTGATTCTGATTCGGGAAGTCTGGGCCGGGGCTGCCGGGGCTGTGTTTCTAACAGGCGCCAGGTGATGCCGATGACGCTGAGCTAAGGCCTGAGCCACACCTAAGGTGCAAGGTTGTAGATCATGATAGCGTAGAGGTGTGGGGAAGGTGTCTCGTGAAAGGGGATGCCTGTGGTTGCTCAGAGGCAAAGCTTTAAGTGGCCACAAAACTCCACATACTCAGAGGTCTCTGGGTTGGGGAAACCTTTAGCAGGGTCAGAGAAACAGAAACAGAACAGGAGCCATGAGTAGGGATGAGGCTGGGAGGCTCTGCAATGAGAATGCAGCGTGCACACGCGCACCAGGAAATGTGCTAGTAGGCAGGGCCAGCATGAGCAGAGCCTTATTTATTGTGACAAAATGAACAGCCCCCAGGTTGCTCATCCAGCAGCTAATTTCTCATCTTATCTATTATGTGAATGAGATGGGAAAACAGTTTCCTGTTTCTCACAGGTATCACTGACATGAAAGGTACTCAGCGAATTCCCTGGAAAGCCATGCCGTCGCATCCATCCGCCGGCTTCCTGGTTTCAAGCGGAGGAGCTGATGCAGCCAGGGCGGCTCCCAGATGGAGAAGCCAGTAAAGAGGCTTCTTTGCAGATGCCCTCCTGTTAATATCACCTTGGAGAATGACTGAGGAGCTGACAGGTCTTTTTCGGCTGTAATATTCCATGGCAGATATTCCTTGAGGCCCAAGTGATTGTCCTGGGAGTGGCTTTGAGGCTTTCCTTAGTCTGCTTTCAAGTTGGCTGTGTGATGGAGTCAAGGATCCCCTGCTGGAAGGGAGGCCCAGCTAGCAGCCACCACCTCCTCCTTCCACCTGTCCTCCCATCCACACAACGAGCTCTAACAGCCCTACACCCCCACCTTCCCAAAGCACTAGCAATCACGTATCTTCCCCAGGAGAGGGATGCTGCCCTGTTCTGGTATAACCGAGAGTGCCTGGGAGAAATTATTGGCATTTGTTTCAACTCTCTCTTATTGACAGTGAAGAAACTGAGGTCCAGCATGGTGGGCAGATTTGCCCAAGGCCACCTAGTTGGTAAAGAGCTGAGCCTTTTGAAGCCATATGGTGATCAAGTTCTCATGGAAAGGCAAGTCCCAGATAGGAATCGGTGTTGGGTGTAGGAATCTGAAGAGGATGGATACTCAGAAAAATCCTCCTGACTTGGGGGATTCATATTTTGCCCTGGAAAGAAAACACATCTGACCACAGTTTCTGATGGAGAGACACAGAAGTGGAGAGTCCACAAGAGAGGTTCCAACTTGGGTCCCTTGTTAACAACATGGTGGGGGGTGAGGGGGAGTAAGAATGCAGATGCCTGAGCCTCACTGCGGAAAACTGAATTTGAATCTCTCAGGCTTCACAGCCCCTGTGAGCTTGTTAGAAATGCAGACCCTCAGACCCCACCTGGCCTAGTGAATCACAACCGGGGTGGTTTCTGTGCTTGAAGTTTGAGACGCACTGCTTGAGCTACTCAATGGAACCACCTGATGTCTGGGCCCCACCCCAGGTCAAACACATTAGAATCTCCAGGCAGTGTGGACCGCCACGGGTGGTTTCTAGAAAGGCAAGGACCATGGAGAAGAGAGCAGGGCACATGATATGAGCTTAAAGGCATTAGAGACAAACGGACCTGAAATCATATTTTGCAAAATCCCCAGGCACAGTGAGGAAAAGACATGTGGATGAAGACGTGGAGGCCGGGGAGGCCTGGTCCTGCCTCAGCCTCTGTCTGTCCCCCAGTGATGTGGCCTGGAACAGACCACGGCTGACTCAAGAGAGGAAGATCTGAAGTCTGATGATTCTGTGTCCACCTTGAAATAGGGCAAGAGCAGAAAAATGACTTTTAAGTCCCAGTGTGCTGTGCTGGATAAGTAGGAGTAGTCCTATGGTGGGAACGTTTGCGTCCCTCCAAAATACACGGGAAAATGTAATCCCCACTGCATTAAGAGGTGGGGCCTTTAAGAGGTGATTAGGTCATGAGGGCGCCTCACTCAGGAATGGAATTAAGGCTCTCATAAAAGAGGCTTCATACGGGGCCCTTTTTGCCCTTCTGCTATGTGAAGATGTGGCAAAAAAAAAAAAACAAAAAAAAAACACTATCTTAGAAGAGAGCCAACCCTCACCAGACACAGACCACCAGCAGCATGGTCGCATGATCTTGGGCTTCCCAGCCTCCAGAACAGTGAGAAATTAATATACCAGTTATAAATTGTCCAGGCTGAGATATTTTGTTACAGCAGCACAAATCAACTAAGACAAGAAGGTTATGAGGTAGGCAGTACCTAAGAGATGATAAAATTAAAACAAGGTTCCAAGAGTTGTGTCACAGCCGTGTGACCCCGGGCAAATTCTGTAACCTCTAGATTGCTCATCTGTTAAATGAGGAGAAGAATCGCTAATTATGAAGTCACTGTGACCTGTCAGGAACTAAACGTTGAAAGCTCTTGACAAAGTTTCTGGTACCTACACTCAAAAATAGTAGAAAGAATTAATGGCAACTCACTTTCAACTGCCTGGTCATTCTGAGTAAGATTTAAGTTAGTAGAAGGCAGATGAGATGTGAACCATAACCTCCTTGCAGAATGAAAACCTGATGTCGTGGTTTATCAGCAACTCTCCCAACTATGGAAGGCTGTTACCTCTGTCTCCTCCATGCAAGCCTTGTTTAACCCACCACAGTGGTTTCCCACAAATGTGTATACACACACACACACACACACACACACACACACACACACATTCCTGGGAAATATACATATAAAAGAAATATATATATGTAATATATAAATAGAAGAAGAACAATGATAAAGAATATACACAATAACGTGGGAAGGCATGCAAATCAAAAAGGCGTTGACTGATAGGGAAAAGGGAGCAAGGAACTAGGTTGAAATTATGCGGAAGGCCCTCTAGATAAATACGAGACTGAAAAGACAACTAATTGAAGAATGAGAGAGTTTTCTTAACCAGTGCTAGCTGAGTAAAAATATAATTATCTTTGATTCATGAAGATTGCTACAATATGACTCATTTACCAAAACAGTTACTAGCAGAATTACACTTGTTACTGTGAGAAGACCACGTGGGAGCGAAGGGCTGTAGTAAATACCAAATGTGTTTGGTATTTCACAATGGCACCTGGAAGGAGAGTTCTGTTTCCTGCTCAGTGGTTCTCTGTGATGCTGCTGCTCTCAGCAGGGCCACCTGCCATTAGCAGGAGCACAGAGACCTTCCTGTGAGACGGGAAATGCTAATGTAAGTGCTCCTCGCCAGGTTCTAGGAGAATCTCAACTTTCCCAGCCTGAACACACAGCATCTAGATCCCAAACTTCTTATTTGCTACAAGTGAAGCTAGAGCTCCCAGGCCACTGTGCCCTTGATTTTTATGCATATTGAGTTGATGTCTCTTTCGCCAAAGACTGCCCACACACCAAGAACTTAGAATATATTCATGTCTGTTTATTAGTTGTCCGATGGCTCTAAAAAGGGGAAACTTGCATTTTTATAATCAAATATTTTCTCTCTAGCTCAAACTGTTGTAGGCTTGCGTGTTCAACCCATAGAGCAGAGCTGCTTAAAGGTTCAAACCTTCAACAATTATTGGAAGCTGACTGCTGGGATGATGCACTAAAATGAGTGGAAGAGAGTGGGCAGGGCACCCTCAGAGGGAGAAGGGACCTCACCGGTGTTCTGGCCCAAACTGTTCTAAGGCCAGATGTGGCTCCAGGAAGTACGTGTGTGTGAGTGATGAACACAGCCATGTGTTCTATAAAAACACAATGAAAGGCATGGGAAGAGATAAGAAGATGCATTTCTCACATAGCAGAAGAGCTCTGCAGGGAGAAATGTACAGAAAAAGGCAGCAGCAAACGGTCCTGCAAGCATAAGAGTAATGAAAATAAATGCAGCTTACAAGCCTAATGAAGAACATTTCAGAGCAGGTTGAGACCCTAACTGATACAAATGAGGATCATTAGCTTCCCTGGGCTCTCCTGTTCAGTGTAGGACAAGAACCATGCAAATAGAAGGAGATGACCAGGGCTCTGATGATAAAATTATAACCCCACACCAGACCTGGGTCTTATAATGAGAAGAGCCATGTTCATCTCCAGTCTCAAAGCCACTTGAGGGCCTGAAGACCATCAATATAGATGATGCTTAGCTGTCCTCATCCAAGGATAACAAATGTTTTCAGAACCACCCACTTCTGTTCCCCCCAGTATGTATAATACTTCCACAAGGCCTGGAAGCTAAAGAAGATTCCAGATATGCATCTCTTTCAGGCTGAGATCAACCACACTATTTATGATTATGAAGGGTCTACTACATGCTAAGCCTTACAGTAAGTACTTTGCATGCATTGTTCCATTTATCCCAACCACAGGCCTGGGAGGTAAGTATTATCAATAGTATGCCCATTTTAATGATAAGGATAACAGAGGCTCAGGGAAATTGGGCAACTTGCCCAAGGTCAAACAGTAACTGACAAGTCAGAGACTAAAGCAGAAAGCCAACTTTGGTAGGTTGTTTTTAGGATCAACTCATTATGGAGAGGTGACAAAAATGGCAATGAGCAGCCCTGTCAGAGCAAACACAAAATGAAGAATTACTCTGTGAAAGAAAGGACTCATTCCAGGGCCCAGAGACAGAAAAGAACTTGGGAGATGTGAGGCCCTTCTAAGTGTCTATTACTGACTAATTATCAGCCCTCAAGATGTGAGGTAAGATATCAGGGACTTTGATTCTCCTTCACATGATCTATCCACATGGCTGCTTGGGCTTCCTCCAACATGGCAGCTAAGTTCCCATGGGAATGTGATGGAAGCTACCAGTCTTTTTAATGGCAAAGCATGGAACTGGCGCAGTGTTGCACCACCACTGTACTCTTTTGGTCGACGCAGTCACAAGCCGAATCCTAATTCAGTGGGAGGAATGACACAGAGTTAAACAAACAAACAAACAAAAAGCCAGTGTGGTGGAATCACAGTTGATTAGGGATGAAGGAGCAAGAAAAGGAAGGGTTGTGGTACCTGGTGATAGGAGAGAGATTTTGCAAGGGTTTTTTGGCCATGTAAAGGACTTTGAATTTCATGCTAAGTGCAGAAGAAACCTTTATTCCTTTTTCACCCTTGCTCTTATCTCAACTGTGGTAGGAAATTAATAAAAATGAACACTGGAGGGATTTCATCTTAAGTTCACAGAGCAAATCCGCATGCACATAAGATGCATCTAATTCAGGCATTTAATGATTGTAAGGTATTGGTAAACTGTCGTCTTCATATATAAGCTCCCCCAAAATGTCATCTGTTGCTGAGGGACCCACATAACATGCCAGATTTCCAAGCTTCAGGAACAATGCCAGTCTACCTCCGCAGGTGCCATACCAGGTACTGCCACACCATTTTCGCATGCGGAATGACTGTTGCTTGTTTTTTTTTTACCCGTCACCCTCACATACTTTATACTCCTGAACACAAAAAAAGTCAATAGCCCTTCAGTTTGTTAATTACCAACCAGCTTGTCTTTATTTAAACACTGCTTTGAGGTCAGGGTGTTTTGCTGTGCCCATACAACTGAATCACTGGGTCCAACATGACTCCCCAGTGTTTTGGTGTCTTCATTGGTTAGAGAACTGGATTTCTTGGTGCCAGTTAGAGTCATTCAGTGAGGAAAAAGTGAAGAGGAATAACTTCCCTCCATTGCTAAAGCCAGAACTTGTCTGTACAACGAGTGTAAATGCTATAACACACGGGAGAGTAGGATGATGCTATTCAACACATTAAATACCTTCTGAGCTGAGGTATCAAGACAAGTCAGACATACTCCAAATTTTTGAGTTTCTAAGAATAGAGAAAGGAATTATCCACAAATATGCTTTATTTCCATACAATGTGGTAAGTATAGTGATACAGGGGTTCAAAGGGTACAATGAGATTCTAGAGTTGGGGACTCGAGCTGAGTTTTTGGGAGTGATGAACCAGGATAGACTTCATAGCAGAGGTAATTTGGGAACAGAATTTAGGAGGAGTGGCAGTTAATAAAAGTATTCAGACAGACAGAAAATTGGGGAAAAAAAAAAGAAGGCTCATTTGTGTGAGAGAGCTAGGTAAGTGTCCGTTTTGAGAAGCGGGTTGCATGAGACAGCAATATTCCTGGGATATAACTTTTTTTCTAAACAAATCTTGCCTCAGGTTTATTTGTACAAATAGCACAGAAGGATCCCAGCCCCATCCAGATGGCAGCCCAGGGGAGTTGCACCAGTCTTCTGTCCTCACGTTGGCAGATAGAGATGTCTACTCTGAAGCCTTTGGCCGGCACAGCCTGAGCCCCTTGGCAATGCGGGCATGAGCATGCTTCCCAAACTTGGGGTGGGCAACGTAGGCAAGTTGCCAAGCTTGCGGCTGACACCCCTTGGGATCTTGGGCTTAACCTCCTTGAGCTTTCCGAGGGCCCTGATGGCCTTGGCATTGTTGACCTGCATCTTCTTTAGGCCCTTCTTCTTGTGCTTCTTGGCAAAGCGCATGTTCCTCAGGAACTTGGGGTCCACCCCCTTAAGAGATTCATATCTTTGTGATTGGGGTTTCTTGATGCCATTTCCATGCCATTTTCAGGACTGGTTGTGTGTGGGGTGGTTCTTGCACTGGGCCATGTCTGCACCTTAGGGTACATCTCCTGAAGTGCCTAGAGCCGGAAGTAGCATATAACTTTAACGCAAGTTGTGGCAAGGGACAAAAAGGAAAAAAACAGTGGGCAGATCACAGAGGGCTGTGTATGCTATGTTAAGGAACTTTGTATTTATGCTATAACTATAAATGATTTTTAAGGAGAATGACTTGATCAGATTTTTATTTGGATAAATTATTCCTGTAGAAATATAAAGACAGACAATATTGAGGCAAGACTGAAAGGCAGAGAGACCAGTAGGAGGTACTGACTCAATAGCACACGTTTGTTACATAGGTAAACTCATGCCGTGAGAGTTTGTTGTACAGCTAACTTCATCACCCAGGTACTAAGCTTAGTGCCCAACAGTTTTCTTTTCTGCTCTTCCCCTCCTCCCAGCCTTCACCCTCAGGTAATCCCCAGTGTGTGTTGTCCCCCTTTCTGTATCCATGTGTTCTCATCATTTAGCTCCTACTTATAAGTGAGAACATGTAGTATTTGGTTTTCTTTTCCTGAATTAGTTTGCTAAGGATAATGGCCTCCAACTCCATCCATGTCCCTGCAAAGGACATGAACTTAATCTTTTCTACGGCTGCATAGTATTGCATGGTGTATATGCTCCACATTTTCTTTATCCAGTCTACCATTGATGGGCATTTAGGTTGATTCTGTGTCTTTTCTGTGGTGAACAGTGCTGTAATGAACACACACATGCATATCTTTATGATAGAATAATTTCTATTCCTTTGGGTATACAACCAGTAATGGGATTGCTACATCAACCAGTAATTCTGTTTTTAGCTCTTCTGAGGAATTACCACACTGCTTTCCACAGTGGCTGAACTAATGTCCACTCCCATCAATAGTGTATAAGCATCTCCTTTCCCAGCAACCGGGACAGCATCTGTTATTGTTTGACGTTTTAGTATTAGTAATTCTCACCGGTGTAAGAGACCTGTCTTATTAATAAGATAAGGAAATCTAATAGAAAAAGGCACAATTTGTGACACAAGATATAGAATGATATGAGAGGTTGGAATAAAGGGGTGGACCTTAAAACCTTATCCTCTGAGACTGGTGAGGGAGTGCTTATCTGGTGGCATCCCATTTCTAATGTTTTCTGAACCCAGGGCAAAAGGATAGATACTTGCATGTCTATATCCACATATTTAAATTTATAAATCAAGCAAAAACAATAGTCAAATACAATATGTTAGACAGATATTTTCAATAGACTATGCCTATCTTGACAAAAATACTTTCTTTAGGATTTGGGAAGCCAGCTTTTCACTTAGAGTTTTAGACTCCTCGGAGTTCTGTGCTAGAACTCTGACAGAGCCACCCCAGCCCATGACCCCATTCTCTTGTTTTCCTACTTCTGGCCCCACAGTACACCGCAAGAGACCTACAAAGACAGACGTGGACACCCACACCTGCAAGGCCACATCCCTCTGGAAACAGCCACTCCTTGGCCACCCTGTGAGACTAGAGATGCATCTACAGCGGGTTCAGCCATCCTTGGGAGAAAAGATTCTTGGAGAAGTCCGTGCAGGATCCACAAACAGGCTCGTGGCAATCTGTGAACAGAATTCTGAGGTTCTGGGTACTCATAGCATAGTATAGAAAAGGAAATGTAGTTCTGGGTGGGCATGTCCCCCTGAGCTTCACACACCCCTTGCCCTGTACAGAGAAGCCCAGGTGTGAGGCCAGAATGATGCTCTCTAAAGCTCAGGGCACAGGGCAGCTGCTCCACTTGCCCCAGCCTCGGGATGGTACAGTCCAGTAGCCTCCACGTTCTTGATGGAATGCTTTAAAAAAAAAAAAAAAAGCTAAAAGTGTTAGCCAGCACTGAAGCTGGTTGGGGATCCATCCAGAGGAACCAGTGCCACATCTCAGGTTGTGTTCTTTTAACTCCTGAGAAACATAGTATCCAAGTAGCTTGCCAGGAGAATTTGTTTTTTCACGTGAAGTAGAAGCACTCACCAGTCAAGCGAGCGTGGGTGAGAATCCCTGAGGTACTACAGATTGCAGGCATTTGCTTGGTAGGATTTTCTTTCCTACTCTCTGCCAATTTGAGTGGACTCCTAAAATTTGCTTTGTGCCAGAAGCATGAACTGGAAGGGGGAAAAAAGACATCACCACAAAACCCACTTCAAAAGCCAGAGAGCTCTTGAAACTGATTTCATCTCAGGAGTCCGCAGCAGTGCTGAAAGCAGGTCACCTTCAGAAAGAAATCTGTCCACCAAGAAAGCTGCAGAGCTTCATGAAGAGCTGGTGTTCTCCCCAGACATAAAGGTAAATCCAGGGCTAAATGGCATCCCTGGCCAACAGAAGCAGGAGCTTATAGAAAGAGGAATGTCCAGAGAACATTTTTTAAAATCTTAATAATTTTCTTTCCAAGGAAATGAACTATTTCAAAAAGGATAATGATGACATGAATTAAATAAAAGAGCAATGGCCACACACAAGTCATACCATTTTAAAAAATATTTTTATTCACGTGTAAAATGCTCTTCATGTTGCTTTAGGGATACTCTAGCTTCTCTTCCTGCATATTATACCTGAACAATGACGGAATGATGTTTTTTTAAAAAACAGTAGGATTCGGAAGACCTTTTCTACCACTAATTTTCTATAATGGCTGCTAGAATCTTATTATCTGCATTTTATTGCTATGAAAAGTAAAATATAGAGCAGTTAAGTGACTAACCAGTGAACAAGTGGTAGAATTGGAAATAGCACCCAATATTTCATCTGACCTATTAAATCATAGATCTTGCTAACCTAGAGGGGCCTCTTTTCACACTAATCTACTTTTGATTCACGGCTATTGATGTCCTGAACACTGACCTATTAGAAATCTATAATTAGTCAGCACCTAACTATATATTAGATTCTCTTAAGTAATTTCATTGCAAGAATAAGGGGGATGACACTGGAAACTTTCTGAAGAAATAAAACTATTTCTAAACCTTTGAAGACAGGTTAATTTATGACATGTTATCCCATGCACCATGTATCAATTTTTAAAAAGTTCTGGTTTAGAAAAGAAATGGTAAGGAAAATGTTTTAAGAAGTATTTAGATAAATTCACGCATAATGCATCCATCATGTATAGCCTACTATTAATTATCTCTGTTGTCCAAACCCTCTTGCACCAATTTACCCTCTCTGCAGCAATTATTATGGCCTACCTTATACCTAGATCACGTAAGCACATTCTACTTTCCCCTCTAAATTCTAAAGGTGGCGATTGTGTCCCATACATTTTTGTGTCTTCTGCAGTGCATAACAGTGCCACACTTGTGGTAGCAACAAGTTGTTGCTGAAAGGGAAAAAAATGAATATTTTGGATTATATCACTAAGCTTTTTAGATTGATGTCCAAGACAACCAGACCTACCCACTGGGTATGTCTCTAGGACCCCTGTCAAGGACAGAGCTCTGGATGAGATAAATTGCAGGTCTAAACCAACAGGAATTCTTGTGCTTTAAATTCGCAAACCAAACGAAGGATTGTACACTCTAGAAAGGCTGCTATCAGGATTAAAAAATAAAACAAAGTAGGTACAAATCCCTCCTTTAGTGTTCACTCTGACTGCAGGGAAGGATATACACGTATTTCTTATCAGGCCAAAAAGACTGCCTAACTAAAAAATAAACTTCGTAAGTTAAATGCTTTTATTTCCACTATATGGCAACTCTTCTGTGGTGAACTTGTACTCAGAGAAAATCTGTTTATTGTGCGGTAAAAGGGAAGTCCCAAATAATTAGGAAGCATCATGTGTGCTCAAAGAAATGAAGTCAATAACAGTATTCCAATGTGTGTTGTATCTAAACTAAACTACAAAAGTAGCTTTTCACCATTGCATGCAAATGATGGCTAGAAAATAACCTACTTTACATAATTGCACAGCTGTGGGCAGTCTGGCTTCCAAAATTCAGGATGCATCTTGATAACATGTGTCGGACCCAGAAAAGGGTTAATTTTGTAAACAGTCGCTTTCATATTCTCAGATGGAGACACAGCGCCTTCGCTGTTCTTTAATCAATCAATAGGCATTTATTCCTATGATACAAAGTTTAAATTACCCTCCATCTGGAGTGAGTGAAGGAATAAGAAGGAAATCTGTCAAAAAGCAAAATTACTTCTTATTAGCTTTGACCCTGTCATTTCAGTTCAGCTTACTACATGTTAATCTTTTCTATGACTTAAATAAAGCAATAGAAAGTGATTATAATTTAACCCTCTTGTGGATTTCTCCAACACTTTAATCTAAATGCAATGTTTTAGACCGTGATCTGGGATGAGCTATCTTATCTGTCTCATAACGTGATCAAATGGTTGGTCAGTTACTTTGTAGGTTTCATCTCTTCACCAGTTCTGTAAAAATCCTATTGCTCCAGATTTCTCAAACCCCTTCTTCCTGCAGCAGCTCTACTGTCCCTTTCAGTTTCTAAGTCTAGAAAGCAATGTGGTAGAATGCAAGAGTATGAACTTTAGCTACAAACAGACCACATTTAAAATTTCAGTTCCATGGAGCTGCCTGTATGAGACCCTAAACAATCTGTTAACCTAAGACTCCATTTCTGTATCTGTAAAATGGTTACACTAGAGCCTAGCTCATAAATGAAATAACATGTATGAAGTGCCTGGCACATAAAGGTCACTTAATTCATGCACACAGACGTGCCTCACCCTCGAATGGGATCACTTGTTTTTTTCTGCATTTAGAATGATGTTTGGTGAACGGTGGTGTTTGTTTCATTTCCTAGACTACGGGTTATTAATTCACATAGTCAAAGTACACTGTAGAAGGGGCAAATGTGTATCTTCTATCACAGAAAAGACAAATTGGTAAACATTCCTTGAAGTGGTGAACCAGGCTGGGCATGGTGGCTCATGCTTGTTGTAATCCCAGAACTTTGGGAGGCTGAAGTGAGAGTATCACTTGAGGCCAGGAGTTTGAGATGAGCCTGAGCAACACACAGAGACCTCTGTTACTGCAACCTTTTTTTTTTTTTTTTTTTTTTTTGAGGTGGAGTTTTGCTCTTGTTGCCCAGGCTGGAGTGCAGTGGTGTGATCTCGGCTGATGGCAACATCTGCCTCCCAGGTTCAAGCGATTCTCCTGCCTCAGCCTCCCGAGTAGCTGGGATTACAGGCACCCTCCTGAGTAGCTGGGATTACAGGCACCCACGACCATGCCCAGCTAATTTTTGTATTTTTAGTAGAGACGGGGTTTTACCATGTTGGCCAGGCTGGTCTTGAACTCCTGACCTCAAGTGATCTGCCTGCCTCAGACTCCCACAGTGCTGGGATTACAGGCATGAGCCACCACGCCCAGCCACTACAAATTTTTTTAAATTAGCCATGGTGGCATTTGCCTGTATCCTAGCTATTCAAGAAATTGTGGTGAAGGGGTCACCTGGGCTTAGGGGACTGAGGCTGCAGTGAGCCATGTTTGTGCCACTGCACTCCAGCCTGGCCAACAGAGTGAAACCCTGTCTCAAAAAAAAAAAAAAATGCCAACATGCAAATGTGTTTAGTTGATGACCAGATGACCACGGAGTAAGACTGTTTAGTGCTTTGATAAGTTATCTTTATTTTGTTATGTACGATAAGTTTGATTATTACCGTTACTGAGGTGGGAGTCGGGGTGGTCAGCACAAGTGTGTACCCTCCCGAATGGATAAATAAGGCAGAGGAAGGCACGTGGCCTAAATGTGTGTGCTACAGACCATGCATACTATTCTCTATTGTGTATCTGTTGGTGGGAGTGTAAATTAGTCCAACCATTGTGGAAGACAGTGTGGCGATTCCTCAAGGACCTAGAAATAGAAATTCCATTTGACCCAGCAATCCCATTACCGGGTATATATCCAAAGGATTATAAATCGTTCTACTATAAGGACACGTGCACACGAATGTTCATTGCAGCACGGTTTACAATAGCAAAGACCTGGAACCAACCCAAATGCCCATCGATGATAGACTGGACAGGGAAAATGTGGCACATATACACCATGGAATATTATGCAGCCATCAAAAACGATGAGTTTGTGTCCTTCGTAGGGACATGGATGAACCTGGAAACCATCATTCTCAGCAAACTGACAGAAGAGCAGAAGATCAAACACCACATGTTCTCACTCATAGGTGGGTGTTGAACAATGAGAACACATGGACACAGGGAAGGGAGCACTACACACTGGGGTCAGTTGAGGGGAAATAGGGGAGGGACGGTGGGGGGTGGGGAGCTGGGGAGAGATAGCAAGGGGAGAGATGCCAGATGTAGGTGATGGGGAGGAAGGCAGCAAATCACACTGCCACGTGTGTACCTATGCGACAATCTTGCATGTTCTTCACATGTACCCCAAAACCTAAAATGCAATAAAATAAATAAATGGAAAAAAAAAAAGACATGAACAGGAAGCCTCCTCCTTAACTGCGCCCCCAGGATTTCCCCATTCATTGC
Source organism: Sapajus apella (assembly GCF_009761245.1). Taxonomy (NCBI): domain Eukaryota; kingdom Metazoa; phylum Chordata; class Mammalia; order Primates; family Cebidae; genus Sapajus; species Sapajus apella. The sequence continues at coordinate 4,945,390 of NW_022437003.1, read as the reverse complement.
CTACAGTGTTAAAGTCTTCCAAAGGAAGGGTCTTCAGACCTTCTGTACATGTAGTGACAGTCATCTGCTGTGTGCAGAAAACCACCAGGTAGGAGAGAGAGAGCTGCTACCATTATGTCTAAATTCCTAAGATCAACACTGGGCAGTCTAAGGTAATACACGGCAATAGTTCTCATCGTAATAATTTCCTTTTTGTTCATATTTTTAATTGGCAAACCATAATTGTATCCATTTGTAAGCTACAATGTGACACTTTGATATATGTATACAATGCATAAGGATTAAATCAAGTGAATTAACATATCAATCGCCTCACTTATTTTTTGTAGTGTGATATTTGAAATTTACTCTTTGCTATTTTGAAATACACAACTTCTGTCTAGTTCAGGGCTACGTGGGCAGCCATTAGAATGCAGTATAAAATCAGTAGGTAATAACAAATAATGAATGATGGTGCACTCCCAAACCAGGCAATCTAATGGAAAGTTTAACATAATTTCACAATCCAAACCATTGTCCACCCACTTGCTTTGCTTCTTGCTTGCTGTATATCCTACCTTTGAGTGAGCAGGCTGCTCAGCCACTAAGAAACCTATTACCTGGAACAAGTTCAACCTGCTGCTTCTGTCTAACCTAGACTTCTCAACACAATAAGGAAACCTTCTGTATTAAGAAACTAGAATATGGATTATAAGTGTCTGGTAACACCTCGTTCATTCGGGTCCCACAAGGTTGTCCGTGGAGCATGCCCATGACATAACATCCAACCTGTCAAATTGGAGCAGCAAGGCTTTCCTTTGGGATGGGCCCTCCTGAAAGATGCAGTGACCAGACAAAATGTAGCCAATGACCATTCACCAGCACACAGTACAAGAAATATCACATTTCCTTATTTTTCCTTTTTTAAGACAGAGTCTCACTCTGCCACCCAGGCTGGAGTACAGTGGCACAATCTCAGCTCACTGCAACCTATGCCTCCTGGGTTCAAGCAATTCTCCTGCTCAGCCTCCCAAATACCTGAGATTATAGGTGTGCACTACACCTGGCTAATTTTTTGTATTTTTAGTACAGATGGGGTTTTGCCATGTTGGCCAGGCTGGTCTGGAACTCCTGAACTCAGGTGATCCACTTGCCTCGGCCTCCCAAAGTGCTGGGATTATAGGCGTGAGTCACCATGCCCAGCCTCCTTATTTTTCTTTAAATCAACTTAAGCAAGCTCCACTCCCCTGAGAAGTAGAAAAGTCAAACTCAGTCATCACCAAAGCTCTCCAACCATAGGTCACATAAAAGTCCCTCAGTCTGAAGCAGCAGGAGACACTGGGGAGGTCCCACCAGTTATGAGACATTGGGAGACACAGAAAACCACCAGGGTCTCCATGGTCCTGGCCCTTTGGGATAGGGCACTTTATCTGCTTCTGCTCCATTTGTGGGTTTCAGAAAATCCTCAGCAAAACAGGAAGTGCCCTGCCTCTGAGGTGCAGCAAACAGGTGTCCCATTTGAGTCATGCTGCTCTCTTGGGTGGCTGCCACTGAAGGGGAAATGCCCCCGCTACTGATGAAGCTCATCAACTTCCAGCTGCCTCCCAGTCCAGGTGAATGATCTCTCCCCTCCTGCTCAATGCTCTCAAAAGCATTCTGGGCTCTTCCCTCCTTCTCTGGTGAAATCTAATCTCATCTGAGCTTAGGCTTTTTCAAAAATCAGGAAGAGCTCCTGCTTTTGAGGCAAGAGAAGGTAAAGCCCGGATTTCTGTTAGAAATGGGAAGGATGGAAGTGACTCAAAGAAGGAAGCAAAACTGAAATCTTAGGAAATTATCTCATCCCATTGGTGTCATAAGTAAGCAGTTGAGCTGCCCTTGACCTCTTGGCCTGGGAACTGGGTAGGACCAACTCTCCCAGACAGAGAAGTCCTAGGAGTCAGTCATGGTGCACCAGCCCCAGGCACACCGGCTAGGTGTGAGAACCAAGAAATGATCCTGGGTATTTCGGGTCAGCACTCCCGTGTGCCTTCCCACCCATCCCTCAAGGGATTCTGGGCAGAGGTTCCCAGGGCTTGGGGTAGTCGTAAGTTAAATGGAATTGGGAAGATGAACTGAAAGAATCCCAAGACTAAAAGCGTGGCAGGAATCTGCAAACGCAAGACCATCCTACCTTTAAGCCTAAATTCCAGCTGGATTTTTGTGGAGAGGTCACCTTATTCATGGCCAAAGGGCTGACCAGATCAACGCCTGCAGGGAGTGCTGTGGATGAGAGAGGAGCTTCCCCACAGGACAGCATCAGCACCTAGAGCTGGCTTAAAGGAGTTCTGAGGACCGAGCAGGTAAGAGAGGTCATGTTTCAGCAAGGGCTACTGAAAGCCATGACATGGACATGCAGCTTTACAGTGGACACACAGCAGACAAACAGCAAGGGAATCACAGGGCACCAGAGAAAGAGGACTGGCAAGGCAAATGTGCCCAGTGCTTGGAGACTCTGCCAGGGAACTGGGGCCTCCATATCGAGGGATCCCACGCTAGAGGTTCTAGAAAAAGTTCCCTCTAGACATGGACTTCCAACTGTGCCCCGTCTGGCTGGTATTGCTGAGAAAACTTCAGTTACACTTAAAAGCACAAGCAAAAATCTCTTCATATTACAAGAAAAAAAGTTTGTCCTTTTAAGCAACAAGGTCTCATATTCTGGTGCCCAGGTAATGTGACTGAGATCGAACTTAGCAAATGTTTATGGAAACAGAAAACAACGATTAACAAATTCATTAATTCAATTAGGGCACAGGGTAGCTCCTCCATAAATGTTTGTTGTTGCTGCTGTTGATGATAATTAAAATCTTGTTTATAGATAGGATGTGATGTATAATCATTTCATAACTAAGTCCTTATGCTTTGATGAGAACTATCATTACATGTAAATATTGACTAAGGCTGAGCCTCACACATGCCATTGAAATTCCAGTTTATAATCTCCTGCTAACCAAGACTAATGAACTAAACCGAGACCTCAGATCCAATAAACAACTGCTGGCACTGATGGTCAGAGGTACAGACGTGATCCTAAATCAACATATCTTGTAATCATTCTATGTATTTTGCAGAGAATCTGGGCTTAACTAATAGAAAAAAATTCTTCATGGGAATTCTGAGATTTCTTCATCATTCAGTGACTTCTAGGATTTCTAATGATGAAGGTCTTCTCTATGATTCAGGCCCCCACAGAGCATCAGGAGGTTGGGGGACCAAGAGCTTCTGGATTCAGTGGGCCCATGGTATTCTCAGAGTGACCCACTGCAGTTTCGCTGGAAGAGTGGCGACTCTTCCATTAGGAAACCATTTTGTTCTGAGAATGACCAGAAGAAAATTAATTTTCTAAATGTCAGCCCAAACCGGCAAGAATAAAAGTGCTGAGCTGAGTTTTTTGAGATAGAGTCTTGCTGTTGCCCAGGCTGGAGTGCAGTGGCATGATCTCAGCTCACTGCAGCCTCCGCCTCGCGGGTTCAAGCTATTCTCCTGACTCAGCCTCCTGAGTAGCTGGGACTACAAGCACATGCCACCACGCCCGGCTAATTTTTTGTACTTTTAGTAGAGACAGGGTTTCACCATGTTAGCTAAGATGGTCTCAATCTCCTGACCTTGTGATCTGCCTGCCTCGGCCTCCCGAAGTGCTGGGATTACAGGCATGAGCCAGCGTACCTGGCAAGAATCTACATTTTTTTGTTCTTATTTTCAGCAGTAAGGACTGAATGGCAATAGAAACTGGACTTTCCTAGACACTCCTTCTGCCCATCCCAACCCTCTAAACACACACCTCCATACACACACACACACACACAAACCCCACATCCATGCCACAACACACCCCACCACACGCACAAATGTCACACACCCTTCATTTAATAATTTACCAGATGGAAATTTAAATTATGGGATACTGTCTGTAAGTAAATTAAAGTAAGTCAGTAACTTAAACATACTAAAACCCAAATCCAAACTCGCATTTTGCCACAAGTTACTCTGTAGTACCCACTCACTCCAAACCTATCAGTTGAGGTGCTTGCACCAATAGAACTACCAGAAAGGGGAAGCAACAGTTCCTCTGCATAGAGCTTGGGGCAGGGAGGGACCCTCTTTTACAGGCGTAAGTGAAATTAACACAAAAAAGCAAGAAATCTTACTGTGCATTCCTGTACATAGTACATTACCTCCTCTCATCTGGAAGCATCTATTGAAGGGCAGGATATGGTAGAAGGCATCGGGATTGTCAAGACAAATTCAAAGAGAACTAGTGTGTTTTAATTTAGCTTTCAGCATTCAAAGCTGGGAAAGTCAATAGTTTGATAGACTTTGTAGAGGGGGAAAGAGAGAGAAAGAAAATCCTCCAAATTCTTTTCCTGTATCAGGAACGAAAGGGCTCAGGTCTTAGATTCTCTTCTATAAAGTAGGTAAGATTCCCATTTTGCTTGTTACAGGCCATTGTTACTCTAAAGCGGAAGAAGGATATGCCAAAGAGGAGGAGGTACAGATGGAAAATTCTGAGCCTTTAAGAAGAGTCCAGAGGCTGCCCCTAGAAGGAGATCGTGGGAAGAGGAGATGAGAAAGGCCAAGAAAGCAAGGTCCAACATCAAGGTTCTCCCAGGCCACTCCTTACTCTAAGAGTGCGAGCAGCTTTTAAAATATCCAGCAAGGTATGAGAGAGCCCGCTAGTGACCCCTTCCTGGGGTACAGCAGGGTGCAGCGGCACGCGCTCCCCACAGCCCAGGGCATAGGCACAGCCTCAACAGAGGAGGGGCCTGGTGAGCATTCTGACATTCCTGCCCCAGCAGTGTGCATGGGGACTCACGTTAACGGCATGCCTCACTGTGAGGATGTATAGAAGGGCCATGCAGGCTGGGTTAGAATGAGGATGCTCTCGGGTGGGGGCTTTAAGAAAAGGGGCCAATGGCCCAAAGCCAGATGCCACCAGCATTTCTCCATGACCACCAGACCAGGAAGCAGGAAAGGCCAATCACTCTGTCTCAGAAGACAGGAGGACATAAATGGCCTCATCACTAGGAGACTCTATGCCAAGTGAGGTGGGTGGTGAGAGCCAAGGGTGTGAAATCTGAAAGACCCAAAGAGGCAGAGGTTCAACTACACATCAGACTAGGTTTCTAGAATTTTCCAGAGGTAGTGTCCCCTGCCCTAACTGCCCCCTGTACTACCCAGCAGGCAGGGGCTTGTGTACAAGATGAGGACAATAAAGAGGCCAGGCTTTCTTTGAGCAGAGAAGTGCAGCATGAGCAAATGTGCAACTTGGGTTGGGTAGCTTCAGGAAGACTCAAATTAGCTACTATACATATAGATGGAAGATTCTGAGCCTTGGAGAAGATGTTACTAGCTTCAAAAAGACAAAATTTTGGCTGGGTCTAGTGGCTCGAACCTGTAATCCCAGCACCTTGGGAGGCCAAGGCAGGAGGATTCCTTAAGGCAAATGAGTTCAAGACCAGCCTGGGTAAAATTGGAAGACTCCATCTCTTTAAAACTAAAATATAAAATTGGCCAGGCACAGTGGCCCATGCCTGTAGTTGAAGCTACTCAGGAGGCTGAGTTGGGAGGCTCTCTTGAGCCCAGGAGGTCAAGGCTACAGTGACCCATGATGGCACCACTACACTCCAACCTGGGTGACAGAGCAAAACTCTACCTCAAAAAAAAAAATTTAATTCTTTGACCATGCGATTTTGTATTGTATGTTATACATATTATCTATTATATTTATACATCATCTAGACGTTTTTTGCTTTTTAAATTCTTCAAGCAGATTTGCCTAGCTAGCTGAACATTTTGTCTTCTCATCCTTCATGGGTTCGGGTCATCCCACACATGCACCACCTGTTGGGCAGATAAGAGAGCTCTTCTGCTCCGTCACAAATGAGACAGGAATGGAATGACTGGCTGCGTGGTGAGGCAGGCCAGGGAGAGGAGAGACTCAGGGCTACAAGGTGAGGGGAGGGAGAGAGACTCCTGGGAAGTCTTCTCATGAGGTCCAAGAGAGAAGCAGCCACACGATGGCTACAGAATCAAGAAATGAAGGCTTTCATGCCTGGCACGTGGAGCACATGGGGCTATCTGAATAGGCTGGAGAAGGCACTTTCTATTCTCTGCACAAGGGGCATTATGGATTGCACTGGGGATACTTGAATCAGAGGTAAGAAGGTGAAGTGCGTGTGTCCTACTGGAAACTGTGTGTGTGTGAAACAGTGCATGTGTGTAAGAGAGAGAATGACAGGAGCAAGAACAGCAAGACTGGCTAGTAAGAAATCTACTAGGAATGCATTTCTAGCATGAAAAGCACGATCCTGAGGTTACACGGAAACACAAAAAATCAGCTGTGGTCCCCGCTATTCGGAAGGCTGAGTGACAGGATCGCCTCAGCTCAGGGAGGTCAAAGGGGCGGTGAGCTGTGGTCACACCGCTGCACTCCAACGTGAGCAACAGAGCGAGACCCTGTCTCGAAAACACAAACAAACAAAATGTTATTTTAGTCTTTTATGGTAATTCGGAGCAATTTCTAGAACTAAATAATAGTCAATTGTCTCAAACTTTCTAACAGTTGAATCCAACTTTCTTTTCGAACCAGGAAAAAAATACGTTACACAGAGAGATGCTAGTCAGAAATGAAAGTCACGCGTGAAGTAATGAATTTTCAAAGTTGCTTTAAAACAGACCCATTTTTGTATATGTGTTTGTGTCTTTTCAATCACCATGCCTTCCCAAAATTAAAATATACTGGCAAGTGGGGGACTATAGGGATGGGGTGGAGTAGAGATGAAAAAACATTTCCAATTCCTGAACAGGATTCCCCAACTTGCTATTAAAACCGCATGCAGGATTCTGAATGTTTCTATCTGGACAACCTAATCCATTGCTTTATTTACACTCCTTCGGCCCAGACAAGTGTCCTCACTCTCTTCGGTCTCACTCCTGAATCTTTACAGCATGAACAAACATCAAGAAACAAGAGAGCAATCCAGTGTAGCAAAGCGCTATCGCTTCAAACAATCATCTTGAGGTTTGCTGGGATTTTCAGAAAGTAAGTTCATGGTCGTGAGTGAGCCTCCAATTTATCTCCTAGAAATGTTGTGACCCTTCAAACAGACCCCCTTCCCCCCAAAAAACACCCCTTTTCTGAGAGATGAGGTGAAGTGGGGAGACTAAGAATCTAATATTTTCAGCTACATAAATTAATTTCAGCATAAACTCATTTCAGCCTGAAAATCTTAACAATGTAAGTGTACTCCCCAGAGAGAAAGAGAGAAGGAAGAAAACAGCAAGATTTTTCCCTGAATCTGCTGAGAATAAGGAGGGAGCTTGGGTGGGGGGGACGTGCATTTTGCGCTGTACCTTTGAAAAGAACACAATGTCCTCAGATAAATTGTCATTTTCTGAAGCCAGCGTTTCCTCCAAAATTCTTAAGGAAATGTTGCCACCTTCTGGACAAAAGCTCAGTAAACAGTCACCACAACCCTGCTATCCAGCTTCTTTAGAAACTCATTTATGTAGGTTAATAAATAATTTTGCTGTGGCGCTTCTATTATTTTACCTGCACGGCATTGATAGCCTCAAAAAATCAAGTCACTCTAAAAGCACTCATCATATGCCTAACAGAACAGAAAGCTCACCTCGCCAATTAAGCAGATTCTTCAAGAGAGAAACAAGCACACTGACAAAGTTTACCAGATTTTAAAAAATCTCACTGATGGATTTCTGAACTCTTACAGGGTTTGAAGAATGGTGGGTAGATTCTCAGCCAAGTTTTCTCTTTACAGTTTTTTTTTTAAATTAATACTTCTCTCTTGTAAAAATAGGCTCAAAGTCACCTAACCAAATAGTCTTGAATTTGGTTTTTTTTCAATAGACTTTAGTATTTTAAGGTCATCAGTAATATTTTGAGCATTCAGAAACAAAGACACCCGCACTCATATCCTGAGAATTTGTAAAATGCTCACATTTCTTTACTGTAATGGGTCCTTCCCATCAGTCAATTCTCGTTACCAAATGCTTTCAATAAAATAAGGTAGTGAAGGTGGACATGCTTTATTTGAAGAGCTATGTATTGTGTCCTGCTGAAGAAAAACAGCAAAGAAGGCTCCTGCACATTAGGACTCAGCGTCTCAACGAGAAGCCAGACGCTGTCTTCCCCATGCTTCAGCTTCAGCTGAAATGAGTTTATGCAGAAATGAATTTCCTCTTGCGTATCCAATGTGGAGGAGCCTGCAAAATGAGGACATCCATTGCTCTTCTGGATCTTCTCAGAGCTGTTTAAATGTGCAATAAGTCCAATGGCCCTCTTCATTCAGGATCTTGCCAAGGGCTTAGGGGAGGGCTGTAGTACTTCTCTGAGAAGGTCCATTTATTTTTCTGAGGATGCGGCTGATGAGATTGACAGCCCCATCCACCCCATCCATGTTTTTGCAGGCGGGAAATTCGGTGGTGATGCCTCAACTTGCAGCACATCCCTAACACGGCTGATAGCCTTGTCTCTGTTCTCTCACCATTGGAGTGGTTGATCAGGAGCTCTACGGCATGACTAAAGGTATTACTAACTCAATTCTGTGCTAGACCATTGCCTTAGTTTCCCCCACAGTCACCTTCTGGCTGGAGACAGCAGCAGGTTTCGTGGCATCTCAGCAAATGAGAGAAGGTCACAGAAAGGAGAAAAGCCAACTGTTTTGACCAAGTCGCAGACAGTGCTTTTTGTCATCCACTAGGCATGAGAACCAATGGAGGAAAATAGAAAAAAAACCATTTTCTTCTTATAAATCTTGTTTGCGCTGGGAGCAATGTCTCGCGCCTGATATCCTGGCACTTTGGGAGGCATAGGCGGGTGTATCACCTGAGTCAGGGGTTTGAGACCAGCCTGGCCAACACGGTGAAACCCCATGTCTACTAAAAATATAAAACAGCCAGGCGTGGTGGCAGGCACCTGTAGTTTCAGTACTCGGAAGGCTGAGGCAGGAGAATCGCTTTAACTGGGAGATGGAGGTTGCAGTGAGCCGAGATCGCACCACTGCACTCCAGCCTGGGTGACAGAGAAAGACTGTCTCCAAAAGAAAAAAGAAAAGAAAAAAGAAACCTTTTTGTTTTGAATAGGGAAGTCCCTGGTGCAGAAATGTCTTTGGTACTGGTGATAATCTGGGCTTGCAACTGCTAAACTGATTCACTGTCCTGCAGGGACTGAATATCAAGGAACAAATGCATTAATCATGGGAGAGCCTGTGTGCCAACGTGCATAAAGACCACTGTGCCCAGCAGCAGCGATTGCATGAACCTTTGCACAGACCACACGCTCAGATGTAGCTCTCTGAAGTCTCATTACTGAGTGTGTGGCAGAGGGATGGGGGGCTGCATCTCACTTTCACTGAAATGTGCATTCACAAATAAATGTACTTACATTTAGTTTTATGTTTAAAAAAGGGGGGAGGGACAGGGAATCGTTGGGCCAGAGTCATTATAGATGAAACAAACACACGGACACAGATACACACACGCGCACATGCACAAAAGCTTTCAGGGAGAAACAGAAAATAATGTTTTGCAATTACAGTCCACAGCTGCTGCAGTTCCAGTGTGCGTGTGCTACACAGGTGCGGCCATTATAACAATGAATAGCGCACATTAAAGGTGCCATCCATAGGGGTAATAATACTAGGGTTGAAAAGGTATTTTCATTTGCAGCATGATGTTAGGCAGAAAATAAAATAAGGCATTTCACAGCCAGCCTGATGGCTCAGCTACCACCTGGGAGGCCCAAGCCCAGGATGAATCCGAGACCCTTACATGTATGTCTAACAGTGAGAACCTGGCCGTGGTTCCTAGAGAGATCACCAAATATCTTCCTGTTCTAAAAAGGCTGTTGACCATGACTGGGGGAAACTGAGGCTCCACACTGTGGATCCAGTTAGCAGCATCAGCAGCATGACATTTATCCCTGCCTGCCACCTACTGGTATCTGGATCCTAGAAAGACTGTGGGGGAAAAATAGAGAGAGAGGCTCTCAGTGGTTGGGGAAGCAGAATGGCGCCCACAGGGAAGGAACCCTGGTGGAGGAAGTAGCCTTGAGACAGCTCCCCCTTAGGACCTGTCTCTGTATCAGGCCATCACTAAGCTTCACCCCACAGCACAGGAACCTCCTCCGAGGGACTGCTCCAGAAGCCTCGGCTCTCAGCCCGCAATAGTCAATCTGCTTTGCTCACTTCTCTTCTTAAAAGCCCAGCAGCAGGATGGGCACCGTATCTTATTTTATTTACTTTCCGTAAGTTCACAAGTTACAAAACTCTTCACTCTCAGTGGAAAAATTCATGTTCAGGCAACCAAGACACTCACGCAGATTGGCAGTGGGAAAACATCGGGAAAGAAAGAACTCTGGGTAGTGACAAGAGAGTGAGCGTTAGAGGACAAAAGACCCCATCTCAGCACGGCCAGCTCTGTCATCTTGAGCAAATTATTTAAACTCTCTGAACCTCTGCAAAATGAGGTTAATAGTATCGGCTGCATAGGGCTGTTGTGAGGCTCGGATGAGACCAAGGACTGTATGTGAAAATACTTAACACCAAGCTTGGAACTAGCAAGCACTAAAAGATGGCAGAGATTATGAGAGGAACTTCCATTTCTCTATGTTCATCTTCCTGAGTGGGTCTGTGAATAACTTCTAAACCATTCTAAGCAAGAAAATGGAAATCTGTAGCAAGAAAGGAGAAAACAATGTACTACACATATTTCTCACAACCATAGAGGCAGCTTCAGACCAGACATTTCAGGAAGACCGTTAGAAATGTGTAACGCTCTGCAGCATCATTGTTTTCATACTACTTTTAACAGTGGTGAAAGCAAACAACAAAAAATAGTGCATGTTGTGGAGTGAATTTTAAAAGCTGAGGATCCATCAGACCCAGGTGGGTGTTGGCGTGGCTCTCATGTACTGGGCATGCTTCCCCAGGGCCCAGGTGGGGGCCGCCCACAGCTTGGAAGTCTGGAAGCCTGCTGCCCTGGCACAGAGTGGTGCAGGGGTGTGGGAGCACGCAGCCCTCGCCAGGATGAAAGCCGTGCTAGGGAAATGGGATAGGCCCCAGTTTACCAAGGAAGGCAGGAATACAGCCCTTTTTAGAGGCCTTAAAAGTGAGGAGGGGATTAAAATTAATTTAAAACTTCACAGGAAGCCTGCATAATGAAAACACAACTTGATTGCAATGCTGGCTGGCACGCTGCGGATCTGGAAGAGCTCACACAGCAGAGCTCTGGATAGGCTGCATCTCGCTGGGGAGATAACAAAGCTATAGTGACGGTGATGAGGATGACGACGATGGTGATGGCAATGATGATGCTGGTGGCAGTGGGGCTGACAGCGAAACAAAAGTCGTATCAGCCAAGCTCTCCTGGATCACAAAACCCTGAGGCACTTTCATAACGTGTTCATTCATTTACTTATCCACTCAGCAAAAGCTGTTGACCATGTAGGATGGACTAGCATGATCCTAAGTCCATTAACAAAACACCAGACCCAGGCATATCAACACAGGCTTCTAAGATTCCACATAAATGTACTTGGCAGAGGAAGCAGGGGATGCCGTGAGAACACTTAGGAGGGGTGGTTTCTAAAAAGGCTGCTGCTGAATTAGTTTCTCGTTCAGACTGGGGGTTCAAGAGAGGCTTTTAAGACGAACTGATGCCTAGGCTGAAAGTAGAGGAAGGAGGTGTGTGCAGAAAATGCAGAAGCCTAAGGGGGAGCGTATAGGTCATTCTGCAAAACTCAAATGCAGGCTGGAAGTTGAAGGGGGAAAAGAAGAGCAGGGGCTGGAATGGGAAAAGCTGGTCCAGCCCTGTATGCTGTGTGTACTAAGGAGGGGTAAGCGTGAGGGGAGACCTTTGGGCCCAAGTGATTGCAGATGAAATACACACACGTCACACACACACTGAGTAGCCAGACTTCAACATAGTCACCAACAATCCCCACTCCTTGTGTAGCCTCCCTCCACACACTGCACTAATATCAGTGACCAGTAGAACATCGTGACCAGCACAACATGCCAGAAGTGTTGGCACGCCACTTCTGAAATCAGGTTTTAAACGACATTACAGTTTAGCTCTCTCACATCGCTCACTCTGGGGAAGGCAGCTCCATGTCTTCAAGCAGCCCTTTGATGAAACCCACCATGCGACAGACAGAGACCTTGTGAATGAGCTTGAAAGCAAACCTTCAGCCCCAGTCAATTTTCAGATGACTGCAGCCTCATAAGAAACCATGGGCGAGAACCACCCAGCTCAAGTGTGTTTCTGACCTTCAGAAACTGTGGGCGATACCAAATGTTGGTTAAAAGATGCTAAGCTTTGGACTAATTTGTTATGCAGAAAAGATAGCTAATACACCTAATAACAAGGGCAAAACATATATATATATATGTATGTATCTATATTCCTATGGTAAAGAGCAGGTTGTGAAGAAACATATTTAATATGACTCCTTTTTATACATTACAGATTAGTATGTTGTATTTATAAGGGTAAAGTCTTTTTTATTAATCTTTGTCTCAAATGAACCATAAAAGTAATTTTTAAAAATATAAATGTCTATGATAATGTTAAGGCCTGTAAATAGTATGAAAAGCAGACCACGAGAGGCTTTCCTGAAAAGACAGTGTGTTGCCCCCACCCAGGCTGGAGTGCAGCGGTACATTATCGCTCACTGTAACCTTAAACTCCTGGGCTCAAGTGGTCCTCCCACCTCAGCTTCCTGAGTAGCTGGGACTACAGACACATGCCACCACCCCTGGGTGATTTATTTTTCTATTTTTTGTGGGGATAGGGTCTCCCTATGTTACCCAGGCTGATCTCAAACTCCTGTCCTCAAGTGATTCTTCCACCTTGACCTCCCAAATAGCTGGGACTACAGGTACATGCCACCACATCCAGCCACAGGAGGTGTTTTTAAATATCAAGCTAATTCTGCAGAGTGTTGTTAACTAGAGAGAAGTCCTGCACCCTCCCTTGCACTATGCCTCCGTTGGAGGTAGAAGTCTTGACTGTGGTTCAGAGCAGGAAGGAAGCCACCTCCTCAGCAGAGAGATATCTTAATCAGAAGAGCAGAGCAAAACAGGCCACATGACTTCCAAGACAGTTTGTGGGTGTGTGTGAGCTGAAGGGCAGGACAGACACCCAGAAAGCCCAAATTATTCCAAAGAAGGTTGGAAGGGGCTGAGCTGGCAAAAGAGGAAAATGTATCTGCTCAAAGATTCTCCAAGCTGGGGGAAAGGCAGGCCTAACATTGTGATTTTACCAAGAAGAACCAGGCAGAAGTCCCAGTGGATGTGAAAACCTGTCATGTAAGGTGCTTCACGGACACCCCTCAGCAGGGTGACTGGAGCTGGCCCACCATGCTGACCTATGTGTCACACAAAGGCTGTATTTGTTTGCCCACCTTCTCTACCACATTGGACACAACATCCCTTAATTATCGATTAAGTCATACAATAACATTAAATATCTGTTTCTTGCCATCTTAACACCTTTTCTCCTAAACAGTGTTTTCCTATATTGAAGACTTAGTATTTGTTCTAAAAGTGATGCTTAGGGGCATATCAGGTTTTTCTTTTTGTTGTTGTTTTTTTATTTCTTTACTCTTGGGGGACAGAAGGCTCTTGAAAAGTATTAGCCACAGATGTTTGAGAAACTCTCCCAAACAATGCCTCTGCATGAAGATATCATGGGCTCTGGGCATCACAGTGACAGATCATCATTAAATTCCCTATCCACTGAGAGGGGAATGCACTATTCTTGTTACTGAATGCTGGGGGTTTAGCGTAGGACCCATTGTTTGCTGCACAGAAAGCCAATCACTTAGGCAATGAGTATTGCAGGGAAGGTGGCTTTATTACAGGTAACATCAGCTGGGGAGAAAGAGACAACCCTCAGATCTGTCTCCTTCCTGGACAGAAGTTAGGAGTTTACATAGTTGGGGAGGAAAACAGGAGGGGCAAGGAAGAGGAGTTGGGCAACAGGCAGCAGGCATGTCTCACTGTGCAAATGTAAGTTTCTCAAGCTTCAGTTCTGTGGGAATCTAGCTTATTGTAAAATTGGTCTGACTTTTATTTGTATAACTATGCAGTTCTGTTATTTGTAAGGATGTTGGAGATGAATCACAAAACCTGCACAGACTCTGCTAACCTGATGTGACATTGGGGCTATGAGGATTCCTTTAAAAACCATTAGCATACCTTAAAAAGAGATCAAACTCAGATGGTAGTGAAAAATGTCAGTCTCATGCATGTGGCTAGAATGAGCAAACGCTTTGCCTCTCGAATTCTGGCCATTTTGGCGGGGAGGTATGCAAACTGACCTTGGGGTTGCTCCCATGGAGGGCAGTCTTCTGACACTGTCTACTTTTAAATGCTTCCTGAGACTTCTTGCCTATGTGCCATCTTTTGCCAATGACCAGCTTAACCAAGTTCTTGGGCAACTAGGACTTGCTGACTCCTTGTTGTAAGGTCTGTCGTAGATTATTAAAGTTTTGGCTTAAACGGCATATAAATATGCTTTCAGATATTTATAAATAAAACAGATTTAGCAATAGGTGGACCCTTTCTCGACCTAGTGGAGTCCACTAGGCACATGGTACTGCTTCTTAGCCACTAGGATGAACTCTCTGTGGGAAGCCGCTTAACCACTTTGTATTGGTTTGATTTATGGCATTGATGTGATAGGCTTGTGGTTTAAAAATATTGAAGATATTAAGACTTAATTTACTAAAACGTATTCCAAGGTGGGTGGAGATGTTATACTATTATACTTGTTTAGATAACCTGTATTTTAGCAACCTGAAGTTTAATATCCAAATTTCCCCCCAAAACTGGCAAATAAAATGGTATATGAATAAGCATTTTAAAATTTGATGGTGAAATGAATCACTAGCATGTTGGAAAAACCATGGGTAATGGAGTCAGACAGACCTAAGTTTAAATCCCATATTTTCTACGTGTTATTATTTAACCTCTCTGGATCTGTTTTCTTTTCTATAAAATGAGGATCTATATACCTTTTCCACCTCCCAGGTTATCCCTACAATGTGCTTTATGAAAAATGGCATTAGGCTGCAGATGAGTTTTTTTGTTGTTGTTGAGATGGAGTCTCACTCTGTTGCCCAGGCTGGAGTGCAATGGTGCACTGCAACCTCCACCTCCTGAGTTTAAGCATTCTTCTGCCTCAGCCTCCGAAGTAGCTGGGATTACAGGTGTGCGCCACCTTGCCTAGCTAATTTTTGTATTTTTAGTAGAGACAGGGTTTCACCATGTTGGTCAGGCTGGTCTCAAACTCCTGACCTTATGATCTGCCTGCCTTGGCCTCCCAGTATGCTGGGATTACAGGTGTGAACCACTGCACCTGGCCACAGATGAGTTCTTGAGACCAGAGACTTATCTTGGTATCCCTAATGCAAGCTGGGCATAAAGTAAGAGTTCAAAATGTTTTCTGTTGTAAATTAAGTTGATATTGAGCCACTGGGGGTTGTGAGTTCATTTTCCCCACTTAAGTGATGGCAACAGACTTCCTGCCAAGTGGACTCACAATAAACAGGACTCCAGGCTCCCACCAGTAACACAGAAGAAAAATGGCTCCAGAGAGGGTCCTCTGGCTGGTCCAAAAGAAATCTCAGTATAAAATATTAGGTTTATTTGTTTACCTAAACCTCTTCCAACTGTGAATTTAACACTCAGAATTGCACATGCAGAATAACGGTTCCACATTTTTGGACAAAATTTCATTCATCTGCTAAGAGTTTGGCACCACAACCAGCAGCAGGTAAGTTCACTGGGTCTGTTGCCTCGGCAGTGTTTGAGAACTTGGGAACTCAAGATTTCAGTTCCAGTACTGGCTCTTCAACTAACAACTCCAGGCCATGGAAGGTCATGAAATCTCCTTACGGCTGACCTTTCCCATGAGGGCAATCTCTGGGTCTGCAGAATAAGGATTGTCACTCCCTTTTTCAAAATGGGGAAAGAGGAATCATCATGAAGTGATTTGCCATGCCCAGAGCTCCTCCATGAACAGGGAAATAGATCTTGAAGCCCTGGGGACAGGACAGTCACTTTTAAATTTTAATTTTCAAATAAGTAGTACATTCATATTACTCAGCGTGTGTGTGTGTGTGTGTGTGTGTGTGTGTGTGTGTGTGTGTAATATAAACAGACATTTCACCAAAGAGCATGAAAGGAAGGCAAATAAGCACATTGTGGACCACTAGGGAAGCTCAAATAAAAACCATGATGAAATATCACAACCCAGTAAAATGGCTAAAATGTAAAATATTGACAACTCCAAATGCTAGTGAGGATGGGAAGCAACCAGAACTCTCATACACTATTGGAGGAAATGGGAAAAGCACATCCACGTTGGAAGAGATTGGCAGTTTCTTATAACAGCACACACACATTTGCCACACAACTCGGCAATCCCATGTCTGGCTATTTACCCCACAGTAATGAAAACATGCTCTAGTCACAGCTGCCCAAATGGGAAACAGCCTGAGTATCTAACAGGTGAATGGATATACAGAACGACATCCATGCCGTGGAATTCTCTTCACTAAGCAAAAGAAAAAAACTATTGACACACACAGCAACTTGGATGAGTCTCAAAGGCATCATCTGAGTAAAGGAAGTCAGTCTCAGATTATGTACAGTATAATATTGTGTTAGGCCGTTCTCACATTGCCATGAAGAAATACCTGAGACCAGGTAATTTATTTTAAAAAAATAGGTTTGATTGGTTCACAGTTCTGCAGTGCTACAGGAAGCATGGTGCCAGCATCTGCTGAGCTTCTGAGGAGGCCTCAGGAAACTTACGATCATGGCAGAAGGTGAAGGGGGAGTTGACGTCTTACATGGCAAGAGTGGGAGGAAGAGAGAGAGGGAGAGGGGAGGTGCCACACATTTTTCCTCAACCCGATCTTGGAAGAACTCACTGTCGAAAAGATAGCACTCAGCCATGAGGGACCCGCCCCTGTGACTCAAACACCGCCCACCAGGCTCCGCCTTTAACACTGGGGATTGCACTTCAACATGAGATTTTGAGAGGACAACATCCAAATCATATCAAATATTCACATAACATTCTTGAAAAGACAAAACTAAAGCAAGACAGAGAGAGTTGTCGTTATTAGAGAAACAGTCTAGGACCACCCAGGAACACAGCCCTGTTACACCCCAGAGTCATTGTATGTGTCAGCTCTCTGGGAAGCTCTTCCTGATGCCCCTTCCATCTCCCTGCTATGCTCCTGAAGCAAAGTGTTTCAATCCACTCTATTTCTTCAATTGCTTTAAATGGACACAGTGTAATTACACATTTGATGGGTAAAATTTGATGTTTCAATATATACATGCATTGTCTAATGATTCAACCGGGGTAGTTAGCATAGCCAGCACCTCATGCATCTATCATTGCTTTGCAGTGAGACAATCCATCATATTCTAAATGATCAGTTTACATACCTAGGAGCTTCTCAAGGTCAGGAGCCAAGCCTTTCTCATCATCACATTCTTTGGGGAGCATTTCCGTCTATGAATGTTTGTGTGACCCACAGCACTGTAAACCCCTCGCACCTGGCATAGTGCCTGACATACAGTAGGAACTCAATCGATGTTCCAACCTCAGTGTTGGATTCTGCAAGGATAAAGGAATTGAAGAGCCCTCTCAGGGATTTCTAGAATCCTTTTATCATGGTCATAACCAAAGTCCAGAGTTGGCGACCTCCAGACTATGGGCCACGACGTCATATCAGTAGACTGGCAGAACTTCAGGACGCCGCTTACCATAATTGCCATAATTTTTTCTCTCTCCCTTTCCAAAAAAATGTCAAGTGCCTCCATATACCACAGGACAAAGGAAATGCCCTGTGATGCAAATAATGACAGCGATGATCCCTGCTTTTCCAAATACAAGGAGCCCTTACCTTTTTGTTCAACTCATCACTCCTACAAAATCATACACTGTTATTCCTGACTTTTTTACAGGGCACTCAGACTAAGAATTCATAAAATCACAGCATTCTAGAACTGCATGGAGCCTGGGAGTTTCCAAGTGAGTCTTTCTTCTTAAAGTTGCTTCCACCTTAAAAAGACTCATTTCCTTTAGAACTGCTTAAGACAGGGCAAATCTCACTTTCTTACTTAATTACTGTCTTGCATTTTGCAAATACTTTGCTGGTTTCGGAAAGCAGCGTTCTGGGTTTTGTTGATGCTGCTGCTGCTTCTGTTGTTGTTGCTGTGTTATTAGCTTTGGCAGTGTTAGCACTGGCAGCTGAGAGTCCCTGATTCACAATCCGGTGCTTCATTTGCCAAGTGTAGACACAACCCAGAAACTGGAAGCTGAGCACCCAAAGGAAGAGGGGCTGGTCCCCCTGGCATTGTGTGCTTTGCAGAGAGGAAATGAGAACCCACCAGGCCAGCTCCTTCCCCTCACCCTATCTCCTGAATGCAGTTTTTCCAATAATTTAATAACATTCACAGGGATATTAGATTAATTGGATTTTAATTCTGAATGACTGTGAAAGCAGAGAAATGAGTCACCAGCTCATGCTAATGAGAAGATCTATTAAAGGCTCTTTTCTGATAGACACATACAGCAGGGTTATAAATATTTCATATCCAATTAATTGAATTTTGCCCCCTATATATGACACTGCCCTGAAACATCAATCAAACAGGACCAGAGAAAGAACAGAGGGATGGAAGAAAAACTAAGCACTTCTTTGGAACAGCAACAACATGACTACTGGTCCTGCCCTCCCTCCCAGCCCCTAAAACGTTCCCCCCACCATGAGAACCCCTGCCATTCGCAGGGGGCCTGCCGAGAGGAGCTGGAAGCATTTACACCAACTGCAGCTGGTTCCATACGGCGGGGAAATTAATGTTAATTAATCAGACGGCAGTTTTATACAAGGCTGTGTGCAGAAGGTTATTCGAGTCCTGCTGCAAATAGATTTATAGGTGTAATTGCTATGTTGAATGACCCTCTGTAAATAGGCTCATTAAACTGGCCATCAGTCAAAAAGTCTAATTGTAGCCATGCAGTAGCCTGCAATCGGGAACATGTGGCTCTCGATAAACAGCTTGCCCATGGCAGCCTGCGCTCTGGACGGTTTAGATAGGGCTGCTGGCCATCCTTCAGGTGGCCCAGCTTCTCTGCCTCCTCCAGTTCATTATCTCAGCAGGAAGGGGAAAGCATGCCGTCCGCCCAGCTTTATCCTCTTCTCTCTGTCGGCCCCCTGAGAGTGCATGGAAGTCTGCAATGGCAAGGACCGAGTGGAGACCCTGTGCAGAGCAGGTGAACAGAGTTTTCTGAGAGGCATGAATAATCACCACCCTGCTCCATTATCTTACCGGTGTGGTCATGGTTGGGCAGAAACAAGTAGCCAGCGTGTACAGGGCATGCATAGGCCCCATCTCTGAACATCCCCACAGCCATTTACAAGCTCCCTGTCAAATTCTTATTCTCCTTTCTTTTTATTCTCCCACACTCCCATATCCAAAGAATAAATACAATTTATTTTTCTCCATATGTGAAAAAAAAAAAACCAAGGTGTAGTTACAACTGAACGTCTCTGAAAGCTTTTTGAACTGAATTGTATCTATTTAATTCAAAGCAAGTTAGGCTGGGTGCAGTGGCTCATGCCTGTAATCCCAGCACTTTGGGAGGCTGAGGAGGGTAGATCAGGAGGTCAAGAGATCAAGGCCATCCTGGCCAACATGGTGAAACCCCGTCTCTACTAAAATACAAAAATTAGCTGGGTGTGGTGACACGTGCCTGTAGTCCCAGCTACTTGGGAGGCTGAGGCAGGAGAATTGCTTGAACCTAGTAGACGGAGGTTGCAGTGAGCCCAGATCATGCCACTGCACTCCAGCCTGGCGTCTGGTGACAGAGCGAGACTCTGTCTCAAAAACAACAAAAACAAAAACAACAACCTAAATGCCCATCAATAGGGGTCTGAGTGTCCACATTTTGACATTCATAGACAATGGAATACCAGGGACATATTTAAAATAATTTTCATAGAGGTCTATATTTATTAATCCAGAAAACTGTCTATGATGTATATTTGCATGGTCAAAAAGGCAGATTACAGAACAGATATGATGTGTTTCCATATATTTATCTGTGGCTATACAGAGAAAATGTAAGATTTTTTTTCTTGCTGTCCCTCCATTCCCTCTCATAATCTCCCATTTAGCAGTTAGTAGAAAGCAAAAAACAAACACACAGAAAACCAAATTTCTAATTTTGATTAAACTTAACCCAATATGACCATGTAAACAGTCTTTTCACTAATACTCTGTCTCTTTTAGGAAAACTTCCCAGTTTCAACATGGCTTCCTATGCTGGTTAATTTTGTGTCAGCTGGACTGGGCTACAGGGTGCCCAGACATATCACTATTATGGGTGAGTCTGTGAGGGTGTTTCTGGATGAGATTTGCATTTACATTGGGACACTGAGCAAAGCAAACTGCTCTCCCCAGTGTGGGTGAGCTTCATCTAATCTGTGGAAGGCCTGAATGGAACAAAAATGCTGAGTAAGGGAGGATTCACTGTCTTTCTGTCTGTCTTGGAGCTGGACCTCAGTCTTCTCATGCCTGCAGAGTCACACTTGGCCTGGAATTTCCACCATCAGCTTCTCAGGCTTTTAGCCTCAGACGGAAACTACACTATCAGCTCTCCTGGGTCTCCAGCGTGCCAACTACACATCTTAAGACTTCTCAGCCTCCATAGCCATGTAAGCCAATTCTTTATAATAAATCTCTTTACACAGTGCTCTTCTTGGTTCTATTTCTCTGGAGAACCCTTACTAATGTATTCCCTTTACCTGCTTCTCTTCCCCAGATGTTGCCCAGGCATGTGAGCTGAGAACTGTGTGTTTGGTCGGGGGAAGAGCCAGGCCTTTGATGGTCTTTTGGGTAGTCTCTGGTGCCTGGGGCAGTGTCCTTTGTCCCTCAGCTAACTTCTGTGGCCACTGCTGTCTTTTTCAGCTTGCCCAGAGTGGAAGCTTCTTCCTGATAGATTCAGGTTTGCCTGGGCTTCACAGGCCTCAGACCCTAGATCTCTTTCAAGCTCCCCCTGCAGTCTGCAGGCCCAAGGCAGCTTTGTAGCCGAGCCATTGGGCTTCACTCTGAAAAATTCCTAAAGCAGGCTCTCTGGGCCTCCATCCATCATCCACCCCACACAGAAACCAGGGAAATCGAGAAACAACCTTAGGCCCTCCTTGGCCTGACTGTGATCACCTTCAAGACGGTGCAGCTGTGTTCAGACTGGGATTAGGACAATTACCCCCCATTATGGAACACACCTCCCCATCACAAGACCTGGGCCCAGAACACCAGGACGGACTTTGAATCACTCCCTCTCTCTCCTAAGTCTCCTCTCACCCTCATCTAGAGCTGGGAAAAAAGTCCTCCTTTACTTTCCATACATCCTACCCTCCTTTGGCTTACAAGTGGCCAGTCTTGTGATAAGCAGATTCCTCTGGGCTAGGCCCTTGAGAGATGGAAGAGAGAGGATCAAGTTACTTGGGAAATGCTCTCTAGGCCCTACCCTGTTTACTCTCTTGTCTTCTAATCTACTTTGTCTGCCAGAAGCTCAAAATGGCCTTATTCTTTCTCTTTTCGTACCTTCTTTTAAAAAATCCTAAGTTTTCCCAAGCCTGATGAATATCTAGGGCCAACTTGGAAGCAGGTCCAAGCTGCAAAACTAAAAACAAAAAGGTACAATAGTGATGCTAAAATATTAGCTTCTTGGTATTTATACATGCCTGGAATCATGTCTGCAAGAATATTCACCACAAAGCTACCGTTAACTATTTCTGAAGACAACAGTTCTCTCTGATCTGCAATTTCACTTTCCACGTTTTCCGTTACCTGAGATTACCTGTAGCCTGAAAATATTAAATGAAAAATTTCAGAAATAAACAAATCCTAAGTTTTAAGTTGTGCACCGTTCTGAGTAGCATGATAAAATCTCACACTGTCCTGCACCATCCCACCTGAAACGTGAATCCTCCCTTTGTCCAGCCTATCCATGCTGGACATGCTCCCTGCTCATTACTCACTTAGTAGCTCTCTTGGTTATCAGATTTTTTAAAAACATAGCACATAGAGAATTTGGTACTATTGGAGGTTGAAGTTACCCACTGGGGGTCGTGCAACATATCCCCTGTGGATAAGGGGGAACTACTGTGGTAGGAATAGGAAATAAGGATGTTTTTGAACTTTCTTCATTTTGCTGACACCAGCTTTTGTGGCATTAAGAGAGTCAATTCCTTCATTAGCAGCAGGTGCTGAGGAACCACCATGCCCAGGCTCCATCCTAGGTGCTGGGAATATAGTGGTGTCCAGGAAAGGTGGGAGAGGGGAGCCACGGAAGGACTGCTGTGGCCCAACCTATGCTTCAAAGGCATCGCTCCAGCTGCATTGCTGAGAATACAGGAGAGGCAGGGTGTGATGCCAAGCTGGAAGCAGGACCAGTTATGAGGCTCCAGCAATGCTCTAGGAGAGCAAGTCAATATTTCCCTGGTTTAAACTGCTAAGCCCGCGCATTAGTTGCCTACAGCTGCTGTAACAAAGCATCACAGACTCAGTGGCTTAAAACAACACCAAACTGTCATCTTATAGTGCCGGTGGTCAAAAGTCAAAATTAGTTTTATTGGGATAAATGTTCTTGAGCAGGGCTGCATCCCTTCAGGAGACTAGAAGAAAAATCTTTTTCTTCTCCATTCCAGCTTCTAAGGGCTGCCCGCATTCCTTGGCTCAAGACCTTCTTCCACCTTCAAAGCCAGCAATGGCATGTAGAGTGTCTCACTTTGTATCACTTGTGATTAATTGGGCCCATCCAGATAATCTAGGTTAGTCTCCCTATTTTAAAATCAATGGATTAACAACCTTAATTCCATCTGCCACATTAATTCCCATTTGCCATAAAATATATTCATACATTCTGGGGATTAGGGTGTGGGCATCTTTGTCAGGGATGGGGCATAATTCTGCCTACCCCATCCCGACAGGCCAATCAGACTCCTTCCCATGAGATTTTTTTTTTTTTTTTTTTTTTGAGACAGGGTTTCATTCCCTGGAGTGCAGTGGGAAAGGGTGTGATTTCAGCTCAATGCAACCTCCACCTCCGAGACTCAGGTGATTCTCCTGCCTCGGCCTCCCAAGTAGCTAGGACTACAGGCAGGCATCACTGCTCCAGGATAATATTTGTATTTTTTGTAAAGATGGGGGTTACCATGTTGCCCAGGCTTGTCTTGAACTTCTGTGCACAAGTGATCTGCCTACCTTGGCTTCCCAAAGTGCCAGGATTACAGGTATAAGCCATCATGCTTGGCCCCCCCAGTATTTTAGCATTGACAGAGCCATTCATCAGTCAGGTTTCTGATTTGACCCTATAGAGTGTGAGAATTAAATGAGATAAACTCAGTTCTTTTTTACATAATAAGTTATATAACTTATATAACTATAATTAATATAGTTGCAGTCACACATTAAATGCTCAGTAAAGGTTAGTTTCTATTGGTATCATTAATTATCCTTAGAGATGGGCTTAATTGTCTATGCTTAAGTCTCCCCATTATTTTAACTTCAATGCATTTACTAATAACATTTACTGAGTAGTACTAGTGCCATATGCCAGGTGCTTTGTATGCACTGTTCATTTAATCTTTAATACATCCCTTTGAGACAATTACTAGTATTATCCCATTATAAAAGTTAAAAAAAAAAAAAAAGACATTAAAAAAACCTAAGTCACATGGTCAAGGGCATACAACCTAGAAGTGGCAGCAGCAGCAGTATCTGAATCCCAGGCTCATAACTTTAACTCTAATCTGCCCCAGTGTTCATGATAGCACTGTGACTTGAGAACTGGGAAGATGTGAAGAGTGCTTTTCATTGGTTACACAAGAATAACTCATCTATCATTTAACTTTTTTTTTCTCATAAAACTGGCATATGATCATTGTGTAAGATTCCACAATACAATACAGAAAGGTGGTTTCTTTGGATTCCAGGTAACACATAAATGTCAAATTCATTTAAATAAAACATAGCATTTATTCTTCTTGGGGAAGAATGAAGTTTAAGGTTAAGCTTGTGGAGCCCAAGAGCAGAAGTGGCACATGGTCTCCCAAGGAACTCACTCAAACAGAATCTCAGGAAATAATTTAAAAGGCAGTCTGCATGTTCAATTTTTTGGAAAGGGAAGTGGTTACCTATATTTAGTGAAGTTAGTCAACAAACATTCACTGAGGGTAACTCTATGCCAGACATTGTGGGAAAGGCAAGAGAGCCATGGTTGACAGTTCCTGAAAATGACAGATTAAGATGGCGAATAGGAGGCAGGACCAGCTTGCAACCCCCCGTTCAGATAGGCAGAGGAGCACGTGGAGACTCACACTGTGAACTTTTGCTCCAAGAACTACCACAGAAACATACCAGGGAAGCCAAGAGAATCCACAGATCCTTTGAAGGAACTGGATCACCGCTGTAGGCTCCCGGAGATGCTGAAACACTGTGAGTCAGCTTGCTTTCTCAAAGGGGAGGCTCGTGGTCTGGAGCAAGTTCTCAACCCTGGTCACCAGCTGCCTAGAAATAGACTTGGTGCTATTATAGGGGCACAGTGGGAGTCACACCAGCCTTTAGGACTGCAGGATGCATGGCAGCAGGGTGAAACCTGTGACTGACCCCTTTTCCCCACTTTCCTGGCAACTTGTATGGCTCAGAAAAGGCAGCCATAATTCCCTTAGGAACATAACTCCATTCGAATGGGAACACATCCCCATCCCCCACAGCAGTTGTAGCAAGCCCCACCCAGGGAGAGGCTAAGCTCAGACATGCCTACCCCTGCCCCCACCTGGTGGCCTTTTTCTACCTGCCCGGGTAGCCAAAGTCAAAGGTCATAATCTCTTGGAAGCTCTACGGCCCTGCTCACTGCCTGGAAAAACTGAATACTTAACCAGATGTCACTAGGGCAAGTTTGCATCCTCTCCGTAGGACCATAGCTGATACACTGTTGAAAAAGCACCACTCCCTGGATGGAGGCCAACACAAAACTAGCACACTAAACAAAAACACAACCAAGGACCCACACAGAATCCACTTCACTCGCCTTCTACCACCACTGAAGCAGGTGCTGGTATTCACAGATGCAAGATCTGAAGACGGATCACATCACAGGACTCTTTGCAGATACTCCCCAGTACCTCAGCCCGGAGCCAAGTAGCTCCACTGGGTGGCCAGATCCAGAAGAGAAAAATCAATCACTATAGTTTGGCTCCCAAGAAGCCCATTCCTAGCAGAAGGGAGAAGACCAAATCAACAGAGCATTTGGTGGTACAAAAGAATCTGAACAGCAGCCCTTGAATACCAGATCTTCCCTCTGACATAGTCCACCCAAATGAGAAAGAATCAGAAAAACAGTTCTGGTAATGTGACAAAACAAGGTTCTTCGACACTCCCAAAAGATCATACTAGTTCACCAGCAATGGAACCAAACCAAGATGAAATCTCTAAATTGACAGAAAAAGAATTCAGAAGTTCAATTATTATAAGCTAATCAAGGAGTCACCAGAGAAAGCTGAAGTCCAACTTAAAGAAATCAAGAACATGATACAGGATGTGAAAGGAAAATTCTTCGGTGAAATAGATGGCATAAATTTAAAAAAAAAATCACAACTTCTGGAAATCAAGGACACACTTAGAGAAATGCAAAATGCACTGGAAAGTCTCAGCAATAGAATTGAACAAGCAGAAGAAAAACTTAGAGCTTGAAGAAAAAGTTTTTGAATTAACCTAATTTATCAAAGACAAGGAAAAAATGAACAAAGCCTTCAAGAAGTTTGGGGCTATGTTAAATGTCCAAACCTAAGAATAACCGGTGTTCTTGAGGAAGAGAAATCTAAAAGTTCACAAAACGTATTTGAGAGAATAATTGAGGAAAACTACCCTGGCCTTGCTAGAGAGCAAAATATTCAAATATAGAAAGCTCAAAGAACACCTGGGAAATTTACTGCAAAAAGATTATTGCCTAGGCACAGAGTCATCAGGTTATCTGAAGTCAAGACGAAGGAAGAAATCTAAAGATCTGTGATGTAAAAGCATCAGGTAACCTATAAAGGAAAACCTATCAGATTAACAGCAGATTTCTCAGCAGAAACCCTCCAAACTAGAAGAGATTGGGATGCTATTTTAGCCTCCTTAAACAAAACGATTATCAGTCAAGAATTTTGTATCCAGTGAAACTAAGCTTCATAAATAAAGATACAGTATTTTCCAGAAAAACAAATGCAGAGAGAATTTGCCACTTCCAAGCCAGCACTACTAGAACTTCTAAAAGGATCTCTAACTCTTGAAACAAACCCTTGAAATACACCAAAATAGAACCTTATGAAAGCATAAATCTCACAGGACCTATATAACAATAACACAATTAAACACACAAAAAAACTGGGTTTCCTGGCAACAAATAGCACAATGAATGGTACTTCACATCTCAATACTCACATTGAATGTATAAACGTTCCACTTAAAAGATACAAAATGGCAGAAAGGATAAGAATTCACCAACCAAGTTTCTGCTGTCTTTGGGATACTCACCTGAAACATAAGGACTCACATAAACTTAAAGTAAAGGGGTGGGAAAAGATATTCCATGAAAATGGACACCAAAGTAAGCAGGAGTAGCAATTCTTATAGCAGACAAAACAAACTTTAAAGCAACAGCAGTTTAAAAAGACAAAGAGGGATATTATATAATGATAAAAGAATTAGTCCAAAAGGAAACCATCGCAATTCTAAATACATGCACACCTAACACTGGAGCTCCCAAGTTTATAAGACAATTACTACTAGACCTAAGAAGAGAGACAGACAGCAACACAATAATAGTGGGGGAAATTTAAAACTCCACTGACAGCACTGGACAGGTCATCAAGAGAGAAAGTCAACAAAGAAGCAATGAACCTAAACTATACCCTACAACAAACAGACTTAAAAAATCTTTACAGAATGTTTTACCCAACAATGGCAGAATATACACTCTAATCATCAGCATATCGAATATTTTCCAAGATAGACCTTATGAAAGGCCACAAAACAAGTCTCAGTAAATTTAAGAAAACTGAATTTATATCAGATAGTCTCGCAGACCACAGTAGAATAAAATCAGAAATCAACTCCAAAAAGAACTCCCAAAACCATGCAAATACATGGAAATTAACCTGCTCCTGAATGATCTTTGGGTCAACAAAGAAATTAAGATGAAAATTAAAAAATTCTTTGAACTGAATGGTAACAGTGTTACAACCTATCAAAACCTCTGGGATACAGCAAAAGCAGTGCTAAGAGGAAAGTTCACAGCCTTAAGTACCTACATCAAGAAGTCTGAAAGAGCACAAAAGGACAATGTAAGGTTATACCTTACAGAAGTGGAGAAATAAGAACAATCCAAATCCAAACCCAACAGTAGAAAAGAAATAACAAAGATCAGAGCAGAACTAAATGAAACTGAATATAAAAGATATATGAAATAAAAAGATGGTTTTTTGAAAATATAAAAAAATTGATAAACCAATAGCGAGATTAACCAAGAAAAGAAAAGAGAAGATCCAAATAAGCTCAGTTAGAAATGAAATGGGAGCTATTACAACCGATACCACAGAAATACAAAAGATTATTCCAAGCTACTATGAAAACCTTTATGTTCATAAACTAGAAAACCTAGAGGAGATGGATAAATTCCTAGAAATACACAACTTTCCTAGATTAAACCAGAAAGATATAGAATCTCTGAACAGACCAATAACAAGCAACAAGATTCAAAGAGTAATTTTAAAATTGCCAACAAAAAATGTCCAGGGCCAGATGGATTCACAGCCGAATTCTATCACACATTCGAAAAATTGGTACCTATCCTATTGACAGTATTCCAAAAGATAAAGAAAGAGGGAATCTTTCCTAGCTCATTCTATGAAGCCAGTATCACCCTAATATTGAAACCAGGGAAGGACATAACAAAAAAAGAAAACTACAGACCAATATCCCTGATGAACAAAGACGCAAAAATCCTCAACAAAATACTAGCAAACCAAATCTAACAGCATATCAAAAAAGCAATCCATCATGATTAACTGGGTTTCATACCAGGAATCCAGGGATGGTTTAACATAGGTAAGTCAATAAATGTGACACATCACATAAACAATTAAAAACAAATCACATGATCATCTCAATAGATGCAGAAAATCCAGCATCCCGTTATGATTAGAACTCTCAGTAAAATCAGCATAGAAGGGACACACCTTAAGATAATAAAAGTCATCTAAAACAAACCCACAGCAAATCTTATACTGAATGGGGAAAAGATGAAAGCATTCCCCATGAGAACTGGAACAAGACAAGAATGCACACTTTCACCACCTCTATTCAACATTGTACTGTAAGTCCTAGCCAGAGCAATCAGACCAGAGGAAGAAATAAATGGCATCCAAATCAATAAAGAGGAAGTCAAACAGTTGCTGTTTGCTGGTGATATGATCATATACCTAGAAAACCCTAAAGACTCATCCAAAAAGCTCCTAGAACTGGTGAGTGAATTCAGCAAAGTTTCCAAATACAAAATTAATGTACACAAATGAGTAGCTCTGCTACACACCAACAGCAACCAAGCTGAGAATCAAATCAAGAATTCAACCCCTTTCACAGTAACTGCCAAAAAAAAAAAAAAAAAGAAGAAGAAGAAGAAGAAGAAGAAAATACTTAGGAATATACACCTAACCAAAGACGTAAAATATCTCTACAAGTAAAACTACAAAACGCTGCTGAAAGAAATCATAGATGACACAAACAAATGGAAACACATTCCACGCCCATGGATAGATAATATTGTGAACACAACTATACTGTGAAAAATGACCAAACTACAAATTCAGTGCAATTCCTATCAAAATACCACCACCATTCTTCACAGAACTAGAAAAAAAAAATTTAATTTATATGGAACCAAAAAAGAGCCTGCATAGCCAAGGCAAGAATGAGCAAAAAGAACAAACCTGGAGGCATGACATTACCCAATTTCAAACTATACTATAAGGCCATAGTCACCAAAACAGCATGGTATAAAAATAAGCATATAGACCAATGAAACAGAATAGGCAACCCAGAAATAAAGTCAAATACTTATATCCAACTAATCTTTGACAAAGCAAACAAAAACATAAAGTGAGAAAAGGACACCTTATTCAACAAATAGTGCTGGGATAATTGGCAAGCCACATGTAGAAGAAAAAAAAACTGGATCCTCATCTCTCACATTATACAAAAATCAACTCAAGATGGATCCAAGACTTAAATCTAAGACATGAAACCATAAAAATTCTAGAAGATAACATTGGAAAAACCCCTCTAGACATTGGCTTAGGCAAAGACTTCATGATCAAGAACCCAAAAACAAAGATAAATAGATGGAGCTTAATTAAACTAAATAGCTTCTGCACAGCAAAAGAAAAAAGCAGAGTTAACACACAACCCACAGAGTGGTAGAAAATCTTCATAATCTATACATCTGACAAAGGACTAATATCCAGACTCTACAAAGAACTCAAACAAATGAGCAAGAAAAAAAACAAACAGAATGCAGAAACTGGACCCCTTCCTGACACCTATGGATTAAAGACTTCAACATAAGACCTAATACCATAAAAACCCTAGAAGAAAACCTAGACAAAACCATTCTGGGAATAGGCATAGGCAAGGACTTCACGACTAGAACACCAAAAGCATTGGCAACAAAAGCCAAAATAGACAAACGGGACCTAATAAAACTTCAGAGCTTCTGTACAGCAAAAGAAACAATCATTAGAGTGAACTGGCAATGAACAGAATGGGAAAAAATTTTTGCAATCTAGCCATCTGACAAAGGACTAATACCCAGAATCTACAAAGAACTAAAACAGATCTATAAGAAAAAAAAAAAAAAAAAAACCCATCCAAAAGTGGGCAAAGGATATGAATAGACACTTTTCAAAAGAAGACATTTATGTGGCCAACAAACATATGAAAAAATGCTCATCATCACTGATTACTAGAGAAATGCAAATCAAAACCACACTGAGATAGCACCTCAGCCAGTGAGAATGCAATCATTAAAAAATCTGGAGACAACAGATGCTGGAGAGGATGTGGAGAAACAGGAACACTTTTACACTGCTGATGGGAGTGTAAACTAGTTCAACCATTGTGGAAGACAGTGTGGCGATTCCTTGAGGACCTGGAAACAGAAATTCCATTTGACCCAGCAATCCCATTACTGAGTATATACCCAAAGGATTATAAATCATTCTATTATAAAGAGACATGCACATGTATGTTCATAGCAGCACTGTTTACAATAGCAAAGACCTGGAACCAACCCAAATGCCCACTGATGACAGACTGGACAAGGAAAATGTGGCACATGTACACCATGGAATACCATGCAGCCATAAAATATGATGAGTTTGTGTCCTTTGTAGGGACATGGATGAACCTGGAAACCATCATTCTCAGCAAACTGACACAAGAACTGAAAATCAAACACCACATGTTCTCACTCATAGGCGGGTGTTGAACAATGAGAACACATGGACACAGGAAGGGGAGCATCACACACTGGGGTCGGTTGAGGGGGGTGCTAAGGGGGAGGGGAGGTTTGGAAGGGATAACATGGGGAGAAATGCCAGATGTTGTATGGGTGATGGGAGGATGGAGGCAGAAAACCACATTGGCATGTATGTACCGATGCAACAATTCTGCATGATCTGCACATGTACCCCAGAACCTAAAGTACAGTTAAAAAAAAAAAAGAAAAGAAAAAGAGAAAAAAAAAATCCCATCAAAAAGTGGGCTAAGGACATGATAGACAATTCTCCAAAGAAGATATACAAATGGACAACAAGCATATGGAAAAATGCTCAACATCACTAACGATGTTGAAAGAAGTGCAAATCAAAACCACAACGCAATACCACCTCATTCTTGCAAAAATGGCCATAATCAAAAAAACAGAAAAGAATAGATGTTGTGTAAAAGGAACACTTCTACACTGCCGGTGGAAATCTAAACTAGTACAACCACTATAGAAAACAATGTGGAGATTACTTAAGGAACTAAAAGTAGATCTACCATTTAGTCCAGCAATCCTGCTACTAGGTATCTACCGAGAGGAAAAGAAGTCATTGTATGAAAAAGATACTTAGATACTTGCACTTGCTTCTTTGTAGCAGCTCAATTTGCAGTTGCAAAAATCTGGAATCAGCCCAAATGCCCATCAATCAACAAGTGAACAAAGAAAATGTTGGGGGGAGGGGTGTGCCTGTGTGTGTACCATGAAATACTACTCGGCCATAAAAAGGAATGAGATGCTGGCATTCACAGCAACCGGGATGGAATTGGAGACTACTATTCTAAGTGAAGTAACAGGATTGGAAAACCAAACATCATATGTTTTCACTCATATGTGGGAGTTAAGCTATGAGGATGCAAAGGCATAAGAATGATACATTGGACTTTGGGGACTTGGGGGAAAGGGGGTGCGATGACCCATAAAAGACTACACATTGGGTACAGTGTACACTGCTTTGGTGATGGGTGCACCAAAATTTCAGAAATTATCACTAAAGAACTACTTATTCATGTAACCCAACATCACCTGTTCCCCAAAAACCTATTGAAATAAAAAAAATTCAGGCTGTGATATCTCATGGCCACCCTTCTGTTGATCAATGGCTAGCACCTTGATTAGCCATTACCATGGCCTGTTTCCAGGATCCATCTAGTGAGAGTGCAGACTAGATCACAGCATATGATGATGTTAGCCTGTTCCCTTTGTAGGGCTTTGCAAATGAGAGGAAGAGGGATCAACCTAACTCCAAATACAACTTCATCTTCTTGAAGATACTAGCACTGTCCCCAAATCTTCAATGGCAGATTCCTAGAAAATAAGACCATAACTAGATCTACATTTTCATACTACAAGTTTTCTTTTTTTTTTTTTTTGAGACGGAGTTTCACTCATGTTACCCAGGCTGGAGTGCAATGGCGCGATCTCGGCTCACCGCAACCTCCGCCTCCTGGGTTCAGGCAATTCTCCTGTCTCAACCTCCTGAGTAGCTGGGATTACAGACACGCGCCACCATGCCCAGCTAATGTTTTTTGTATTTTTAGTAGAGACGGGGTTTCACCATGTTGACCAGGATGGTCTCGATCTCTTGACCTCGTGATCCACCCGCCTCAGCCTCCCAAAGTTCTGGGATTACAGGCTTGAGCCACTGCGCCCAGCATACTACAACTTTTCAACACCTGGCAACTCTTCCATATTATATAATTAGTCACAAGTGTCAAACACCTGGTTGTCACATTCTGACTTGATCTAGAGATACTGCTCACTATTCCCATCAAGTAGTGAGAAGGAAAATGTTTATGATTAATGCCAGTTCAGTAACCAAGGAAGGATTTAGCCTTCCTGTCTCTTTGAATTATCATATCGTTGTACTTTTTTAATTCTCCTAAGTCTCTGATCATTTTCTTTAATCTTGTTTTGCTTCCAAACTCAGTGTGTTTCCAAGGTTAAGACCTTAGAAACAGAAATTTTTTGTTCTTTGAAAGTTATAAAGAACTCAAGAAGTTTTTAAAGTCTCCTTTTTTCCATGGTAAATACATCTTTAATGACCCTACAAGTTGTCCCAAAGACCATAACTGTAGAATTACTCTTCTACAGTTACAGTCTGCCCAAGTTAGGTCACTGGTAATTTGTCTTTTGCTAGAAAATTATGTTTTCTTCACATTTTCAAATATAGACTTGCATATAATATCCTTTTATAATTATTTTCACCATGTGAATACCTATGGTTGCATCTCCATTTTCATTCCAATGCTGACCACATTTTTCTTTCTATCCAACCTTTAAATGCTGGGCTTTCTTAGCCCTCTTCTCTATTCCACTTGCTCCTTAGACAACATCACTCACACTCATGGTTTCAGTTGCCATCTATGTGCTAAATGGCCTCAAACTTTTATCTTCAGCGCTGAGCTCGTCCCTGATCTCCAGAGCTACAAATTCACTGCTTACTCTACCTCTCCAGTTGGATATTTTAAAGGCATCATATACGTGTTGTGCAAAATAGAACTCAGCAGCATTCTCTTTAAGGCTGCACCTCCTACTCTCCCTTGTTTCAGTGAACGGCATCACCCATTGGCTCTACATCCTCCTCCACTCATGTCTACCTCACGTCCTAAACACGTCTTGACTGCATACACTCCTCTCGTCTGCACTGCGACCGTACAACACCAAGTCACTATAAGCATTCTCTTGGACGCCTGCACTGCCTGCTGCATAGTCTCCATGTGCTGTATTCCCTTTTGTCCTCTTTTAATGGCTTTTCTTACTGCAGCCTAAGCCATCTCTTTTAAAATCGTGAAATAATTTCAGACTTACAGAAAAATTGCAAAAGCAGCATCAAGAATTTATTGCACCTGGGTTCTTCAAATGTTAAGTTTTCCTGAATTCTGAGCATCAACAAATATTAATATTTTATGTTTTATCATAGTTCATTTTTCTTCATAGTCACTCTCATTTGCATTCATTCTCTCTATCTCTGCTTTTTCTCCTGAGCCATTTGAGAGTAAGTGACACACAAGATGCCCTTCTATTTTAAGTATTATAGTGTGTAAAGACAAGGATATTCTTTGAGATAGTCTCAGTACAATTATGCAAATCAGGAAATTGGCATTGATATAAGGTCTAATCTATAGATATTTTTCAAAATTTTCCAATTGTCTCACTAATGCCCTTTATAGCAAAAGAAGAAAGCGCTGGTTCAGAGTCCAGCCCAGATCACACACTGCCATGTCTCTCCAGTTTCCTTCAACCTAGAACAGTTCCTCCGTCTGTCTTTTGATATTTCACTGTGTATGCATGTTTGTGTTTTTAAAAGAAACAGGGCACTTACTTTGTAGAATGTCCCTCCTGTTGGATGTGCCTTACGTTTTCCCATGATCCAGGCATGCATTGTTGGCAGAAGTATCACAGAGAGATGTTATGTTCTTCTCAGTGCATTATATGAGGAGGTACACGATGTTGATTCATCCATTAATGGTGTTATGGTAACTTTGATCACTTGATGGAGTGGTGTCTGTTAGATTTCTCTATTTTTTTTCTCTCTTGGCAATCAGTAAGTATTCTGTGGCAAAGTACTTTGACACTATATAAATATCCTGTTTCTCATCAAAGTTTCACCTGTAAAATTTAGCATTAAATGATCTGCTCTGCTTTGGACTTTGTAATGACTTCCCATGCCTTTAAGATAAACTCTGAAATCCTTAATATAGCCAAAGGCCCTGCAGGGTCTGGTTCTTCCTTACATTATCAGCCCCATTCGGAGCTGCTTTCCCCCTTGCTCTCAACTCTAATCACACTGGCCACTTTCAGTTCCTTTCTAATGCACTGCACACCTTCCCTATTCAGGATTTTCACATAAGCTGTTCCTTTTTCCTGGAATGTGTGCTCCCAGTTTCCTTCTGCTTAGTTAATCCTGGCTGAGCACAGACGTCACATCTACAAAGAAGTGTTCCCTGTTCCCTCACACTAAGTTGAGTCCCATGTCCCTTTTTCATAGTTGTAGGATTCACCATT
The DNA here is from genome assembly GCF_009761245.1 of Sapajus apella. NCBI lineage: Eukaryota > Metazoa > Chordata > Mammalia > Primates > Cebidae > Sapajus > Sapajus apella. The sequence continues at coordinate 4,910,671 of NW_022437003.1, read as the reverse complement.
GGTGGCCTGTCATTGTTCTTCCTCTGAGATAAGTGAACAAGTTGCCATTAAAAGGGAACAATTAGAGAACACAAAACATTTGAAATCAAGCACATGAAATTTCTTAATTCAATAAGAATAATGAACTATAAATTAACATCTAACTAATAAGAGTCCCAGAGACGGAGAAGAGATAACAAAAGGAGAAAACTCTCAAAGAAATAATAAAATAAAATGTGTCAGCACTGTGGAAACTTGACTTTGCATATTTCAAGGATCTGCCAAATGTCCAGAATAGTAAATAAAGAATGACCCACACCAAGACATAAAGAAATATCAAAACATGACACATTTTTGTAAATAAAAACTTTTGGAGCCAAAAGTAAAAGCAATCTACAATGGAGCAACTGATGAAGGTTTATTTCTCCTTAAACCTCTAAGGAAAAATGGCTTTCATCCATAAATTCTGTTCCTCAATAAAGTTTTCATCCATAAATTCTGTTCCTTAATAAAGTTTTGAGTAGACTAGACATCATGTCTCATGCAATCTTTCTTCTGAATAATCTTTCTGTCTTACTCTAGTGGAGCAGCATCAGGAGAAAGACTAAAGTTTAAAAAAATGGAGGAAACCAAGAAAGAGATATGCAAAAGACCCCAAGAAACAGGGGATTCACTACAGAAGGGTGGCAAAGGCAAGTCCTAGGTGGATGAAGATGAGCAGCCAGCCGAGAGAGCAAGGAGTCTAGATTGAAGGAAAACAGAGGCTTCAGGAAGATATCTCCACGGGGGAAACGGGGGCATTAATCAATAATAATAATAAGGGATTGACCATGTGAAAAATAATATTGAGACACACTCATGAGATCTATGAGATAGTTGGGAAGGATGACCAATAGGTACAAAGAAAGCTAGGCAAACTAAAAGGAGACAATTATTAATCCAGGAAAAATAGGTTGTTCAAGAAAAGAAGTATTATCATGATACAACGCTTGGCTTAAGGGTGGACAATATTTTCATAGTAACATAATGCAAATACTGGATCTTAGCAGAGGATAGGAAGGGGAAGTGAACAGAGTTTTAAAGAGGTTCAATGTACCACAATAGGAAGTCAACGATGAGGTCTAAAATGGGTAAATCAAAACATGTCAGTAGGATGCTAAGTAGAAATATGGAGATGAAATAACAGAAAGATTGTGAAAAGTTGAAGTTGAGTGCCTCTGCGGGGCAGGACTGGGGAAGGTGCAGGAGCAGAAAAGGGCAGAGCACTGTGCGGGAAGAGCATTCCAAGCAAGATGCTGCAAAGGTCACTGCAATCCCAGGTCAATTTACCAGGCACTTTTTTCAGACCCTGGATTCCTCCAGGCAGAGATATTGATCCGTTTGTGTCACGTATGCGACACCTGCATACACAATTACCTAACTAACGACACAGCTTTGACCAGAGAGGATGAAAGAAGTGATGCACCTGTAGTATTCCACAAATCCTTTTCCTTTTTATTGAGACAGAGTTTCATTCTGTCTCCAGGCTGGAGTGCAGTGGTGCTATCTAGGTTTACTGAATCCTCTGCCTCCCAGGTTCAAGCGATCCTTCTGCCTCAGCCTCCAGAGCAGCTGGGACTACAGGCGCGCACCACCATGCCTAGCTAATTTTTGTATTTTTAGTAGAGATGCGGTTTCACCATGTTGTCCAGGATGGTCTCGATCTCTTGACCTCATGATCCGCCTGCCTCAGTCTCCCAAATTGCTGGGATTACAGGCATGAGCAACCGCCCCAGTCTATTCCAGAAAATCTTAAAGACACATGCTTAGGTTCTACTATTTATATCAGGTTGGTGCAAAAGTAATTGCAGTTTTTGCCATTAAAAATTACTTTTTGCCACAATTTGATTGTAGATTCTGTGCTTATAAATTAATGCTTGCTGGCTTTTTCCCAACTACCTTCAAATAATTTAATGTTTCTAAAGTTAAAATTATATGTTATTTATAGATACTATTGCTTACTAAACTGGCCTACCTGGCTTTTGATTGTTTAAATGTTTTCTTACATGCAGGTAAATGAGCAAATCATAAATATTCAGCTCAATGATCACTAAGTGCACATCCATGAAACAACTATCCAGATCAAGAAAGAGGGCACTGGCCTGCCAGAAGCACCCCTTCTGCCCACACCCCATCATACCGCTTCCTCACCCTCAAAAGTCACTGTCATGACTTCTAATAATATACCTGAGTTGTTCTTGGGTTTTGAACTTTACATAAAATGGAGTCCTGTAATAGGTGTTTATTTGTCTGGATTTTTTTTTTTTTGCTTTTTGTCTTTTATGTGTATTATAGAAGTACTTTTGTATATAGACCTTGTATTTCATGATTTTACTAAGCTCACCTACCAATTCTAATAATTTTTCTGTATGAATTTCCTATAGGATTTCTATGTATAAAACTATAACAACTTTATTTAATAAAAAATTTCTTCTATTTCAAACCTTTGTTTTTTTTTTTGTTTTGTTTTGTTTTTGTTTTTTTTTTTTTTGCCTTACTGCATTTACTAGTAACTCTCATACATGTTTTCTTGTCCCTAATTTCAAGGAAAAAGCTTTCAATTTTTCACTATCACACAGGTCAGTTGCTATAGGTTTTTGTGTGTTCATTAAATAAAAGAAGCTCCTTTCTACTGCTAATTTGCCAAAGACTGTAACATCATGAGTAGATATTGAATGCATCCAATTGCTTTTTATGTACCTATTAAAATGATCATTATAATTTTTCTTCTGTATTCTGTGAGCATGCTAATCATACTCAATAGTTTTTTTAATACTAGACCAAACTGGCATTTCCAAAATCAACCAATCTGAGCAAGGTTTATTATCCTTTGAACATATTGCTCCATTCACTTGATTAATATTTTGTTCAGGGTTGAGTAGGATTCACTTGTAGTTTTCCTTATAATGTGTGTCATATTTCATATCAAGGTTATTTAAACACTAAAGATGATCTTTGTTCTTTTCTATTTGAAAAAGTTGCAAAAGTTTAGCATTAATTCTTCCTTAAATCTTTGGAAGAGTTCACCACTGAGACTTCTGAGACTAAAGTCTTCCTTGTGGGAAAGTTGGTGATTACAGATTCAATTTATTTAGTACTTATAAGATTATTCTGATTTTCATATTCCTTGTTGTGTCAGTTTTGGTCAGTTGAGACCTTTTAAAGAATATGTCAATGTTATCTAACTCATCAAACTTACTGTTTAAAGCTGTTCATGATATTCTTATCATCTTTTACATTTGCATTTGCAAAGGATCCTGTTTGCATCAGGATCGATGGTATTGTCTCCTTTTTGACACTCGATAATAGTTGTTTTCCACCTATTTTTCTTAAATCTATATCCAGGAGTTTATCAATTTTATTGTTCCTTTTCAAGAACCAACTTTCAGTTTTATTGATCCTCTTTATTGACTGTTTTCTATTTGATTAATTTTTCCTCTTACCTTTATTATCTATCTCCTAACTTTTTGAGGAGTTTAATTTTCTTACCTTATTCTAACCTCTGAGATGAAATCTTAGCTCATTATTTCCATACCTTGTTCCTTCCTAACATATAAATTTAAGACTATAAACTTTAGCCGGGCACGGTGGCTCAAGCCTGTAATCCCAGCACTTTGGGAGGCCGAGGCGGGTGGATCACGAGGTCAAGAGATCAAGATCATCCTGGTCAACATGGTGAAACCCCGTCTCTACTAAAAATACAAAAAATTAGCTGGGCATGGTGGCGCATGCCTGTAATCCCAGCTACTCAGGAGGCTGAGGCAGGAGAATTGCCTGAACCCGGGAGGCGGAGGTTGCGGTGAGCCGAGATCGCACCATTGCACTCCAGCCTGGGTAACAAGAGCGAGACACTGTCTCAAAAAAAAAAAAAAAAAAAAGACTATAAACTTTAAGCATGGCTTTAACAGCACCCTGCCTATCTGGCTTAGTAGCAGTAATACCTTTGCCATTTTGAATGGATAAGTCCACTTTTTAACAATTATTTTTAAAATATTAGATCTACCTTTAATTACATCCCTTCATGAGCCTCTAAACTATTTTTTTTTAAGTTATCTGCATGTATTTATTTGACAAAGGAGGGGGAACTTTCAACTTCCCGTTGTCCAGAGGACAGGTAAGGGAGAAGCAGCACACCTGCCTGTTCCCATTCACTCTTCATTCTCCACACCCAAATCCTACCAGCCCTAGAGTTCCTCCTCCACAAGGCTTTCTCAGCTGATTACTCCCTTCTCCGAGCTGCTACAAGATCTGACGTCTGCTTTCCTCATGTAGACACCTGACAATAAACCGTCTTACTTTTTTCAGGTGTGCACGGATTTTCAATCGACCTATTGTGGTAAGAAGAGGCACCAGATCCTTACAAATATTTTGTCTCCGTTAGCATGTTTCGTGATGCTAGACGTGTGAGTCACAGTGGAAATCACTTAAGACACAGGCAGAGCAGGTGTATCGGTACAGGGGACACGGCTAGAGTGTCCTGCCCACCTCCTCTCAGCACTTACGTTTCTTATGCGGGCAGCAGCTTCTTACCGCAATCTCCTCCGGCTGTGCCAACGGGCTCTCCAACTGCTCAGCGTGCCGGTCCTGCTTGCAGGGCATTCCACGACGCTGGGAGTTGTGTCAATGACAAACGAGAGCTGGTCCATGAGTACCCAGCCTCCTCTTCTCTGCAGGGGAACTACTCTGGGGCAGCTCTGCACCCTCTCACAGGGGTATCGGTGTGCTGAGCCCCAGAGCCCACAGCGGCCGTGGTCATCTGCTAATCAACGCACTCAGCATTAGCATCCGTCCCTTCCCTGTCTCACCTCCCCACTCCAAATCCTTCCTGGGATCACTTCCCAACAAACTGCTTTGACTTAAAATTAAGTCCTCATCTCAGGATCTACATATGGGGAAATAACCCAAAACTGTCTGTTGGCCTGTCTATCTCTCTAGAGGGATTATCCCTCATTCAGAGATTCACAAAGCTTAAAATTTTTTTTTTCTTTTTATTTTCCTCTGCTTCCCAATTTTATTTACATGACCAAAACAAACTAATTGTAAATACAAGTTATAAGTTATTCAAATAGAACAAGAAGAATTTTTCGCATCATTTTTTTAAGATGGAGTCTTGCTGTGTCACCGAGGCTGAAGTGCAGTGGCGCAATCCAGCTCCCTGCAACCTCCAACTCCCAGGTTCAAGGGATGCTCCTCCCTTAGGCTCCCGAGTAGCTGAGATTACAGGCATGTGCCACCGCGCCCAGCTAATTTTTTTTAATTTTGTAGAGACAGGGTTTCACCATGTTGGCCAGGCTAGTCTCAAACTCTTGGCCCCGAGCAATCCATCTGCCTTGGCCTCCCAAAGTGCTGCTACTACAGGTGTGAGGCATCGTGCCCTGCCAGTGTAATTCTTGAAATTGACTTGGGCAGTTTGGTGACACCTGACCTAAGTCCAAGGGGAAAGCCCAGGGATTCGATTCTGTTGCCATCACTCACTGGAGGTGTGTCCAGGGGAAACTCATAGATTCAGGCCTCAGGTTCCTAATTTTAAAACGAATAGTATCATCCGGTTCCACTAACTTTAGATTGTTGGTTTGAGAAACAAAGGAGAGAACGTATGAGAAAGAGCTTAATAAACTGTGATTACAAACAAAACGTAAGATGAAATAGAGTGTCATCTCTTTTCATGAGGTTCTGGAACTAGTCTTTCCGTGTTTAGAAAACTAATCCCAAGAAAGATAAAAAAAAAAGAAGGGAGGAAGGAAAGAAAAACACACTTGCCTAAAAGATAGGTTGTGGTTTTTTTGTTGTTGTTGTTTTGGTTTGGTTTGTTTTTTTGAGATGGAGTCTCACTCTCGCCAGGCTGCAGTGCAGTGGCGCAATCTCAGCTCACTGCAATCTCCGCCTCCTGGGTTCAAGAGATCCTCCTGTCTCAGCTTCCCAAGTAGCTGGGACTCCAGGAGCGTACCCCCATGCCCAGCTAATTTTGTGTATTTTTAGTGGAGACTGGGTTTCACCATGTAGGCCAGGATGGTCTCAGTCTCTTGACCTCATGATCTGCCTTGGCCTTCTGAAGTGCTGGGATTACAGGCATGAGCCACCGCGCCTGTCCCAGATGGGTTGTTTTCTAATATTCTCCCCTATCATGGTAAGACATAAACTCGATCTGTGAATTTTATCCAAGTTCTGGGTTTTGTTGAGAAACAAATGAGCTGGGAAGAAAGAACCAGAAAGAAAGATGAACTCACTGCATGGCTAGGCCTAGTAAACATGGGTTGGAAGAGAAGCTATGCTTACTTTGCATTTCCATGTGTGAACAGAGCATGTTATTTATCATGCCTGGTGGGCACAGAGTAAAGACTTAAATATTTGCCACAATGTTTATGTTTCTTTCCAAATTCAGAAACTTGCCCCACTGGCCAGGAGCAGTGGCTCAGGCCTGTAATCCCAGCACTTTGGGAGACTGAGGTAGGCAGATCGCCTGAGGTCAGGAGTTTGAGACCACCCTGGCCAACATGGCAAAACCCTGTCTCTATAAAAAAATACAAAAATTAGCCAGCAGTGATGGCATGCACCTGTAATACCAGCTACTCGGGAGGCTGAGGCAGGAGAATCGCTTGAACCTGGGAGGTAGAGGCTGCAGTGAGCTGACATTGCAGCACTGCACTCCAGCCTGGGTGACAGAGCAAGACTTTGGGGAAAAAAGAAACGAAACGAAAGAAAGAGAGAGAGAGAGAAAGAGGGGTGGGGGCGAGAGAAAAAGGGAAGGGGCGGGGAGGGAAGGGGAGGGAAGGGGAGGGGAGGGAAAAAATGAAACTTGCCTAACTGCTTCAATCATAAAACTGAATTGTCAATAGTGGAAGACAATGTATAAAACACCCGTGTTTTCCTTTAAGTCATTTAGAATGTATTACTCAGGAAAACAAAATGCTACAAGTTATAGGTCAAAAAATAAGTGTTGAGAAGCTCATACTAGAAGTAAAGAGATTCAGAAGAATGTGAAGAGAAACATCAAATTATGGGATGTTAAAAACAGAAGCAACCTTGCTGGTCAGCTAATCTAACACCCACCTTTTACAGATGAGAAACGTGACCTCCAAAGAAGGTATATGGCCACGTATCACAATGACCTATTTCCACTATATCATCATCTGAGGGTTCTGTCAGCTTCATAACTCACATTATGGTTTAACTCATTTAATCCCCACAATTCTGAAGGCTAATTATTATTCCCAGTATTCCTCCTAAGAAGAAAAGTATTCAGAGCAGGTTGCTCACTTTTTTCATGGTCACACAGCACGTAGAAGCGGACATTTGCCTTAAACGAAGCTATTTTGCCTTCAGCATCTCTGCTCCTTTGAGTTTACACACCTTCCTGTGTACTTTTTTCCTACAGCAGAGAGAGGACAGGGCAGGGAAACGATTCATTATTTAACCCTATAGGAATAGGGTTATTAAAACCTGACCTTTACTCCAAAAACTATCATTTACTGTTCAAAGGAAACACCAGACAGTGCTCACGCCTGTAATCCCAGCACTTTGGGAGGTGGAGGAAGGCGGAGGCAGGCGGATCACGAGGTCAGGAGTTCAAGGCCAGCGTGGCCAATATGGTGAAACCCTGTCTCTACTAAAAAATACAAAAATTAGTCGGGCACGGTGGCGGGTGCCTGTAGTCCCAGCTACTTGGGTGGCTGAGGCAGGAGAATCACTTGAAACCGGGAGGGAGGCAGAGGTTGCAGTGAGCCAGGATCGCGCCACTGCACTCCAGCCTGGGCAACAGAGTTAGACTCCACCTCAAAAAAAAAAAAAAGAAAAAGAAAACAAAGAAACATGCTAGAGGTTAAAGTGGCAACTGCTAAGCATTCAGACTGTGAATGAATGAACAAACGAATGCTTGACTTCCTAATTCAATATGGAAGTCACCAGAAATTACCTCACATGGCCACAAGATGTCACTACTTCACACCACTTCAGAAAAATCACATTCAAGTCAAGAATTTTAGCTCATTTGGACAGAGAGAATTTCTTGCCCACCATTGAGAAAGCTTTAGTTATTTTGTATGTGTTTGGGAAGTGCTTCCTTATTTTCTCTTAAATCTACCTCAAGAGATACTGCAAAATGTAGACTTTAAATGAGGCCTTGAAACTAAATTCTCTAAAGCTGGGAAGCATTAATCAATAAGTCAGTCACTTACCTGTTTCCAGGGACTCCTCAGCAAAAACAAGGGCAGGACGAACACTTTCACTGCTCCAGTACTCTGCCCTGTGTGCAAAACTTTCTCTCAGCACTTTCTGGTAAGTCTACCTCTTCTCAGTGTTTCAGGTACACACACACACACACACACACACTCAGCAACACCCAAAAGGCAGCACATTGGAGTTTTAAATTGTGCTTTCTTCTTGAAATGTTTGCCTCACACTGTCCTTACCAAGAATAAGGTTCAAATTACTGAAGTGAGTTTACATAAGCTACTCATGCATTTAATTATTCCGTTCAGGGCTATCCTATGCTTATTGGTATTTTTTTTAGTATCATCGGAATCCAGTTTGCAAATCATCATTTCAAGTTCTTAAAAAGTTTTAAAACACCAAAATGACGTTAACCAAACTTAATATTTCAGCTCCAGCTCTATTTAACAATGACAAGATAAACTTCCAACTTATTTTGATTGAAATACTTTAGTCATATGAGATCAACTGATGCTGGTAGATTGATTTTTAACAGTCCTAGAAAGTTTTGGAGTTTGATGTATTTTATTAGCATTCTCTATTAGATTCCCCTTCGTAACATTGAAATTGTTGACAAATAATCTTCTTTAATTAACAATTCAAGTTGGATGAGCCTGAGCCCTTTCCAGAGCTTACTCATAAAAAGAAGCTGCTTGGTGGGTTTGGAAATCATTCAAGTTTATAGACCAAAAAAGCTGTTTTGCCTTAAAGGTCCATATTTCCTGGACAAATATATCCTACTTACTGAGAAGCTAAATGAACAGTCACTTCCCAAGCAGACCGTTAAATGGTTCAGAGAAGGAGGCCTCAATCTCCATTGTGATGGACATAAAATATATAAAAGTAATTTCTTACTAACAAGAGTTTAAAGATTTATGGTTTGCAAGTGATTTGCCACTTATTAAATAAATTACCTAACCACATTCAAGTCAACCCCCATTATGACTTCGCTGGTTTTCATTCCTTGCTACACTCCTTAGAGGAGAAGAGAAAGAGATGGACGATTTCATGGCACGGGGACACTCTCATCCTATAAAATTAAATGGAAAATTAAAATTCGAAACTCTACAGGAAGTATTAGACTTTCCTAAAGATAAATGCCTACGCCAAAGACCAACCAGAAATATAAAACAAAACAAGCCTCTCAAAACAAAACTAGAAATAAACTGCCGACAGGGGCGGGGATTATAGATGCCATATTCCTTTTCCGTATTTTCAAATTTTTGTAAAAGGAATATATAGTTTTAAACAAAGTAGCAGAAACCAAATGCCCAACAATTAGGGCAATGCTTTTCAAAATTATGGCTCGTTTATGCACAGACTATTATGCAACCATCAAAATCAACTTTTAGGAAGCGTCTACAATAATATGGAGACGTGCTTGGGATATGAAGCATTTGCAACAAGTTGAAATGCTCAATAAGGGGCAGAGAATTTCTCTGAAAAGCCACATAAGAATGTAACAGTGACTGCATCCAGAGAATGAAACCGGAGAGCTGAGGGCAGGCCTAGGAGGGAGAATTACATTTCTCTGTACATTTTTTTCCTCACTGATCCAATGGCAAAACATAATTCTGGCAATACCAAGTACCGATGAGAATGTGGACAGAGAAAAACTGTTACGCATTTTGGGGAAAGAAAAAATTCATACAACCAGCTGGAGAACAAGAGCAACGCAGAACAAGACTGCATCTCTTCACACTAAGATCCTGCAAAGCCACTTCCTGATGTCCACCCTGTCACCAGAGAAATGCAAAAGGATGCTCCCCGTAGCATTGTTTATTGCCACAGAAACATCAAGAACCACCAAATGTCTGTGTGGGCTGAACTACGCCCTCCCTGAATTCGGATGTTGAAGTTCTAGCCCCCGCAACTTCAGAATGTGACTATAGCTACAGATAAGGTCTCTGAAAAGGTAAATGAGTTAAAATGACATTATTAGGGTGGGCCTTAATCCAATATGACTGATGACCTTATAAAAAGAGGAGATGGTCAAGCTTGGTGGCTCATGCCTGTGATCCCAGCATTTTGGGAGGCTGAGGCAGGTGGATCACCTGAGGCCAGGAGTTCAAGACCAGCCTGGCCAACAAGGCGAAACCCTGTCTCTACTAAAGATACAAAAATTAGCTGGGTGCAGTGGCAGGTGCCTGTAATCCCAGCTACCTGGGAGGCTGAGGCAGGAGAATCCCTTGAACGCAGGAGGCAGAGGATATAGTGAGCCAAGATCGCACCATTTCACTGCAGCCTGAGTGACAGAGCAAGACTCTTTCTCAAAAAAAAAAAAAAAAAAAAAAAAAGAGAGAGAGAGATTAGGACAAGACACACAGAGGGAAGACCATTTGAGGACACAGCGGGGAGGAGAGCCACAAGCCTCAGAAGAAACCGAACTTGCTGGCATGTGGATCTCAGACTTCTAACCTCCAGAACCACGACACAATGTGCTTCCATTGTTTAAGCCATGCGGCCTGTGGTACTTGGTTATGGCAAAGCTAGCCAGCTAATACAAAGTTTATCGGGAGGAGCAGAGATGAATACTTTCTTGGTTATGGACAATGAGACACTACATAGTCTCTAACAGAACCACTAACTACCCAAAGCTGTAAAAGACGCAAGTCCAGTATGGACTCCAGGAAATGGAGAACTCCCAGGAACTTCATTCCAGCATGCTGGACCTACCCCACCCGAATCCTAGAGGCTCAAAGAACTGGATCAAGCACCACATTCCAGGGAAAGCCTGGACTTTAACAGACTGGAAAATAGCCACTGGCTCATTTTTACTAGGGCCATTAGTACTGATCACTAAATGCAGGGTCCAGAACCCCAAACTCGACCCACCTGTCCAGGACAGCCCCTCTTCATTATCCCAGAGAAGCAATAATGCTGTGGCGAAGGGAATTCATTCATTCCCTCATTTGTTCAACTGATATTGATTCAATTCCTGTTTGAGTCAGAGCCTTGCTAGGTGTGAAGAAATGAAGAACCACAACTTAGAGTAGTTGTCAGGCTCCTGGCAGTCTGGTTGGGGAAGGACAAATGACACCAAGGTAATCACAACACAAGGTATTTTTGGGGATCTATGAGCAGAAGCCAGAAGTGAGAGGGCCTTCACAGGAAAAACAGCAACTTGAACAGAACATTTTCTGTCTAAACGGCCTGCTGTCCTTTTTGCTTTGGGAAGTGCCTATTCAAAAAATGTTTTTCTTTCAGGCAGCAGAACTTACAGGTACAAACACACCAAGTCACAAGCCCTAGCTGCACGTGGAGCAGCTGCCTTCCTGAAAGGAGGGCCAGGAACCCAGGCTGTGGAGGGTGGAAGGGAAGGGATGGGTTTTATGGTAGACAGCAGGAGCCGGCAGGAGTTTCAATGAAGAGGGGCCAGCCTGAAGGGCTCACCAGGAAGAGTCCCAGGCAGCAGCGTGGAGGACTGGAGGGAAAAGGTTACCAGTGACCACGCAGAAAACTTGTCTCAGCATCTGGTAACTTTTCCAGGCCAGTGTGCACAGAGACAGCTGCAACCTGGGACTGCAGCTGGAAATGCTGAAAGGTCATTTTGCCTGTCAAGCAGACAATAGAGAGAAAGAAGGCCTGGGATGAATGGGCGATTGATTGTAGCCAGCAACTGCTTAGACAGTGTAAATTTTAATGCCAAAAGTGCTTATCCCATATGAATTTTCTTTGTTCAAGAACAAAAGGGGCCATTGGATCCTGAGGGCCATGTGGATAAAGAAAGGGCTTTTTTCTAGACAATTGTTCCCCATCTGCCTCCACAGGTTGGATCAGCAGTTACAATAACACTGTTGGTGACGCTGCGTGGGATGGGAGGCTGACGCACACCCACGGAACACAGGCTTGCAGGTCCCTAGGACACACCCACCTCACCGGGACCCTCATTTTCAGGCCTAAAGAGGGGTGCTCTCATCTGAGAAAATGTCCCAGGAAATACAGAGAGCTTCTCTGAGACCACTGTGCTGGGTGTTTTTTAGAGAAAGCGCATCTATTTCTGGGATGTACATCCCAGTGGGTCAAGAGAAGGGGCTTCCACCTGCATCTCTGCTACAGGGGTGATCTGTGATGCCCTGGGCAAGACATTAAACCACCCCACCACCTCCAGCCTCAGTTACCTCAAATGTAAAAAATAAGACGAAGCCAGCCTTCCAAACCGGGCTGCATATCAGAATTTGTGGGAAGCTCATTAAGAATTCTGATTCCCAGGCATGGCTCCAAACCCACTGAATCAGAGTATCTGGGGAGTGGGACCCAGGAGTCTGTTTGTAATCAAATACCTGTGAAGGGATCTGTCATCTGTGTATCCCTAAGGTCTCCTGCTTTGTAAGACGCCCCTGGAATTAGAAATTCAAACAATAAAGAACATAGCACCATCTCCAACCCCAAGGCTAGTATTTTGTATTTCTGGAGATTGATTCTTGAGGGAGGCTTAGATTACTGCTGGGCATATCTTAGTGTGTTCTCTTTTCTCCTCCCAATGCCAGCCTAAACCAGAAACAGGTTTGCTTCTCTTTTTTAAGAGGAAATTTGTCTCCAGCTATGGCGGTTAAGAGGGGAATATTATGCAAGAGACCAGGAATTCTCATCTTCCTACTTTTTTTTTTTTTTCTGAGACAGAGTTTTGATCTTGTTGCCCAGGCTGGAGTGCAATGGCACAATCTTAGCTCACCACAGCCTCCATCTCCTGTGTTCAATTGATTCTCCTGCCTCAGCCTCCTGAGCAGCTGGGATTACAGGCATGCGCCACCATGCCTGGCTAATTTTGCATTTTTAGTAGAGATGGGGTTTCTCCACGTTGGTCAGGCTGGTCTCGAACTCCTGACCTCAGGTGATCCACCCACCTCGGCCTTTCGAAGTGCTGGGATTACAGGCGTGAGCCACCACGCCCGTCCATACTTCCTATTCTCAAAGGTCTCCCTGACCAGGCCACCCACTGAGAATTTTCTTTCTCCTCAGGCCCCAAATTTCTGCTGTCTTCTTATTCCCCTGAGTAGTCTATGCCCAATTTCCCCGACATATACCAGCTCCTTAAAATCTAGGCCAAACTTTGCATATCTGAAAATGCACTACAAGCAGCATATTAAACAAAAGGTCTTTCAGCAACACAAAGCAATCACAGACATTCCAAAATACCTTCTTTTTGATGTAAACCATCTAGCTAGGCTCTCACCTCCCCATTCCACCAGGATATCATCACCATCAACCACTGGGAAGAAGGCTATGATAACACAACCATTAACCCACGTTGCTATCAATCACATGGTTCCCGAGAAGAGGGAATGGTGACCATCAGCATGCATTTATTGATTGATTGATTGATTGATTGATTGAGACAGAGTCTCACTCTGTCGCCCAGGCTGGAGTGCAGTGGTGCAGTGGCACAATCTCAGCTCACTGCAGTCTCTCCCTCCCAGGTTCAAGCAATTCTCTGACTCAGCCTCCGGAGTAGCTGGCATTACAGGTCCCCACCACCATGCCGGACTAACTGACCATCAGCATTTTAACAGCAAATCTATGTCCCCACTCGTTGCATGTTTTGCAAGTCCCCACGTGACAAGGCCAGCCAGTGGGCATTTGGAAACCACTAGACCAGGTGAGGGCTGGAGTTACTTTCAGCTTCAAAACTCTGTTCTCTTTGAAAATGAGCATGCTCTGCACCAGGCGGTGAGATGGACTCTGGAGTCAGCCAAACCAGGATTCCAACCTCAGCTCCCCCAGTAAGTAGCTGGGTGACCTTTGGCAAGTTACTTTCTACTCACTCTCACAGACTGTGTTAGGAGTGCATGTGAAAGTAGCTGTCAATAACTGTTGGTTTTGTCTTAGCATAGAGTAAGTAGCGCCAGATAATTTTAGGGTGTTAGGCAAAGCTCACACGGGCTGCACCTTCTCTAAGCAAATACCTTTCCTCTGGAGCTTCATGAAGTCATTGACTAAGTCTGGAAACCTCACTAAAGATCCCTCCGGAGGGGGAATGGCCACCCTGCTACCCCTATGGGCAACCATGAAAGCTCGGTCTGCTCCATTGGGTAGCTACTATATTGGCTGACAGTGAGCTGTGGCAAGGCCAATACCCAGTTTCAGGATGAGTGCAAGTTTAACTTCACCTGTACACGAGGCTACAGAGCAGTGCTGCTGCTTCGTGGGTAACTCTCAACACTGGAAAATGAGATCACTTTAAACTAAGTAAACAAGGAGCAGGCAACCGATCACGTTACCATTTCTGAATGCTGGGATTCTCCTGGCACTCCTATGGCACATTCCTCTGGATCATGTCTTTCTGGGCACACCGCAAACTCTCCAAGAGCAGAGAATGGGGTCTTCAGCATCTTTCACCTGCAGTGCCTCAGAGTGCCAGGCCCACGCCAGACATGACACATTTGACAAATAAGTGAATGCAGTAATTAATGGATGGGTGGACCAGAGGGGTTCAGACTAGGGAAACTGGCTGCCTGAGTGATTATATCACGTAATGTGCTTTCAGAATTCCCCCCCATAAAACAAGTCTTTATTTCAAAAACTAATTCTGAAAAGCAAAAACGATGCTTCCCAGTGCAAAAGTGACTCAATCAAAACTGTCAAGTGCAATGATGCATTAAACTAATCCATTCAATCCCTCACTCATTCAACAAACACTAACTGAATCTTCATTACAGGCCAGGCACTATGCCAAGTGCCAGAGACAAGAAGAGAAAAAAGATGTGGTCCCTGGAGGAACCTGGCATCAATCACTTCCTCTAAGCTCCCTGTGTGGTTCCCATGTGCAGTGGGGGCTGAGAAGGACGGCCTGGGAGCCCCAGAGCCTACAGAGTAACCGAGGGACATACATGCACCAGGTCTGGGGGCCACCTGCTGACTCCCCTGTTCTTCTTCCAGTTTTCTCCTCCTGCCTTCTCTCTTAGCCAGTCAGAATCCCAGACTGAATTATTCATGGCTTTTTGCAACCACTCAATAATATTCTTGTTCCATACAGTTAAATTGCAAAGTCCCCCCCCCCAAAAAAAAAGCTAGAATATTTTAGATTTGGCTTTTTCAAAAACAAAACCAGAAAATGTATTTATTTTCAACTGAAAACTCATCAATCCAGTAACTATTTATTAAATGCATCTTATATTTAGCACAACTTGGAAATCTAAGATAATAAAAAGAGTTACAACCTTCTGACTAAATTTTGGTCCTAAATTGAAATTTTTTTCTATGGTTAATTGGGTTTCAGAGGAAAAAGGATGCTCATCAGTCTCCTGTGTGTTGTTCCTTTTTTTTTTTTTTTTTTTTTTTCTCTTTTTTTTGAGACGGAGTTTCGCTCTTGTTACCCAGGCTGGAGTGCAATGGCGCGATCTCGGCTCACCGCAACCTCTGCCTCCTGGGTTCAGGCAATTCTCCTGCCTCAGCCTCCTGAGTAGCTGGGATTACAGGCACACGCCACCATGCCCAGCTGAATTTTTGTATTTGTAGTAGAGACAGGGTTTCACCATGTTGACCAGGATGGTCTCGATCTCTTGACCTCGTGATCCACCCGCCTCGGCCTCCCAAAGTGCTGGGATTACAGGCGTGAGCCACCGCGCCCGGCAGTGTTGTTCTTTTTATAGTGAATAAAGCTTCAGCTTTGTGCCCCAGGGCCTCACACCAACTCTGACATAGAGCATCCATAAGCGTAGCTCCTAATGGTTTGACGTCTCCTCATTCCATAAGGAGTCAACAATTCTGGGCAGTCACTAGTGGGACCAATCCCCACTTTGCCCAGGACTGAGAGCTTGGGAGAGTCCTTGGCAAACCAGAGCAGCTGGTCATCAAAGCAGACACCTCTCCTCTCGTTACCAAGTTCTTCTTTCAGACATGAGGATACTGAGGATACTTACATTACGTACAGTGAAACCTGGTCATCAGTCATGTTGTGAATTCAAAGACTTCACTGTAATATGATGATTCCACATGCTGCACACCAATGGTAATATTTACCCTTTTTGCTAGTTTGGAAGACATGCATTTTTCTTGGTCTTGTACCTCAATCTCTACCTGATGGAGACAAACTCTGACAGATCACAGGTACCTACAACCCCTTCCCCTATCCGCTAGCTAATATTCTTCCTGGGACAACACAGTAGGGTCGCCCCTAGATTTCCTTGTTAAAGTGGAGTGAGACTCATGCACTAGCTCACATCTACTACTACTTAACTCCCACCGTCCCAGTGGAAGGACTGGAGTTTGGGTTCCAGGACTGTGTACACATGCTTTAGAGGGACAGGCACATCGCTCTCACATTTCACTGTCCTAGGAGAAGCACCAGTAGGACACCTCATGGAAAGACTCACAGCTGATGGTCTTCATGGGACTACCGTGGACTCATATCTCAGCTCTACCACCAACGCTGTGATCTTAGGGCAGCTGGCAAATGTCTCTCTGATTCTCAGTACTGTCATCTGTGAAAGGGGGTAAAATCCCACCTGCAAAGTTGGGAATGAAGATCAGAAATTATACCAAAACACAAGACACCCAAGGGCCTGAAATACACAGTGAAACCTTAAGTTGGTGCACATTTGTTAAAACACACACACACACACACACACACACACACACACTCTTCTGGACATCAAGTCTCTACTGACACAGACAAAAAGCAATTCTTTCCGTCAGAAACATTTCCTTTACATAGAAACATATAGTTTATTCAGTAAGAAACTAATTTTTTACCATTGGATTCAAATAAATTTTCTCCTCCCAAGCAATCTGACTGAGGGCACACCATTGCAGCATACATTTTATTATTATCATGATTATTTTCCAAAACATTTAATACCACGCTTCCTTCTCTCACACAGAATATTACCCAATAGAAGTCCCCGAAAGGAGCCATAACACATTCATAACAAAGATAGGAAGAAAACTTTCAACGTCTGCTTTCCACTATGATGATTCAACTAAAACAAAGCTGAATTTCTCAGCTATGAAACTGAAAAAAATGAAAATCAGCCCACGTGTACATCACGGCCAGCCATGATCATTAACACCTCCATGAAATGAGGGCAGAAAAGACAGAAAGAATTGCTTCTTCTTACCAAACTTCTATATAACTTTAAATTACTTTTTAAAAAATCACTTCTCTAAAAGGCATTCTGCTTCCTTTTCGAAGCGTGAACATTTGGGTGTCTTCTCAAGACCAGCCCTGGGCAAGCAGGTGGTGTCTGTGAAACAGAAACATTCAGAAAACAGCAGCCCCTCTCCAACTCCATGTACGGGAGACTTTCTGATTTTCAACCTTGGCTCAGGTCAGAGAAAAAAGGGAAGGGTTACATTCCTTAAAAAAAAAAAAAAATCGCAGCCTATCTGAGGGCATGTCTGATTTTCAGCCCATTCCAGAGTGCATGGTTAGTCCGCTTGGCACGGAGAGTTTTCAGTGCCCTGAAACCATGGTCCCTCTATGGTCCTCTGAGTAGAGTTATTATGTCTGCAAACCAGTAATATCACAGGTCAGAGGGTCTGGGGCTTCCCAGAGAGCCGCACGTCTGAGGATGTTCTGATCTGGGAAACCTGTGACAAGTCTTCTTGGCACTCATCTTCTAATGCTTGGCACCAATGCCTGCGTTCCCTGCAGCCAGGTCACAGTCGCAGGAAATCATGCTGGAAGGGGCGAAAAGCCAGCAGCCCAGAATGGACTGTCTCTGCAGCTTTGGCACCTTCTCCACACACCGCCACACCACTCAAATGTCCTATAAAATATTAAAACCAATAACCTGCACATGGCCGATTTATCTATACAAAAAGGCTTTATAAAAATACTCCCTGCACTTTGAACAAGAAAAAAATAAAGATGCATGTAAACATCGCCTCTAAGTCATGGGAGGAACCCTTGAGCCTTTTCATCTCATCTTTCGAATGTCCTGCAGTTTTGCTTGTTCTGCTTCTGTTGGAGGTATCAATCTGTTTTTCTCTTATTAACAGAGTTTGGCGTCGGAGGCTGCCTTTGCATATCAGCTTGTGGTTTCATTGGCAGAAATAGTATTATCAGGAGACTTATGATGTGCAAATAAAAGTACATGGACCTAGGAATGAAAATACACAAAAATTATATTTCAAATAAGGATGTACATGGGAACCAACACCTGATTATATCACCCCCAGCATGGCAGGTGAGAGCACTGCTTCTGGCAGTAGGAGAAGTGTGTGCACTCAGGCTTCCCTCGATCCGCTCCATAGAAATTCCCCTTGGTAGGTGAGTGGGTCACAGATGAACTGAAACCACAAAACTGGGCAGGGCGAATCAACAAGCTCATCTGTGGATACACATGGCACCACCCCCCTTCACATAACAGGCTGACCAAGAGAATTAACCCCACACCAGCCAGAGATCCCCAATATTCAAAGCCTAAGGACTCCCAAGACCAAATTCAAACCCAGTTTAGTCATGTAATATTTAATGACATGTCAGTCAATGATGGACCACATTAATGATGATGGGCCCATAAAATTATAACAGAACTGAAAAATTCCTATCACCTAGTGACGTCAGAGCCGATGTAACATCACAGGGCAATGCACTGCTCACGTGTTTGTGGTGATGCTGGTGTAAACAATTCTACGCTCCCAGCTGAATAAAAGTCTAACACATATTATTACAAAAATACATAGTACTTGATAACGGCAATGAATGATTATGTAACTAGTTTATGTATTTACAATACTATACTTTTCAATTGTTACCTTGGAGTATACGCCTTCTGCTTATAAAGAAAAATAGTTAAGTGTAAAACAGCCTCAGGCAGGCCCTTCAGGAGGGATTCCGGCGGCATTGACATCATGGGAGATGACAGCTCCGTGAGTGTTCATGTCCCTGGAAGACCTCCCGCAATGGGACAAGATGTGGAGGTGGGAAACGGTGATCCTGATTATCCTGAGCTTGTGTGGCCTAGGCTGATGTGTGCGTGTGTGTCTTAATTTTCAACCAAAAAAAGGTTTAAAAATAAAAAAAAAAAAAAAAAAAAAGAAAAAAATCGTACAAAAAATATGAAGAAAAATGTTTGTGTATCTGTACCGTGTCTGTTTTAAGCAAAGTGCTGTATTACAAAAGAATCCGTTTTTTAAATGTTTAAAGTTTATGAACTAAAAAAGTTACTGTGAGCTAAGGCTAATTTGTGATTGAAGAAATAAGTTATTTTAATAAATGTAGTGTAGCCTAAGTATACAGCATTTATAAAGTCCACTGAAGGGTACAGCGACGTGCCAGGCCTTCACATTCACTCACCACCCACTCACTGACTCACCCAGAGCACCCTGCAGTCCTGCAAGCTCCCTTCATGGTAATACAGGTGTATCCTTTTTTATCTGTGCCAGATTTTTACTACACTTTTTCTATGTTTACATACACAAATACTTACCACTGTGTTCAAATTGCCTACAGTATTCAGTACGGTAACACGCTGTACCGGTTTTCAGCCTGTGAGCAATAGGGTATCCCATACAGTCTCAGTGTATAGTAGACTATACCATCTAGGTTTGTACAAATGCACTCTATGATGTTCAAACAACGATGAAATTCCCTGATGATGCATTTCTCAGAACATATGCCTGTCGGTAAGGAACGTATGACTATATCCTATCCCTAAACACAACGCAACTAACGCTTTAACTTATTGCTCTACTCAAGTATAAATAAAAAGTTCTTCTTATGTGTCTTATAAGCCACAAGAATCCTGATTTTGAAAATCCAGTTCATAACCCTAAAAATGTCATCTAAACTAATAAAAAACAAGTTTTGCTTTTGATGTTTGTGGACCTCTATTGTAAAGCGTAGTATTCAGCAGTATGAATAATGTAGGTAGCCAATAAATGTTGGTCATATCGATACATGGGTGTAATTAGAGACAGCTGCATCAGCACAATTGTTCCAGATACATTTGGAAAGGTTAAACTTATACTTTCCCCAATGCTTTTTAAGAATAAAGGAAAATAATTTGGGGGAGGGAGGAAAGCACAATTGATTTATGCATCATCCCCCAGTTTCTGTGATTACGAGGTCAGGCACATTAGAATCAGGTAACTCACATATGCCCCTAAACTTCTCCATCCTTTAGCAAGAGGAATGCCTCCCTGACAATGTTTACGGAACAGTGAAGAGAAGAGTGAAGAGCTCCAACAGAAGCAAACATACATGCATTCGTTTATTCTTTCAATACACATTTACTGCTTAGGACATGCAAAACAATAAACTGGTCTACAAGAAGGCATCAGCCTCCACCCCTTCCCATGTGCAAATGGAAACAAGACAAGTACATGATTAACCGTTGTTTCACCAGGGAAGGGGTAAGCAGCCCCAGCGAGTGACTATCTAATTCAATGTCTAAACCAAGACATTACTGAGCATGGAAAAAGCGCTCCACAGATAAACACACTGGTTTAACAGGTAAAGGCTGGGATTCTCCTGGGCACACCCTGGCCATAGGTAACCCCAGCTTTCAAAATCTACACATCCAAAATATGTTAGACTTTGCTCTTGAGCTTTGCCTTAATCTTTTGTATGTGGCCAAATCTACACTGGAACAATTACATTAGGTAAAGTCCAGCTACTTTGAGCATCAAGTGGAAAAAATTCCCCTCACCTAGTGAGGTTTAGCAACCTCTTTGACCTTTCATATTTCTCTAAAACTTTAAGGAATATTTCATCTTTATATTATGGAAAGGCTCAACTAACATTTATTGATCATGTGAGGCACTGATCTAAGGACCCAGATACAAAGATGAATTAGACGGGCTTCCAGCTCTCAAGCAGTTTGCCATCTATGAAAGTTTCTACACAAATTCTAACATTCTGGCCAGGTCCAGTGGCTCAGTCCTGTAACCCCAGCACTTTGGGAGGCCAAGGTGGGCAGAATGCTTGAGTCTAAGACTTTGAAACCAGCCTGGCAATATGACAAAACCCCATCTCTACCAAAACAAAAAATTAGCCAGGTGCAGTGGCACGTGCCTGTAATCCCAGCTACTCAGGAGGCTGAGATGGGAGGCTGAGGTGGGAGGATTACTTGAACCAGAGGCAGAGGCTGGAACGAGCTGAGATCACAATTGTGTCACTGCACTCCAGCCTCAGCGACAGAAGAGACCCCAACTCAAAAAACAAAAATTCTAATGCTATTACACACTGAATCTAAGAAAGAGTTATCCAATTAAAGACAAAATGATGTATGTAAATTTGCTTTTCAAAGTGTTTTCACAGAAGGGTTCTTTCATAATATATTTAAGTATTCACTTGGGATCGTTTGCAATGTAAAGAAGTTAGACTGAGCACTCTGAAGGCACTCTGGACTGAACATTGTTAGGTCTAGACCTAACAACTAAGCACACATGAAATTTCAATGAGAAGCAATGAGGATATACTGGGGAAAGAACTTGCGTACAACTGCGGTTTACTGCTAGCTACTGAATTTAGTCCAAGGGCAGGAACAGATCTGGAACGCAACCAGACCCACCTTGACTAAAAATCTATGCAATTTTGTTTCCTCACCAGATTTAGGGATTTTCTTAAAAGATTATGAAAACACTGTTGGAGGTGTAATCAATCTGGAATAGCTGCTGGCAACATGTGGCTGTTAAAATTCAAATTAATTAAAATTCAATAAAACTGAAAATTCGGTTCCTCTGTCCCACTAGCTGCATTTCAAATGCTCAACAACCACACATGTTGGGTGGCGAGACTCTCAGATGGCACAGAGGTCGATCATTTCTGTCATCATAGAAACTTCTACCAGACAGAGCTGATCTAGACAGGAAATTTAAATTATATAAATAACTAGACACCAGAGAAGACACTAGGTTGGATCACATAAAACAGACCTACTTGACCCAAAAAATGTCAACTCCTATTTCATCCTCAACAAAGGTGTTTTAAAAAAATATACTGGGGGTTGTTTTTAAGTAGAAGTGAAAAGCTACTTGATAATTTAATTCTCCCCCTTGAGTTCCTGCCTAAGCCCAGCAATTGTTATGCTTTAGTTGGGTAAATGCACAGTACCACTAATAAACCATTTATTGTGATCCCCAAGCAGTAGTTTGCATCCTAAATAACTTCTCCTGAAGAAATTTTTAATAACTCCACTACTGAGATTGCCATTAAGGGAACTCTGAGTCCGAAACTCAGGTTGAACATTTAGCTGTGTAAATTTTGTTACCCTCTCTGAGCTGCCACTTCCTCATATGACAAATAGGGATACTGATGCCTACCCGACTCTCTCCTCAGCTCACCTCCCTCCACCTTGGATTCTATGTTGTACCCACGTTCACGTTTCTCTGGTCTTCAGTGCACAGAGCTTCATCCTATAGGATGGAGCTTTTCCAGGCTGTTTCCATGTCCGCAGCACTGCCCACAATGCCCCGCCTCGCCCACTGCGCTCACACACACTGAGCCTGCTTCACTCTCACTGCACAACCTCCAGGACTGAGCTCAAAAAGAGGCCCCAGTGCCTAGGATGAGGCAGGTTCCTGTTATATACATCCCTAAAAGTCTATGCCATTCACTCAGAGCATGATCTCAGCGTGTATTTATACATTTGTCAATTACTCCCTGTCTTTTCCATCAAACTATCCCCACCGTGCGAGCAGAGATGGTTTCTATATTTTGCTTGCCATTCCAGCCCCAGCTTCTAGCACAATGCCTAGCACACTACCAGTATTAAATGATACGGAGTAGAATACAGGCATTTTTGCTATAACACGATCAATATATTCCTTAAAAATCTCGTATGAGGCAATATCATCAGCTTAGAATACCAGGGCTTACAGGGAAAAAAAAATCATGTTAGAAATAGTTAACACAAAACCTAGGAGGATTCTGTAACAAAACAGAGCTCTAAAGGCAACAATTTGGACAGCTCCCGCAGACAACTCAATGGTGCCAAAGGCTGCTTCTGGGCACGTTAAAAATGCAGAAGACAAAAGGTCAAATGTTGGCTTGCGGGCGCTGACAAATGGGAATGAAATTGGAGCCGGAAGCATGTGGGGCTGCCCTAGGTGGGCACAAGGAAGCAGAAGCAGTCAGAATGCCGGCTTGGTGATGTGCCTCTCTTAGGAGGGAGCCCCAGTGAAGGAAGCTCGGTTCTATTTTCTTCATCTAGGACTGAACTGACTCCTACCTCGCTAGCAGCTGAACTGAGGGCTTGGTTTTGGCTAAAGATTATAATTCTCTTCCCACTCTTCTGGCTCCCCTTTGCATAGAGAAATTTGGGTATAGGCCAGGCACAGTGGCTCACGCCTGTAATCCCAGCACTTTGGGAGGCCGAGGTAGGTGAATTGTCTAAGGTCAGGAGTTCGAGACCAGCCTGGCCAACATGGTGAAACCCTGTCTCTGCTAAAAATTACAAAAATTAGCTGGGCGTGGTGGCAGGCACCTGTAATCCCAGCTACTTGGGAGACTGGGGCAGGAGAATCACTTGAACCCAGGAGGCAGAGGTTGCAGTGAGCTGAGATTGTGCCACTGCACTCCAGCCTGGGAGACAGAGCAAGACTCCTCTGTCACCAAAAAAAAAATTGAGTATAAACCAGCACAGCTTTCATGTGATATTGACATAACTTCTTATCACCTAATTTGCAGTATAGAAGCATATACTGTAACAGAATGGACTTTATTGCTGAGTGTTATATGGTTCCCTCCACCTTCTCCTTCTATAGCCTCAAAAAAATCATCCCACTTACAACTGGTACGCATAATGAGTAGTAAAAAATTCTTCAATTCATTCATGACCCCTCCATCAGCTATTGGGAACTCCCAACTTAGGAAGAAGGTGTGTTTGCATTGTTTATTTCTAAGTCACTTTAAAAAAAAATGATACTATGTTCCAAAGTTAACCAAGAAAAGCCTGTGCAACTCACTAAATAATACAAGTTAGCATTTATTGGGTACAGACTAGATGCCAGGTACTGGCCTGAGCCATCTGCACATGTACCGCATTAATTCTAATATTCAGTATTAACAAGGTGCTCTGAGGGGAATTCTCTTCTCAGGCTCATTTTCCATTTGAGAAAACACAGATAAAAGAGGCTAACACAAGAACAGAAAACCAAATACCACATGTTCTCACTCATAAGTGGGCTTTGAACAATGAGTACCTATGGACACAGGGAGAGGAACATCACACAGGGGGCCTGTGGGGGTGGGGGAGCTGGGGGGGGGATAGCGGGGGGGGGGGGGGGGCTAGGGGAGGGATAGCATTAGGAGAAATATCTAATGTAGATGGTGGGGTGATGGATGCAGCAAACCACCATGGCACATGTATACCTACGTAACAGACCTGCACATTCTGCACATGTACTCCAGAACTTAAAGTATATATACATATTAAAAAAAAGGTTAACAACTTGCCAAAGGTCACACACAATCAGTTCACAAGAGCGTGTGCTCAACCACTTCACTACAGTGGAGAAATACAACTAATTAAACACAACTGTGAAACAATAAAAGTCAGCAATTCGAGGTTTGCAGTTCGCCTGGAACACAGGTGTCCAACTATAAGGGTTGGTCTCTGCTGTCATCCGCCTTCTCCTCCAGCCTCAATTCCACACACACCCCTCCACCTCCAGTCTCACCAGGGAGCCTTTCTGCACACCACTCGATCAGGCAATGCCAGCCTCAGCAGCACCCCCGCTCCTGCCTCCATTTCTGTCCTGCTCTTAGATGCCGCATGGTCCCCAGTACAGCCTGCCCCCCAGGAAAAAGAGCTCAGGGCAGCAAACTCACCGTCTGAGTTTTTAGTCAGGGTCCATCTCTTCAAAATATACTGCCATGAGGGGGCCCCTGAGTGACATTCTGAATGGCTTAAAGGATTCCTATCAACAGTGCTCATATGTATTGGAATTCGTACACTGGCGTCTCCAGAACAGCCATTTCCTCTTAAAGCTTCTATGGACATTTTCCACACCGAAGCCCCATTTAGAAGTGTTTAGGGCCAGGCAGGGTGGCTCACGCCTATAATCCCAGCACTTTGGGAGGCCGAGGCGGCCGGATCACCTGAGGTTGGGAGTTCAAGACCAGCCTGACCAACATGGAGAAACCCTGTCTCGACTAAAAATACAAAATGAGCTGGGCGTGGTGGCTCATGCCTGTAATCCCAGCAACTCGGGAGGCTGAAGCAGAAGAATCGCTTGAACCCAAGAGGCAGAGGTCACAGTGAGCTGAGATTGCACCACTGCACTCCAGCCTGAGCAGCAAGAGTAAAACTACATCTCGAAAAAAACAATAAAAATAAGTGTTTAGGACTGCTTCATTCAATTCACTGCCTCCTAAGTCAAACACAGTGAAAACAGAGTAGTTTACTAGATGGCAACTGAGAACAATGGAAACTTACTTGTATAAGCTGATGGTTGGTTCAACTGCCAACATCACGAAGGGTGCCACCGTGTAAGAGACAGCCAGCTGAGTGACAGCCCAGGTGCCTGCGTCATAAACAGCCTTGAGAGGTCTTGACGAAAGGAAATAATGTCTGTAGTTGTTCCTGACCTACAAGCCAACACAGGCAACAGTAGTGAGAAGGGGCTGAAAACCAAAAACCACATTTTACTCTGTGCATACAGAAATATGCCACAGGAACACAGGCTACAGAAGATAACCAACATCTGAGTTGTATTTTCAACTACAAATACCATCAGGAGTTTTTGTTTTTAAGACAGAGTCTTGCTCTGTCACCCAGGCTGAAGTGCAATGACACAATTATAGCTCCACTGCAGCTTCAAACTCTTGGGCTCAAGCGATCCTCCCACCTTAGCCTCTCAAGTAGCTGAAACTACAGGCGCAAGCCACCATGCCCAGCTAATTTTTCAAAAATTTTTATAGAGATGTGGATCTCGCTTTGCTGCCTATGCCGGTCTCAAACTCCTGGGCTCAAGCAATCCTCCCACCTCGGCCTCCCAAAATGCTGGGATTACAGGCGTGAGCCACCGTGTATGGCCAACTTTTCTTGTTAAAATAATAATAAAATAATAATAATACATGTTCACTGTACAAAAATGGTCAAACAACTAAGTAAACAAAAAAAAAAAATTTCTTTCAACACCTCCCAAAGAAAAGCATCACTTAAAAAACTTGACACACAACCACCCAAGCCTTTTCTATTCATATGTATCACTATTAATATTCTTAATGGCACCAATATAATTTCTAGCCCATTTTTTTTCATTAGTAATACATCATGGACTTTTTTCCATGTCAGTAAATATTAATCTCCAATATAATTTCAACTTACTTATGGAAAAGTTAGCTTGTCTTCCCATCCCATTTTGCTATTATCAATAATTCTGTGATGTCTATCCTTGTCAATGAATCTCTGCCCTGTTTCCTAGTTACTTCCCTCAGGTAATGGTAACACAAATGCTATTACTATTGCTAATAACACAAGCAGCTACCATTTACCGAGTGCTGACTGCGCCAAGCCTGTGTTAACGCTTTGCAGGCTCATCTCTGGCTGATTCTCCCATCAAGCCTATGGTGTCGGCATCATGATTCCCATTTTACAAAGAAACTGAGACTTAGATAAAGAGACAGCTCTTTGAAATGGAAAACGCTGCGTTAAAGGATACACTCGTTTGTAGGTCTTCTGACACATGTGACTAGACCTGCCTCTAGAAAGACCCCCAGTTTCCAGATTCAGGTCAAAGGCAGAGCTGAAAACAATGACTGGGTGATGGGCAGATCAGCCCCAAGGCAGAAGATGCATCAGTACCCAAGGCAGCCTCTCAGCCCTAAGTTCCTCAGGACAGAGACTGGGGCCCATCCATGGAGCAACGCTGCACATCAGGTATGAGATTTTACAGGGTAATTTCTAGTGCCTGAAGACACATTATGACTGCTGACTTCAAACTCCTTCTAGACAAAATAAAAACACTGTGCTATCAACTCTCTCCTCTCTATCCCCTACCTAATTTGTTTGCAAATAATGTTTCTAGTCCATCCTAAAGAAAAGCTCTACACAAATCTGAGCCTTTACGCCAATGAGACAACAGAGCCAAAGACATCTTAGGGAATAATACTCCGGATATATTAGCAAACAGCTCTGAGTTTTATTTCTTAATTTGTCCTGACTACTTGCTCTCTAGTTTTCTTTTATAATCTAAATAGGCATATGAACAGGAGAGAAGAAAATGTCTCCTGTTTTCTATGTATAAATACATATGACACGCATTTAATTTCAGAAGTGTACTAACCAGCATCAACAGTAATCCACGTTGTTCACATATATATTCCAGCACACCTCTGTGTAACTAAAACAAGAGATCCTCAGAGGAGGGACTCTTGTCTTGTTCACTGCAGTAGCCCAGTGTCTAGAACACTGACCAGCACACAGGAGGACTCCTGAAACCTTCACGGGATAAATAAATTAAAGGGTGCGTGGATAGCTATGTGGGGACTCCTGAATTCACATCCAAAATATGGCTCGACCAATGTCAATAAGAACTCTTGGCATCAGAAATAAGGAAGGCCACAATCAGAATCAAGGATCAAAATAAAATTAAATACAAAACTCCTGTATTTGACAACAAAAGCACTGAATTGCAATGACTTCTATGCATGCTCCTCTCCTTTCTGGAGGAAAGTTTTACTTTTTTTTTTTTTTTAACTTTAGGTTCTGGGGTACATGTTCAGGTCATGCAGGGTTGTTGCATAGATGCATACTATATCTGGCATTTCTCCCCATGTTATCCCTCCCCAAGGAAGAATCAATATCATGAAAAAGGCCATACTGCCCAAAGTAATTTATAGAAAGTGTTATTCTTTATTATCCTGCTCTACAACAAGCAAACTGCAGAAGAATTAGAGAAACTACAGGCCCCTGAAAAAACCTAGAGAACCAAATTTACAAAATTCACAAACACAAACTAGGCTAACTGGGCCGGGCATGTAAACACAGGAGGTTAGATCAATGTCTGACAGACTCACTTCCTGTGGTCGTTATCTCGCTGACTGCTCAAGAGACTTAGTGAGTTATTTCTAGGCTCAGGGTAATAAAGTGAAAAATTAAGCAAAGTAGAAGCAAACTGAAGTCCTATGGTGCCTATATTAATTCATCATCATCATCATCATCTGTAATTAGTAGACTGTGTATGCTCACAGCCTTTAACAATTAAAAATGTTTTCATCTCTTAGGGTACTAAACATTACTCCTAACATTACTTTCGCTTCACAAACATCCTCTGTAACTGTGAGCATAAAGTGGTTAACCATTTTTGTAATGGCTCCTGGTTCCTGCATACTCAAGTGTTTCTCTAATGGGAAGACTCTCGCGTATTGTTTCATTTTACAAAACATCACTCCCTACTTCACATCCCATCCCCAACTCCTACTGGGATCCAACAGATAACAAGCACGCAGGCATCAGATTACTAAGGGGGAGGACCCTAGGCCTAAAGGATGCTTACCGCTCTAGCTGCTAATGTGACAAGAATTCCAGTTAAGAAGGTAAAATAGTATCCAGGGTAGACACCATGCCACAAAGCAGACAGGATGAAGGTTAGCACCGTAGGGTACCATGGGACCCGCTCATAGCACACGCTGTGAAGAAAGGAAGGAAGAAGGCACAGGTGAAACACACCAGAAACTTCTCACTACAGCTGCTGCTTCTTGGACAAGACCACGCAGAAATCATTTGGTTCACTACTGATGGGATGCCTCCCTCACCCTCTTCAGGGACTTGCCATGCAATCCAAGCAGCCTGGACTACCTTGGTTTCCTTAAGCATTACCAAACAGGCAATTCACAGCTCAGCCTTTTAAGATGTTAAACATTTTTTACCTCCATGGACTAAATGATCTGGACCCATCACACTGTACCTGTTACAGGTCTGAGAAATCACTTTCCACCCAGCAGGAGTTCCTGCCGTATAGACGCGTACCCCACCGATGGCCTCCTCTACGGGGGTGCCTAAGTAAGTTCCATTGGCATTAACAATTTTGGCATCAGGGTCTTTAGAAATGAAAGCTCTCACTTAGTAAAAATTAATTTACCTTTCCCACCAGGCTCCTATGACATCTAACCTAATCAACACCACCCCCTTTTCATCTCTTTTGACAATGACTCCATCACAAAATCAATGTGTCAGTTATATGACCTCCTCAGGTCTCACAGCGTCCATCAGACTTGAATCCATGAATTTGCCTTAAGGAGTGACACTGTGACATTCTAACAGATGTCAGCAAATACCTGAAGGTTTGTGGCTCTCTGATTGCTTATTTTAAAAAAGTGATGGAGAATTTCCCCCAAAACTCAGTCTGTGAATTGCCAATGGCATTCTAAGGAAGCCACCACCTAGTTTACTAAATGAGAGGACCCAAATAAAAAATAAAATAGAAATTCAAACAGTTAACACCAATCCAGCACTGTATGGGTGGTTAACAGTAACCGATTTAAACACAAATTAAGCACTAGAGCTCCCTCTTCATAGGAAGAAAAAGAACACATTTGCAGAGATAAACACAGGACTGAGACCCCATTTGGACACTAGTGACTCAGTAAATTGGGAGTATTCAGTATATAGAAATAGAAATTTATGTTAAAGACATTTGCAAAATTAATTAATAGCAATAACGTTGAGGCTAAAATTGTTCAGATCAATTTTCAGAAAACATTGCATGAGTTTACTTTGGAGGAATTATGACATATTCTGTCTCTTCTCTTACCCCAATGTTTTGACCCATGAAAGATGCTGCTTATCAAAACAACAGAATCTGCTTTAAAGCATAATATTTTTACACTCTCCCTGTACTCATTATGATAAGCATATGACCAGGTAGAAGAGCCTGCTGCTTCAAGGACAGCATATTATTATTTCTATGGTAAGTAATGCTTTTAATTTTGGAACATATAGGAAAACAAAAAGGGAGAGAAATAGCCACAAAAATATAAATTTTAAAAGCATAAACATCTGGGATACCATAAAGCTTTTACTGCTGGGGTGAACACTGCAATCATCAGTGATTTGACGCAGACATTAACCTTCCCTGACATCTGACTCTCCCTCTAGGTAAAAGGGAGCACAGCAGAGAGGTCAAGAATCTAATTTTGGGCTGGTTGCAGTGCCTCACGCCTGTAATCCCAGCGCTTTGGGAGGTCTAGGTGGGTGAATCATCTGAGCTCAGGAGTTCGAGACCAACCTGGCCCACATGGTGAAACCCTGTCTCTATTAAAAATACAAAAAATTAGCGGGGTGTGGTGGCAGGCACCTGTAATCCCAGACACTCGGGAAGCTGAGGCAGGAGAATCGCTTGAACCCAGGAGGCAGAGGTTGCACTGAGCCAAGATTGCACCATTGCACTCCAGTTTGGGTGACAGAGTGAGACTCCATCTCAAAAAAAAAAAAAAAAAAAAAGATTCTAATTCTGAAACCAGGCCGTTTAGGCTTGTATCTATCCCTTAGCTGAGTGACTCTGGGCAAGTGACATTACCTCTCCGGGTCTCACTTTCTTCATCTGTAAGATGTTTTGGGTAATGACTCACAACATCTCATGGGATTGATGGAGGATTAAACCAGGGCCTGATATACAGCGATGGCAGCATTCAGGAATATAAAATAAATATGCTATATTATGACCTTTTCAAATCACTGTATTTCTACTTTTTCATTTACAGAGCACAGATGTTAATACAAAACAAGAGTGTCAGGTGACATTGCCACAGGCAGATTACCACTGTTCATCTACGGACTCCCCTCCACACATATCCCGGTGCCCTCAAGTAATGAGATCCTTTTTGCTCTTCTTACCACTTTAGCCAAGTAGCTGTCTGAATATTCCAGTTTTCCAAGTACATTTTGAAACTTGTGGCAGTCTGGAAAGAAGAAAACAACACCTATCATTAGCTTTAAAAATACCCCAAGTAATGGAAAGTTCTCCCCAGTTTCCCTGGCAGCAGGTTAGATATGGTATTTCAATACTAACTACTCACAGTCGAGAGCAAATCAGCTGTTCCATCCTACACAGGACAATTTTCTGCTGTTTATTAGATCTACTTTGCAAGTAAAACTTGGCTTGCAAGGTCTCAACTTTTTTCAAAATGTATTTTCAAATTACAGGAAAACTGAAGGAACATTTTGTGGGTTTCCTTTTTACTCTGGTTAGTATTTTTTTTTCTTTTTTTGAGACGGAGTCTCGCTCTGTCACTCAGGCTGGAGTGCAGTGGCACGATCTCAGCTCACTGCAACCTCCTCCTCCCGGGTTCAAGCAAATCTCTGCCTCAGCCTCCCGAGTACTTGGGATCACAGGTGCCTGCCACCATTCTCAGCTAATTTTTTGTATTTTTTTTTTTTTTTTTGAGACGGAGTTTCACTCACGTTACCCAGGCTGGAGTGCAATGGCGCGATCTCGGCTCACCGCAACCTCCGCCTCCCGGGTTCAGGCAATTCTCCTGCCTCAGCCTCCTGAGTCGCTGGGATTACAGGCACGCACCACCATGCCCAGCTAATTTTTTGTATTTTTAGTAGAGACGGGGTTTCACCATGTTGACCAGGATGGTCTCGATCTCTTGACCTCGTGATCCACCCGCCTCGGCCCCCCAAGGTGCTGGGATTACAGGCTTGAGCCACCGCGCCCGGCCAATTTTTTGTATTTTTAGTAGAGATGGGGTTTCGCCATCTTGGCCAGGCTGGTCTTAAACTCCTGACCTCATGATCCACCCACCTCGGCCTCCAAAAGTGCTAGGATTACAGGCATGAGCCACTGCACCTGGCCAAAATTTTTTAAGTCATCTGAATTTTATAATTCAATATTCTCACAGGGATTTGCCCCAGGAAAACTTTAATCATGGGAATTTAGTGCTTTTATGAGGACAGCTTAAATTTAATTGTCATCTTTTCACCGTGTAGCCCTCTAAAACTAGATCAATCTTGTGCAGTTAACTCTATAAATAGCTACTCAGGTTCCAATGCTTCCACTTGTTTCTGGACTAGTAAGAGATTTCATGCATGAAGGGATCACAATACAGGAAAGGAAGTAAACGGTAGTGACGCAAGCAAATCAACCACTGAGGAAGGGACATCCCCAAAATAAGCCATTACCTGGGTTTCTCATTCAAAAAAAAAAAAAGGTCTTATCCAAGTCTAGTGATAAAAAGCATGAAGTGGCCAGGCGCAGTGGCTCACACCTGTAATCCCAACGCTTTGGGAGGCCAAGGCAGGCAGATCACCTAAGGTCAGGAGTTCAAGACCAGCCTAGCCAACATGGCGAAACCCCATCTTCACTAAAATTAGCCGGGCATGGTAGTGAGCATCTGCAATCCCAGCTACTTGGGAGGCTGAGGCAGGAGAATGGCTTGAACCCAGGAAGCAGAGGTTTCAGTAAGCTGAGATCATGCCACTACACTCCAGCCTGAGTGACAGAGAAGACTCCACCTCAAAAAAAAAAAAAAAAAAAAAAAGCATGATGCAAACATATAAGGATCAGAACTCCTAAGGAAGGTAGAAAGTCTAAGTGCCACTTCTTTCTGAAGTGTCTTCAAGCTTAAGAAAATCCTATATAGGCCACATGTTGGGCTAATGTAATACGTTTGTAAGAGACAGAGGGAAAGAGGAAGAGAGAGAAGAAAGGGAGGAAGGAAGATAGATGAAAAATACATCTTTTTATTGTGAGTTTTTATTTCAAAACCTCAAGGAGTTTTATTTATCTATTTCTCCTATGGCTAATAAAATGTTATAGGCCCAGCCTTGGGGTGTCTTAGCGAAACAGATTTCCTCGTTTTTCTTTAGTTCTTCCTCCTATATCGAAAGTGTGATGAAAATATAAACTTTCTCCTCTGGTTTTCTTTTATAATAAATTCATAACTTAATGACTCAGCCCTTTACCCTGAAGACGTGTTCACCAGGGAAGAATTCTGTTTTTTGGCGCATAGCTAAGGGGACCAGTGG
The DNA here is from genome assembly GCF_009761245.1 of Sapajus apella. Classification (NCBI taxonomy): domain Eukaryota; kingdom Metazoa; phylum Chordata; class Mammalia; order Primates; family Cebidae; genus Sapajus; species Sapajus apella. The sequence continues at coordinate 4,877,579 of NW_022437003.1, read as the reverse complement.
GCAGCTGAAGGTCAAGAGGGACCACCCTAAAGGACATTTACCCAACAAAACTCCAAGGCGGCCAGTCCATGAGTTTGGAGGGAGAGAAGAATTTTAGTGGGAAAAAGAGGAAAGTTGTAACACACTTGAACTGTCTCTGACATCAACTATATAGAAAAGAGAGGCCAGGCGCGGTGGCTCAAGCCTGTAACCCCAGCACTTTGGGAGGCCGAGGCGGGCAGATCACGAGGTCAAGAGATCAAGACCATCCTGGCCAACATGGTGAAACCCCACGTCTACTAAAAATACAAAAAATAGCTGGGCATGGAGGCATGTGCCTGTAGTCCCAGCTACTCGGGAAGGCTGAGACAGGAGAATTGCTTGAACCCAGGAAGCAGAGGTTGCAGTGAGCCGAGATTGTGCCACTGCACTCCAGCCTGGCGCCTGGCGACAGAGTGAGACTCTGTCTCAAAAACAAAAGACAACAACAACAACAAAAAAAAAAAAAAGAGAGAGAGAGAGAAATTTACGGATAATCTATAATACTTTTCCAAAACTGAGATAGGTCATTCTGAAAGCTGGAACTTGTCCACTTATGATGTGGTCCATCTTGACTGGGGACCGCTTCTTGCCTCACATGCGGTGACCAATAGGAAAAGCATTATTTGTTCATTCAGAACTGATGCTGGAGCTTGGCCACACTCTTACAGCATCTGCCAAGCTTTTCCACCCACAGGAGGCCCCAGAACTGTACAAAAATGAGTGTTTTGCCCACAGTGGTCCCTCAATTAATATCTGTTGAATCTGTTTGACCTCAGTAACCAAATAGCACGAGTTTACGGTGAATATATGATGTCATTTACTTAGAAAACAGAGACACGCTTCTGTTCTTTCTGCTTGCTTGCCTTTTCAAGCAGCACTGTCTCAATGCTAAGAAAAAAAAAAGAAGTGAAAATATAATCCTCCCTATAAATCCCTCCATGTTTTGTAGTTGAAATGTAGGTTTCCCTCTGGAGGCCATCCACATGCAAAAAACCTCAGGCAAATGATGGTGGTGGCTTCCCCCGTGCCTCCTTCTGACCTAGTTTCCGCCCATTATGGGTGGCAGGTGGTCAGTTTCCATCTATCTCTGGCTTCTTGCTCTATACACACAACCCTTCCTGCCCAAACTCCAGTGGACTCCGTCTGCCCTGCGGCAGGTAGAAAACCAAAACCAACAGCAAACACGAGTCACCCGGCCAGGAACCCAACACTTCCGCATGCTGAGAATCACGCCATTCCTCCCGTTCAGCTGCAAGGGGGAAAGGTTCTGAGACTTGGCACGCCCATCTACCTGCAGTGCTAGCAATGCAAAGTAAACCCAGAACGAGGTGGCTCCAAGGAGTCCACCTCTGATAATGACGGCAGACCAAAAACTGTGGTGCAAGAACAAAGACAAAGGGGGAGAAAAACCATGCTATTCTAGTGGCCTAAAAGTTGTACATTATGACAATTCTTCTTAAAAGTGAACGGATGATAAATGCCTCCGAAGGAACTGCATAGAACATTTGCAATATTGAAATCAAAATACAGGAGCTTCCAGTGTGCGTTCGTCACCGAAACAGGTAGAAAGAGAGCAACAGAGAGATGACACTGGTACTTTCTAGTTGAAAGAACAGGAACGTAAACAAAGAAAAGATTTTCCTGGCTCTTTTTCAGATTGCTTGTGTCCTTCTTCCCTGAACCATTAAAACTGTCAAGAAAGTAGATAGCTTTAGAAAAAAAAAAAAAAAATGTCCAGGAGGCTGCTGAGCCTTGCAAGCCCCTGAGAGTGGCTTTTCCTTTGACACACAGATGAAGCACTCTGGATACACACTCACAGCAAACCCTTTGCTCTCCTCACTATGGAATTTGGACTTAAAAGCATCATACACTCACTCACCTCAATTTTCCAGATGTTTAGGTTTGAAAGCAGATCCCAACAGAAATTCCCATTCTTATCCACTCCGCTGAACCCAAAGCCGGCTGCGTTATTCACTGCATCAGCTATGGTTTTTAAAATAACACATTAGGACATGGAACAAAAGTCACATTGTTGCTTTTTTTTTTTTTTTTTTTTTTGAGACGGAGTTTCGCTCTTGTTACCCAGGCTGGAGTGCAATGGCACGATCTCGGCTCACCGCAACCTCCGCCTCCTGGGTTCAGGCAATTCTCCTGCCTCAGCCTCCTGAGTAGCTGGGACTACAGGCACGCGCCACCATGCCCAGCTAATTTTTTGTAGTTTTAGTAGAGACGGGGTTTCACCATGTTGACCAGGATGGTCTCGATCTCTTGACCTCGTGATCCACCCGCCTCGGCCTCCCAAAGTGCTGGGATTACAGGCTTGAGCCACCGCGCCCGGCCACATTGTTGCTTTTAAAAGACACTAAATATCTGTCCAGCTTCACAATGGAAAAATATGCAGTCGTTTCCTTGGAAAAGGAACCCCAAAATTAAAGGACCTGGTAACATTCTGAATCAGAAAAACCTATTTGGCTGTTTGGTAACCTTGATTTTTCGGCATTCATTCCCTTGCAGTTAGGAAACACCTGCTAAGGTAAGAGGAAAGAAGCCAGATGTCCACAGAATGCAAAAACGAGAATGAACAAGAAATGAAGAACCAAAATGAGTAAGTAAACAGTAGAATGACCAACTTGACAGGAGGAGAGAAAAGAAAGGAGGGAAAATAGATCTGAGCTCAAATACAGAGACCAGAAGAAAAAGGGGACCCAGAAGAGGTCTCAGAGCTGTCACGAAAGATGGCAGGGCATTACCGAAGAGGCAGTGCTTAATCAGGAGGAGAACCAGCTCCGCAAGAGAGACTGGAGCTCCTTCTGGACGAGGTAAGCATGAACTGCCAGCAGGGTTATCAGCTGGAGCTGCCAAGATGGGGTTAAAAAAAGTCGGCCGGGCGCGGTGGCTCACGCCTGTAATCCCAGCACTTTGGGAGGCTGAGGCGGGCGGATCATAAGGTCAGGAGATCGAGACCATCCTGGCTAACACAGTGAAAACCCATCTCTACCAAAAATACAAAAAATTAGCCAGGCGTGGTGGCACCCACCTGTAGACCCAGCTACTCAGGAGGCTGAGGCAGGAGAATCACTTGAACCCGGGAGGCGCAGGTTGAAGTGAGCTGAGATCATGCCACTGCACTCCAGCCTGCCCGACAGAGCAAGACTCAGTCTCAAAAGAAAAGAAAAAAAAAAGTTCAGGTCCCAAGACAAAGGACAGAACTAGAGATGTGACTCTGGGGGCAGCTGCAATGGAAGCCACAGGTGGAAAAAATCACCCAAGCCAGCCACCCATAAAAGTCCCTTTAAAAGCACCTGTTCCCATCTTTCTCTTACATCACTGAACTATAAGAGAATGTCCCCCTGCCAGGAATATTTCATCTCTGTTCAATTCCTTAATGAACTCAACACACTTTTATTATGATGACTAAGAGGCTAGTTGTGTGTTTCCACTTATTGTCTAAGAAAAAAATGAGCTAATCAAAATAGTTAAGTCATAGCACTGTGAAATCTTAGATCTGGAGGTCTTAGAGAAATCTTTTTCTATAAAAGTACGACTCTAGATGGCCTTCCGGAGAGCTGCTCTAAAGAAAAACAGCCTGTCCTACGTCTGTCTCATTTACATTTGCCAGAGCTGATGATTTAACACTGCGTATCTTACTCATGGCTTCACTGTAAGATGATCTGGTTTCTTTCATTAGGAAGTGTGCAAGAGACCGAGTCCTTCAATGTCATTCTCCCCCCGCCACCTGGATGGGAACCCAGTGGAGAAGAAAAAGACAAAGTGGGGGTGTGCCTGTAAGAAATGAACGGTTTTCAATGTGTGGGAACCAATTTGTGAGTGATAGAGATCAATGACACCAAGGACCTTGATGTCTGTGTTGACAACAAAAACCACAGCCCGGCTGACCACCACTGGGACCAGCATGGCCGCTTCTAAATTCCTTCTTCCAACTCCAGCCTCATTTCTGGCACACCTGGCAAGACCTAAGAGAAGAGAATAATGATAACTAGTGTGTGTGTGTGTGTGTGTGTGTGTGTGTGTGTGTGTGTGTGTGTGTGT
>NW_022437003.1:4771325-4873498 GCF_009761245.1 Sapajus apella | reverse complement strand
TGTGTGTGTGTGTGTGTGTGTGTGTGTGTGTGTGTGTGTGTGTGTGTTTCAGTGCTTATTATCTTTCCATAAAACACTTTACAGGCAATTCCTCATTTAATCTTCACAACAGTGTTAAGACAGAAGGTTAAGAATGGGCCCCAGGGGGGAAGGCTAGACAGGTTTCTACCATCAGTTGACAGCATACTACATGCATGAGCCTGGGAGAAGAATCATCTAACTTCTAGAAACCTAGTCCCCTGAGCATAAAATGGATATAATAATGGTACCCATTTTAAAGGGCTTTCGAACAGATTAAAGAAAACTAAATATGTGTGCAGTGCATAGCTCAGTGCTGGCCCAAGTCAACACTCAAAAAAGTTAGTTGCTAGTATTATTATGATGATGTTACTAAGGCGACTGAGACTAGATACATTAGGTAACCATTAAGATCACGTAGCCTTTCGGAGGCCAAGGTGGGTGGATCACCTGAAGTCAGCAGTTCGAGACCAGCCTGGACAACATCTCTACTAAAAATACAAAAATTAACGGGGCATGGTGGCGGGCGCCTATAAGTCCAGCTACTCTGGAGGCTGAGGCAGGAGAACCACTTGAACCCAGGAGGTGGATGTTGCAGTAAGCCAAGATCCCACCATTGTACTCCAACCGGGCAATAAGAGTAAAACTCCAACTCAAAAAAAAAAAAAAAAAAAAAAGATCGTGTAGCTCGTCAACAATGCCAGAATCAATCCTAGAACTCAATTCCACAACCTGAGCAGGTAAGAGCCACCCTGAAAGAGAAAAATGGTGAAAGCTCCCAAGTACTGACTCTCAAAATCACACTGAGCCGACATCAGACTCCCCGCTTCGCCTAGTGATCCCAGTCATTTATCCCAGGCTGGTTTTTGTCTCAGAGCAGTGATGGGCTCTGTGTTTGCCAGTCCGAAAGTGGTTTTACTTGAACTACACAGGGCTCTAACTTACTATTACAGATAAATTAATTTGTACCCCATATGTTGGACTGTCTGGTCCTTAGAAAACAGCCTGGACTTAAGTCTCGCTAACTAGTACTAGTACTAAGTAGTAGGGGAAACAGCCAGGACTATACACTAAGTCCAAAAGAAACAGTTTGATTCTTCCAATATAAACAGTACCTAGAGCTAGGCTAACACTGCGCAGCTCAGCGGAGATCCATCAAGAGGGCAGCTTTAAGGATTAAATTTATCATCATGTGTAATTAGTATATCAATTATATGTAAATGGTGTTTTAAAGAGAGCTGGAGAAAACAATTATTCGGTTAAGCAGTTTAAATATTCCCTGACACACTATTCATTGCTTCTTTATTCATAAACAAGACAAAGGTTAATTTCAGACCAGCCCATGCAATCTAAACTGTAACAAACTTCAAATTGAGGCCATACAAATTAATGAAGTGTTTCTACTGAAGCTACCCAAAAAAGATAAAGAAAAGGGAGGCATGGGGGGAGAGAAAGAGCTAAGTCCACAGAGAAAGCTCTCCACAGGAAGGGTACCTCTAGGCTGTACGCCAGATGTCTGGGGAACTCCCCCAAAGGGTGGAAAGGTGCAGGCGCCCCCCGTTCCCGTGACACTTCCCAGTCCAGGTCCCTGCTGGTACAGCCTTTCAGGTCTCGGACTTTCCCTATGGAATGGAATGGCCTTTCTTTCCTCCTGAGACCAGGAGCTCATTTAGTCCAGAAGCCAGCCCTTAAGCCCTGGGATACAGAAAATGGGAGCCAGAGAACAGGAAGAAGGAAGAGAAAAGGAAGGTGGGTGAGGCAGCAGAAGACAGTAAGGGGGAATTCAATATATTCTCTCCCTCTCTCTCAGTCCCCTACACACACACACACACTCACTCAGATTAGAGCAAATTAAAACTATTAATTATTTGGCCAGGCACTGTGGCTCACACCTGTAATCCCAGCATTTTGGGAAGCTGGGGCAGGTGAATCACCTGAGGTCAGGAGTTCCAGACCAGCCTGGTCAACATGGTGAAACCCCATCTCCTCTGAAAATATAAAAATTAGCTGGGCATGGTGGTGGCCTGCCTATAATTCCAGCTACTTGGGAGGCTGAGTCAAGAGAATCACTTGAACCCGGGAGGTGGAGGTTGCACTGAGCCCAGACCATGCCATTGCACTCCAGCGAAACTGCATCTCAAAAAAAAAAAAAAAAAAAAAATTATTTCACATAGAAAAAAATAAGCCCAATGTTTCAAGGAGGGTTCCAACCATAGCAGGTCTAATGCCTAGCTGCTAAAGGAGCCATCATTTGTAACTGCCGAACAAGAAATAAGATAAAAGAAGACTCCTGAAGCTTCCTCAACAACCAGTCCATACCTGTCCTCTCCTCTTGACTCCTCCCACTCGGACAGCTTGGTGGGTACTGCCTGGTGGCTGTACCTGTCTGTGTTCCCAACCATGCAACAATCTTGAGGGAGAGTCAACATCTCACCTTTCAATTCTTCCTAGCACAGAATCCGGTCCTCAACAAAAACCCTTTGAATTACATTGAAATTGTCCAGAAGCAAAAGTTCCCTCATTGTAAATTTTACAAAAGCTCTAAGTCAGATCTCTCCGGCCAAACATTACATAGCTGCAGCACTGGACTGGACTTATGGAGGAACACTGGGGCCTGTAAAAATAATCTGGACTGGAGGAGGAAGGAATGGGGAGTTGCCATTGAACGGGCACAGAGTGATGCCTGGGTGATGAAAAAGATCTGGAGCTAAGACAGTAATGATGGTGGCACAGTACTGTGAATGAACTTAATGCCACTCAAGTGTACCCTCAAAAACGGATAAAATGGTCAATTTTATATGTATCTTGCCATAATGAATTTTTTTTTTTAAGACAGAGTCTCGCTCCACCACCTAGGCTGGAGTTCAGTGGCGCAATCTCGGCTCACTGCAACCTCTATCTCCCCAATTCAAGCGATTCTTGTGCCTCAGCCTCCTGAGTAGCTGGGATTACGGTCGCTGGGATTATTCCAGTCATTTTTTGTATTTTTATTACAGACAGCGTTTTGCCATGTTGGGCAGGCTGGTCTTGAACTCCTGGCCTCAAGTGATTTGCCTGCCTCAGCCTCCCAAAGTGCTGGGATTATAGTCATGAGCCATTATACCTAGTCAAAAAAATAATTTTTTTTTTTTTTTTTGAGACAGAGTCTAGTTCTGTCACCCAGGCTGGAGTGCAGTAGGGTGATCTCGGCTCACTGCAATCTTCACCTCCCGGGTTCAAGTGATTCTCCTGCCTCAGCCTCCCAAGTAGCTGGAATTACAGCTGCCCGCCACCATGCCCAGCTAATTTTTGTATTTTTAGTAGAGACAGAGTTTCACCATGTTGGTCAGGCTGGTCTCAAACTCCTGACCTCATGATCTGCCCACCTGGGCCTCCCAAAGTGCTGGGATTACAGGTGTGAGCCATCACGCAGGCAATCATTTTTTTTCAAAAGTAATTTGGTACCTGCAAACTTCAATTGAAACTTTAAACTTGAAGCATGAACTGAGAGAGAAGAGGAACTCGGGCCCTTAAGTGCCATTCCCTCATTCGTGGGATGTGGGCTGAACACTTGGTAACCAAGTTTAACAATCTATTTTATTCAATACTCCAAGTCACTGCTCTCTGACATCAAGTGCAGGTCATTTGCAGCTAAGATGCCCAACTCCCATTCCTGAAAGGGCTCCGATGTGACAGACAGGGCCATGCTTTTCAACACCCTTTCCCAGTCTCTACGGACACAGATGGGCTTACAGCTCAGGTCAGCAAAGCTTTATGCAACTGCAGTCTAAAACTGTTTGAAAGCAAAGAGATAAAAGCTTAACATGAACCAAGTTATGCCACAGGGGGAAAAGAAAAGGTGTGATAACACCAAATGAAGTTGAACTTTCTACCCAAAAAAATAAAAAAATCAGCACTTGAAGTCAGCTTCTTTCTAAGACATAAAAACCTAACTACCAGTTCCTTAAACAAGTGTAACCTAAATTAGCATGTGTGCTGGTAAAATTAATTCAGGGCCCATCCTATATTACATAAACCCCAGAAAAACTGCAAGAAAGCCAGATCATTCTAGAATTTCCCCTCAACGTCCCACTGCTTTACATGGCTGGCTTTGATTGGTAGAAGGAAACGTTTCCAAGTTTTGACATCTGTTAATAACATTGGGTTTCAACAACAGCCAGGATGTGTTTCTCCTTATCGTGGAGAACTGAGTTCATCGGGGCGGGAGAGAGGAGTGCTATGTTGGAATGTTAAAACTGACCCTGGCTCACCTGCCTCCCATTACATGTCGAGCTTCTTTGATCAGGTGATCCAAAACATCGTTCTGGCTAAGCCATCCAAGGAGCAGCATTTTCCCCTCATTCATTTAGGGCTGCTCCATCAAACTTACCCAATGTCCATGCAAAGTAATACTTGGGCTTTGAGGCTTGCATGACAACATATAAGTAGCAGAGTCGAGCCGGAAAGCTTGCTTTATGGACAAACCAGTCATCAACAAGGCAGGTGACAGGAAAGGTCTTCGTGAGCGTCAGAAACAAAAGGAGAGACACCAAGGTGATACACAGCTTGTGTATCACAGCTCCCTGGAATGGGGAAATGGGGAAAAATCAGCATCACCATTCAGAAGCTCAGGTATGAGGAAAACAGCTTTGGCAAAGGCATGTTAAGGGCCACGCCGCTCCAACAGCTGGCTGGCATTGTTTCCTAGCAGGAGGGCAGCAGGCAGCCTTTCTCGTGACACACGTCTGACAAAGGAGATTAGGTGCTATATTTAGATACAGAACATGCCTCTGACACTTGAGGGTTAGACTGGAAGAAAACCCCCACCAGCGTATGCAATTAACAAAATGTAAGTACTTTCATTATCCAAAACACAGGAGAAATAAATAACACGGTGGCAAGTTTCCATTAAAAAAAAAAAAAAGAAAAACATTTGCACATTTACGTTCCATTCCTATGACCAGCAGAGCCCAGGAAACGCTTGAGTCACCAGCAGGGAAGATAGAGGCTCAGACATGAAGGAATCTGTGCAAGTGATTGAATACCTGGGCCAGGACATGGGGAGGTAATGGAGAGCTTCAGAAAGCCTCCCAGGATGGTGTAGATGTAGTCTGCTCTGGGGTTAATTATCTGCTGGCTTTTTAAACTCCTCTGGACAGAGTGATTTTACCAAGTTTCCCTGACATTTCAGGGAATGTCCTTCAACATTCAACTGAACTGCAGTCTCCCACTTTATTTAAAAACAAAACGAACAAACAAACAAACAAAAAGACTTCTATTGGTAATAAGGGCATAGCAATAGCACCTCCCTCAGAGGGCACCTTGGGGTGAAAGTGAATGAGTATTTACAAGGTCCTGTGAACAGTGCCTGGATCCTAGCTAAGTGCTTAGCATGCTCAGCCACAGTTACAGCTCCACCACTGACAGGCATCAGCTCACGGACCGCAGGCCAGGCCCTTTCCCAGCTGCACATCTTGATCCAAACACTACCTCACCACCTCACCTTATCTGTGCACAAAAATGCAAGAGTTTCCTTGCAGAAAGACTGATGACATTATTGTATAAATAAAGACACGCGAAGCGTGAAAACACTAAGGTGACAGATAGAGTCTAGAAATGTGGTAACTTTGGTGTCTTGCAGCCACGGTGACTTCACCCCTAGATCCTTTCAGTAAAACAGATGAACTTGACATACTTGACCAATCATAAAGTGCTGAGAAACAAACTATGTCAAATATACTCCAGAAACTGAGGCAGGAGAATCTCTTGAACCCAGGAGGCAGAGGTTGCAGTGAGCCAAGACGTGTCACTGCACTCCAGCCTGGGCGACAGAGTGAGACTCCTTCTCAAAAAAAAATAATAATAATTAATTTTAAAAAAAAATCAAAAATAAAAAAAAAAAAAAACTAAAAACTCATACCTAATTAATAAATCACTTGTTTTCAAACACTTAACTCATATTTTTTGCCAAGACTTTAGCACTTTCAAAATATTTAACTCGAATTATCCTCATTTCCTTCCTTTTCCAGTTTTCACCACTCCCTTCATTAATTACAAATGTCCCTTAAATACAGGATATTTGAGCTGAATAAATTTAGCATATTTGTAATGAGTTATCCTAATATTGACTAATTTGGGATTGATAAAATTCAGGTTTGGGGCCAGGCATGGTGGCTCACGCCTGTAATCCCAACACCTTGGGAGGTCCAGGCAGGTGGATCACGAGGTCAGGAGTTCAAGACTAGCCTGGCCGAGATGGTGAAACCCCATCTCTACTAAAAATACGAAAATTAGTCAGGCATGGTGGCAGGTGCCTGTACTCTCAACTACTTGGGAGGCTGAGGCAGGAGAATCGCTTGAACCCGGGAGGCGGAGGTTACAGTGAACCGAGATCTTGCCACTGCACTCCAGCCTGGGCGACAGAGCAAGACTCCATCTCAACAAATAAAAATAAAAATTAAATTAAAAAATAAAACAAAATAAAATTTAAAATATTATTTCAAAAAGTCATCTTAAATTCTCTCAAGGACAGCAGAAGCAAGCTTTGGGCATGGCGATGTAAAACTGGTTTCCCTTGCAATAAGTGGGCTCTGCAAGAAAAGCACATTCATTCCAGTTCTGTGGTCCCCCCATCTTTCATGACATATCATCTTTTGGCTATACTTGAATTTCAACTCATAAAAGCAAAACATCCATAGTATTCAAAAGTGTTAACTCCACAGCGCTGGGCACATTGTATGCACTAAATATTGACAGATGAACTGACTGTTTTCATTTTCATAGCCAATGAGCTTCTCAGTAAAATAAACACCCATTGCTCCAACACAGAACTGCGGCAAATAAGGAACTATACCTGTATTTTAAATAAATGAGAACAAAAAGTTATTGGCCAAGCTTTCTGGTAAACTATTCGGCTTTTTAATTAGAACCATTATTAGACAGAGTCAACCCTAGCAGCAAAATCGTATTCTCTAGACACTAAAAACTTACTGTGGGAGAAGGGTCTGGCAAGCTGTGGAAACCTTTTTGCTTCCAGTTCACTTCCAGCAACTTCATGTGTATGTCCTTCCCCTCGATGAAGGCTACGTAGTCCTTGAAATTGTTACAAGGACCAGCTATGACACTCATGAAATTGAGAAGGTAACTCAAGTATTCCAAAAAAGAGGGTTTCACTCTGTGAAAATACATAAATGAAAAAGGCTTCAGTCTTTGCTTTTTCTTCAGAATCTGTAAATAACCAAACATAAATGCTGCCTCTGTAGATTGCGATACATGACATGATCTTTCTTGTTTTGTTTCTGTAAAGTCAGCCTAGGAGAAATCTTGGAAAGGCAAGGTTGAGGAAGCAGGTGGCTCACTGCGGGGCAGAGCTCCATGCCGCCCTCTCCTGGCCACACACGGCTGTAGCCACTCAGTGCAAGGGCAACTCCGGCTGGGAAATGTCCTTTTCTCATCAACCTTCCCTGTCTTCAGGACAAAAGGAAGGTGACAAACCTAAAACAGGGTGGAACCTGACCTAATGTTAGCTGATCAAGGTGCTTCCAAATGGGAAAAGCCCTTCCCGATTGCCAACATAAATATAAAACAAATGATGGATGGAACCAGTTTCCGCTGGAAGAGGCCTCACAGAAGAACCTCAGTAGCAGCCTGTTGTCTGCTTTGGCAACCAGACCTGAGTTCCTGAGCAACAACCCAGGGTAGTGGCAGAAAAAAAGTCTGTAGAGAACAGTTCTGTGTAGTGCTTTTATGGCATTTTGGAAGGCCTGTTCTAGCAAAATAGAATCAAGGCTCCCTGAAATGCCACTCCTAGAGCTGGGTTAGGGTTAGGGTTAGGGTAAGGCTCAGACTGGTACTGGTCTGTGTCCTGTAAGGCACTGGGCCACACAGCAGGAGGTGAGCAAACGAAGCTTCATCTGTATTTACAGCCACTCCTCATCACTCACATTACCACCTGAGCTCCACCTCCTGGCTGGTCAGCAGTGGCCCTGGATTCCCAGAGGAGCGCAAAGCCTACTGTGAACCACACACAAGAGGGATCTAGGTTGTGCACTCCTCATGAGAATCCTGAAGATCTGTCACTGTCTCCCATCAACCCCATAGGGGACCATCTAGTTGCAGGAAAACAAGCTCGGAGCTCCCACCCTTTCTACATTATAGTCAGTTGTATAATTATTTTATTCCATATTATGATGTAATAATAATATAAAGTGCACAATAAATGTAAGGCACTCCTGAAACCATCCCTCCCACCACCCACAATCCTGAAGCAGTGGAAGATTTGTCTTCCACTAAATTGGTCCCAAACAGGTTGGGGACTACTGCCCTAGCTCATTTGCACCTCCGTTGTGCCTAGCAAAGAGCTGATGCATTAGAATCTTTCAATAGTGCTCCACTGCTTTCAAGTCCTAATTCCTTAATGCAGGATGGAAGAACTCAATCTCCTCTACCACCTGGGACCATCCTCACTTATGCCAGTTGTCCCTGCTTCTGTCCAGCAGGAACACCACCACCCACCACAGCTGCACCGATGCGCTACTCCACATGCCATCTTTACTCTCAGATCAAAGTTATTCCCCTCCCACTTCCTCTCCTCCACTCCCGCTTCCTGCTGGACATCAACACTGGCAAAGCCACCTGCAGCCCTCGTCCTATACTTAACTCAGCTATACTCACGCTCCTGCCCTACTTCCTGTCTCTTTTCACAATGGCATTTAATCACACTGACATTGACCATTCACTATTCCTTAGGACGCCCAAGACATATGCCCAATAAAAATACTTCTGGAGTAAACCTAACAACCCCAGGGAAGGAGAACCTTGCAGAGGTACAGTTCTATTCACTCTGTTATCTAACAATTTACTTGTGAGAATCTATCTTACATTCCTACCCTAACACATTTAAAAATGACATAGTACAAGGTTATTCATCACTTAATTATTTGTAAAAGCCAAAGACTGGTAAACAATGCAAATGTTCATCAACAGCAGATTCATAAAATACATATTGTATCCATATAACAGAATTAATGTGCAGATATTGTTTAAATGAGGAAAATTTCTAGATGCTGATATGCAAAGGGCTTATTAATACATTGTTAAACTTCACTTACTTGATAGCAAGTTGATGTTGTTCAGCAGAAAGGTCTTCAGCTCTTCGACCCAATCCTATGAAAAAGAAAATAATTTAGAAATAAAGTGTTTGAAGTGAATTAGATAACAAATTCTAAAAGGGTCTCATCAAAGTCATTTGAACTAGGTAAACTTTGTATGCTTCATAAATCATAAAGAATTCCTCTTTTTAGTTTTTTAAAAATGCCCTGGACCAAAAGAGCTACCCATAAGTACATGTGTGAGAAGCAAAGTCCCTGCAGGTTCACATGGAGGGAAGGATTCAAAGGTTCCTCCTATTTAATCTGCACAATATGACATGGACCCCAGGGAGCCCTCCCCATCTGCTACAGCTGGGAGTTCCTTGCCACTTTGTGTATCTCTTCCCTGATACATCAGAGAGATCATCTTGCCTTTCACAGGCTGCCGCGGCTTAAACACTTCCCTGGCTGTACTTGGTGCAGACACCTAGTACAAGCTGAGAGCCTGGTTGTGGGACATAATGGAAAAAGAAACAGGAGACGCTCTTTTTTTAAAAAAAATGGGGGAAATGTAAATGGAATCTAGAGTGTGGGGAAATTGCAAAGGAATTATCAGAGTTTTCTTCTTTTTATCATTCATCTATAGCATAAAAACTCCCAACCAAATCACATCCGTGCTTTCTGTGAAATTTACACATTAACTAAGATTCAAAGAAACTGAAGTAATATCTTAAAAGCAATATGTCAACTCTAAAAGTATATATTCAGCTGAGGCTGAGTACAGTCACTAACCATGAAGGCAATTCAAAACCATGCCTAAGAGGAGGCAGCGTATTTCTGGAATTTACTTGTTCCTCCCACACACCAGAAAAAAAAGAAAAAGGCAAGTAAACATTTTGCTGCATTTAAGGCATGTTCCAGAAAATATGGTAAACTGAGAATGCTTTAAAAAGTAAATTTAGGCAACAAGGCTGCTTACAAAGAAAAAAGAAGCCAAGTTTTTAAAAAACTTATTTTTATAAGATCTCATCAAATAGTAATCTCTGGCAATCCTAGAAATTAAACTGATTTTAGCTATTGACTTTGGTTGGTAATGTCCATAACCACTGCCAAGGGGACTTTCCGGTTATAAACAGAGTGACCAACTCACCCTGGTTTCCTGAGAACCTGATTCTGGCACTGAAAGTCACATCTTGTGAAACCTCTCAGTACTGGGCAAACCAGGTCAGTTGGTACCCTAGAAAGACTCCATCCTTGGTATAAAACTACCCGGTTCTCTCTAGAATGACTAAATCACCAAGTATGAACTAGGGATACACTGGGTCAAATGAAATTAAATCAGTTCACAAGCTTTAAGGGAAAACAAGAAAACTAGCTGTCAGAGATAAATTTCAACCTGTCAACATATAAAGAAATGTCAACCGTCAAAAAGTGCTTGTTGGAGCAGTAAAAATCCTCAGAATATACTTTTACTAATTGCACCTGGCATCTCTAAAGCCCAGATTGAAATCTTCCGCCCAGCTGAAATAATCTTCCTCCCTTCCTTGGAACCCAGTTTGAACAATGTAAATCACACTTTCTGGCCATTTTTAGTTAGTGCCTGAGTGAAGAAAATGTTCAGTTTTATACAAACAGAAGATTCTTCCCTTTCCCAGCTTTTTATAGGGAATTATCATTAGATAGGTTTCCAAGCCAAGAAAAAACAAAACAAACAAAAAAAACCCTAGCATTTAAAAATGATTAACCAGCCAATACTATTTAATCTTTCATTACCTTGTGAGCTCCTCAGAGATCAAACCAAAGCAAATAGGATGGCATTTCTTTTTAAAAGAATTTAAAACAAAGGGCATAGAGTGTCACAAATTAACTTAAATTTAAAACTTTGCAAAGATAAACAAAAAACACAGAGTTCTCAGTACAAATATGTCAGAAAATTTAGACTGCTGATTCCACAGGAAAATGGTGAATAATGGCTGGAAAAAGTGAAAGGCTATGATTGACGAGGCTCGGAAATTTTGAACAAGATAAAGCAAGATCCCAGCATCTGTCTAAACTTTGGACTGTGCACACAGAATAAACAGAAGAGCTGTGCATGTCAGGCTCATTCTGAGAACCAAAAGAAAGGCTGCTATTCTCACCATCATGAAGTTGGAATGCCAAGGTTGTGATCTTCTGGGTGACAATCATCAGAGGCCTGGAAGGAAGACAGAAAATAATCAAGATTGGCAAGAAGGCTGTTGATGTGGTCTGGCTGTGCCGCCACCCAAATCTCATCTTGAATTGTAATGCCCATAATCCCCATATGTCGTGGGAAGGACCCAGTGGGAGGTCACTGAATCACAGAGGCAGCTACCTCCATGCTGTTCCTGTGATAGTGAGTGAGTTCTCACAAGATCTGATGATTTTATAAGGGGCTCCCCCCTCCCCCTTCACTTCACACTTCTCCTTCCTGCTGCCATGTGAAGAAAGCATGTTTGCTTCCCCTTCCACCATGACTGTAAGTTTCCCAAGTCCTCCCCCGCCATGAGGCGCTGTGAGTCAATTAAACCTCTTTCCTTTATGAATTACCCAGTCTTGGTATATCTTTACGAGCAGTGTGAAAACAGACTAATACAGCCATTGGAAAGAAATTTTTGTTCTGTTTTTCTGCATGGTGCTTTTTTCATCTCGAAGTTTATTAAATAAAATACAAAAATAATGAATTCTAAAGAAACCACTTTTATTTCCCTTTGAAATCACTTTACACAGGTAGGTATAACAACACTGAATAACAAGCTCCCATTAGACACTCTTATGCTGTTACTTGGTGTAGTCTCTGGACCAGCACCACCAGCATGTGCAGCAGCTGGTTAGAAAGGCAGACTCCATTCCAGACCTAGAAAATGAGAATCTGTGTTTTTTTCACTCTGTTGCCCAGGTTGAAGGGCAGTGGCACAAACATGGCCCACTGTAGCCTCAACCTCCTGGGTTTAAGCGATCCTTCGACCTCACCCTCTCAAGTAGTTGGGACTACAGGTATGTAGCACCACATCCAGCTCACGTTTGTACTTTTTGCAGAGACTGGGTCTTACTGTGTTGCCCAGGCTGGTCTCAAACACCAGCTCAAGTGATCCTCCCACACAAGCCTGCCAAAGTGCTGGGATTACAGGCATGTGCAACCACGCCCACCTAAGAACCTGCATTTTAACAAGCTTGGCAGGAAATTCACTCTTTAAAATGTGAGAAGAGCTGGTTTGGGAGATACCTAATCCAGTGTCCTGATTCTAGCTGGATAGACAGATATACGGGCTCCTTCATCTAAAAATGCTCTACTATGCTTTTTCCTGTAAAAGGCAATCCTTCCATGCAGATGAAGTAGAAGATACATTTGTAAAATGCAGCTGCCTGTAAATAAACCATTTATTAACCAATAATAATGTGAACTTTAATCTGGAAAAAGCCATCAAATAAAAATTTGCCTGAAAAGCGGCACCTGTGTCAACAAGACTGCCAAGATATCTTAATGAGGGGAAGAAAAGTCTTTTTAACAAATGGTATCGGGACAATGAGATGTATGCATGAAAGAATACAACCTCAATCTAAGAGCTAAAACAAGAGAACCCTTAGAAGAAAACACAGGTATAAATTTTTGTGACCTCTGGTTAGGCACTGGTTTCCAAATGCACAAGCAATAAAAGAAAAAAAATTAAATGAATATCATTAGAATTTAAAGGATGCACGCCACCTACGAAAGTGAAAAAGATGATTCACAGAATGCAAAAAAATATTTGCAAACCATGTATCTGATAAGGGACTTTACTAGACTATATGCAAATTCATACAACTCAATAATACAAACCACGTTTAGGCCACATCTGATGTCAACAGCACTCATCCGCTGCTCTGTGAATCTGCTTTCTTGTCTCATTCCTCTCATCCTAATTCCCATTTTCTATCTCTTGAAAATAATGAGGATACATTTTAAACTATAAATATATGCAAATAAGATAAACTATTTTAAAGAAAGTGCCAACAAATACCCACTATTTACCAAATTTAGATCTTAATCTTACCATTACCCACATTTATATCTTATTTGCAATATCTGTATATCTTAAAGCCCAGTAGCCAGTGTCCAATGTTTGAAACAAGGTTGCTAATGCTGTACATGAGACTGAGAGGGGAAGAGAACTTGGCTGTGGAAGAAAAAAAGGAAGGGCATCTGCTCTCCCAGATCTGGTGAAGCAAGTGTAGGAAGATGTACTCACAGATGACACCCATTTACACCATGCTCTTTTATATGGAAAACAAAATTGCTCTCGCAGAAGCATGAGGTTTCAGTCCTAGTAATCAGGGCGACATTAAAGGTTCTTCTAAGACCAGATTGTGGCTCACCCTCCTGACAACAAGACCTCTGACCCATAACACCTAACAGATGACCAGGGCTGGTTCTCTTGAAAGAGATTCACCCTAAGCCTCACATTCAAGGTAGTCTGCAAACACGGCTTTCAAAGCACAAGAATTTTCTTTCCAGAGCCCTCACACTGAGACCATGCCTCCATCGGGCTGCTCCCAGACAAGGAGTGAGTACAACAGGGAGACTTAGGCAGGCCTCTCCCTACAAACTGTGATCCTCATCTGTCTAAGAATTTTAGCTCACTCAAGGACTCTCTACTGAATCTGCCAAAAGTCTCTTAGAATGGTACTTCAATCTAAGACCTCTCTTCCTTCCTTCCCTTTTTCCTTCTTAGGTGTCAAACCTGCATTTCAATCTGTTTACCTACTTCCCACTCCAATTTCCCTAACACGCATTTCACCAAACGAATCTCTTACATGCCTGTTTCCATCTCAGCATCTGCTTTTCAGAGAACCCAGACTAATGCAATACCCAGACTAATAATACTGAACAGCTAGAGCAAAGTCAATAAATACTAATTATTCCATATAAAATCTGTACCATTGGGTCTATGTAAAAGCCATAATGTCATCCCTCAGAAAAGATGCATTTTTTCAGAAAAAAAAAAAAAAATTAGAAGCTATGGGTCAAATTGTTGTCACACATCATCTAGACCATACTTTCAACAATATATGCTTCTGTTTTAAATATCTAAAGAAGTTAATTTAAATATTTAAATTTAACCATTTAAATAAAAAGAAACAACTCAATATGACAGTGAGTTTATAAAACACGATGAATTAGTAACTTGTAAAAATGGTGATCTAAAGGCAGCTCGAAGGCAAAGGAGTTCAGAATCTTCCTACATACTTACTTTTGTACAGTGCAAGGAATAGCACCATACTGTCTTTCTCAAAGCAAGTTCTCTTTGCACACTTTTTAATTTGAGAATTTATCTGAACGTATGGACAGATCGGATATGAAAATTTACTTTGCCCAAGTTACTAAGACTCAAGAATCAAATCCTTAGAGTTGCTGACTTAAGATTAAACTTAAGTATCATCCATGTCATACTTTAATCAAATCATAAAACAATCCTGAACGCATTTATTGGTTTACATTGGAATTCATGTCCTTTCTTTTCTGCAAAAAATATAAAACTCAGTACACAGGAGAGCATACTATACGCACAGGAAGGACAAAAAAGGGAGGAGATCTATACACAGCTCCTTGACGCAGCTCAACAATTTTGTTAGGATTATGACGCCACTGACCTTCAGCTTCACTCAGATTTTTGCCTCTCCAACCTTGGACTTAAACACAGTTGTCAATTGTGGGCTCTAAGGAAACCATCTGACTAACCTGGAGTTAGACAGAATCCTGCATGGATGAAGTAAGGCTATTCTCCTTTTGTCCTATAATTTTTTTTTCATGACTAAAAACAGCCAAAGACCTGAGGTTGGGAGTTCAAGACCAACCTGACCAACACGGAGAAATCCCATCTCTACTAAAAATACAAAATTAGCTGGGCATGGTGGTGCATGCCTGTAATCCCAGCTACTCAGGAGGCTGAGGCAGGAGAATTGCTTCAACCTGGGAGGTGGAGGTTGTGGGGAACTGAGATCACACCATTGCACTCCACCTTGGACAACAAGAGTGAAACTCTGTCTCAAAAGAAAAAAAGCCAAAGCCAATTTTATGTTTCTTCTTGAAACTAAGATCATTAGTTGAGACTAGACAATGAAATAGAATAGGAAAAATAAAGAGAAAAGTAGCTGAAAATATGCTCAAAGTGAAAAGAAAGATAGAACAATGCCAGCACTCCCATCACTGCCTTCTGATACAGACTCTAGGCAATTCACCAGATGTAGTACCCATTCATTCAGTCCCAACATCAACTCCTAACCAAAAATAACCTGTCTTTAAAACATTAAGCAAAATCTTAGATGTGAGCAATATTTCAATAAAACCTGCCTATTTTACCTTAATCTTTGGATCTAAAGTGGTAAAGTTCTGATGTCCCAGTAAAGCCAGGAAGGGATGATGAGATATCACAGCCATCAGTTACTGGTGTTGGAAGAGGCAACCAATCACACATCTGGCTGGCCAGCATGAAGATGAACTGATGTTCAAGCCTCTTATTCTCCCCAAGGGTAATTTTACAACCAAAAGGCTCTACTTCATATCTTTATTACCTCCTTTGCTTATAATAAAAATCTACTTGTGGTACTTGGATAGTAGGAAAGCAGGCAGTCAGGAAAGCAAGAAGTTTGGCAGGGTAAGAGAATACAAGTTCAACAAACTTCCAACTCAACAGCAACCTAGACCAATACTGCTATATTGCACAACTTCAGTGGGTGCCAAGATACAATGGAACTTGTATAACCTACAGCTCAGACTGGGGAGCAACAGACAGAGAAAGCTCAAGCAGTATCTCCTCACCCCCCTGTTGCTTCTGCCTCTCCTGACCCTCTCCACACTCCCTGAATTACTGCAGAGGAGGAGGATGACATTACAGCTTCAGTGGAGTGCACCCGATTCCTATCAGTTATGCCAGCACACGGGGAGAAAATAAGTGACTCCAGAAGTGGCAGCAACAGAAGTACATAGTCCTACCAGGCTTCCTAGGAATGCAACTAAAGGCAGAGATCATGAGCCTCTTGACTCATTTCATTGGTATCTATTCAGAACCATCGAGGGGTCAATGAGAGTAAAAAGGCTTTTACTCTTTTCATTTCTTCAGAAATTTAACTTCTATATTTTGGCACTCAACGACAGAATGACCAATTCTCTAGCTGAACAAGAACCCATAGAATATATTTGGTATAATTTATGTCTGCAGAATTAAATACCAAGTGACTGTGCTAGCTATTGAAAAGCTGGCAGCAGCATGAAAGAGAAACATGAAATAAATCTTGAAATTTCTTAGCAAATATCTTCTTTTTTCCCTATTATAGAACCCAATTATTTGAACATACTGGGCTGGTCACATGGAGTGACCAGAATGTCATAAATCAACAGAGGAAAACACTGTCCATGGAACAGCAGGACAAATGATCACCATCACTAGCAAGAGGTACAGGCAAATAGTATTTCTACACAACCCACTAAGGAACAGGGAACACGAATGGCAATTCTTCCAATTCTGTTAGCTTCAGTGCACCACCATCTTTTAACATACATGCAAACATATTTAAATAAAATTCCCGGACTTTCCCTAACTATCAGGGTAATATAAAAAAGTAGAATGAATATTAAAATCACCAATACTGTTTTTGCATTTTCGGTATTTCCTTTCACCCTTGTTCTATACATGTCCACATTAAAAAGAAAAATGCAATATTGGGACATGTCTTTGTCTCGCGGTTTTCACAGTTCTTGAAAACATCATTTTCAATGGAGACATATTGCCACCATAATTTAATCATTCCTCTTTTAGACCGTTTAGGATGCGTCTGCTTTATCATTATCGACAACAGCTGAACATCTTTAGGAATAAATTTGATTTCCTTATGGTAATTTAACTCCTTGGAATTTATCCTATCATGGGATATGGACTTAAAAAACAAAAACTCCTGCTTGAAATTGATGATGAAACTGCCTTCCAGAAGAGTGAAGCCAATTTATACTCCCACTAGCAGTACATAAGAGTTCTCATGTCACAGTGTTTGCAACAACACGTGGGCAAATCAACCCGCCATCGTGATGGGAGAGCAATTATCTGCCTGAATCTGGCCGACCACCGCAAAAGGAAATCAGAGTTCTTGCTGGGGACCTCCAAAGAAAACTCGATTTGCACCGTTCTGTGAGCAAAAAGGAAGAATCAGTTTGCTATCACAAACCTAAAAGGGACCAAGTACCAGCTGTATTACAAGCAATCATTGAGCTTCCCCCAGGAGAACAGGAAATATTCTAGTGCTTTTAACAGCCCACATTCACAGAGAAAACATAAAGGACATTTGCCACCGCATGTATTAGCAGAACCAATACAAGTGTATCTTGTTTCCCTCACCATTAATTGCAGTCCAGTCCATGAAAACTTGATTACTCTTAGAATGATAAATACAATTTCAAGTCCCAGAAAAATCTAAAGTTTATGTGTTCTCCAGAATTAAACACACACACTAACAAAAGTTAGTGTTTGACAAAAGCACTAACCTCATCCGATCCTATTCAATTCCTATCTGCGCTCTTATTCTGGAGGTATGATAAAGTATGCTAAACATTTGCATGCATGCTCAAAAGAGAATGGCTATACATCAGGGCTGCTTTAAAACACCAGGTTCAACTTTAAAATACCATTTTATCTCTTGACAAAATCCTAAACAAGATATTTCAACTGCAATATAGGGTTGAATCAATTCCATTCTGAAGAACAGAATGGTTTGCTTGCATGCCTGTAATGAGGCTAAACACTGGTTGGTAAAGAACCTCTCTAAGTGACAATTTGCAATTTAAAACATTTTGTCAATTCCAGGTTGGTATGTACTCTTCCATGGATGTTAACTGACATTACCCAGGAAGAGGGGTTTATGATAGCAAGGCAGTGTGCCTTTATGGTAGCAGGGAAAAATAACGCTTCTTAATAATGATAAAAAGAAGAAAAGACAACATAGCCTTTGAGAACTAGATAGTAGGGCCACTCGGTAGTTAGAGAACTGAACCACATGCAATTTTCAGGCAGCAGGTTTTTTTTCTGTATTCTTTCCCTAACAACAGTGTCCTTTCTAGTTCAAACATTCTGTAGTTTCATGGGTAGCATCACAGATTTCTTAATACGAGGAGATCCAAAAAATGCCAGAGAATAAACACCAGTTGAGGACATTTATCAAGACTATTCGGCTGAAAGTGAGGTTGACAGGAACTGATTTCCACACCCCCTGCTGTCAAACCCCCAAATCCACGACGTTCAGAAGCACGTGTCTGTTTTCCACAAATACCCTTTATTTTTTTCTCTTTGGTAACTTTTCAGAATTCTGATCACACTGAAAACGATGTAGAAATGATTCAAGAGTTTATGGTTTCAATAAAACAAATGGAGATGTGACAGGAACAGCCAGAGGTGCAGACAGCAGAGGCCTCCTTATCCCAAAGGATCAGGATCAGGGGACACTGTTAATCCATCAAAAGGTGGGGAATCATAAAACAGTGCTCAGGAGCTTCCTGGGGCTGCTGTGAGAAATCACAAGCTGGGTGGCTTACAACAACAGAAATGTTTTCTCTCACCGTTCTTGAGGTTAAAAGCCCAAAATCAAGACGTCCGCAGGACTGGTTCCTTCCGGAGATACTGAGGGAGAATCTGTTCTATGCTCCTTCCTCACTTCCATTGACAGCAGCCCTGGAGCTTCTGGGCTTCTGCTGCATCACTCCAATGTCTGCCTCCGTCTTCTCTCTTCCATGTCTGTGAGTCTGTCCCTCATGGCTTTTTTACCGGGACACAGTCATCCGGATCTACAGCCAACTCGAATCCAGTGTGACCTCATCTGTTTTTTGTTGTTGTTTGTTTTTTTGAGACAAGGTCTCACCCTGTTGCCCAGGCTGGAGTACAGTGGCATGGACTCGGCTCACTGCAACCTCCACCTCCTGGGGTCAAGGGATTCTCCTGCCTCCGCCTCCCACGTAGCGGTGGGACTACAGGTGGGTGCTGCCATGCCCTGCTAATTTTGGTATTGTTTGTAGAGATGGGGTTTCACCATGCTGGCCAGGCTGGTCTCAATCTCCTGGCCTCAAGTGATCCACCCACCTCGGCCTCCCAAAGCACTGGGATTACAAGTGTCGGCCACGACGCCCCACCCAATGTGACCTCATCTTATCTTAACTAATTGCATCTGCAAAGACTATTTCCAAATAAGGACACATTCTTTTGGAGGACACAATTAAACCTAGTATGCAGTGATACACTCACATTTTAATTTTTTTTTTTTTTTTTTTGAGACAGGGTCTTGCTCTGCTGCCCAGGTAGAGTACGATGGCATTACCACAGCTCACTGCAGCCCTGACCTCCTGGGCTCAAGCAATCCTTCCACCTCAGCCTCCTGAATAGCTGGGATGGCAGGCACACACCACCAAGCCCAGCTGAGTTTTTAATTTTTTTTGAAGAGATGGGGTCTCACTATGTTACCCAGGCTGGTCTCAAACTCCTGGACTCAAGTGATCCTCCCACCTCAGCCTCCCAGAGTGCTAGGATTACAAGCATGAGCTACCATGCCCAGCCTTAACTTTCTATACAAACTTAAAATATGTAACTACACATTCATTCTGCAGTCTTTACTCACTTTGGTTCCCTATTGCTGTGCCTAGTATACATGGGGTTCCCCAATCACTGCCTGCTGAATAATGAACCAATGAGCCTTTGACACAGGACCAAAGCCTTTCCTGGGAGTACAGATCTGCTGAAGGACGGCATCTCTCTAATAGACACCCCAGCCACTATCTCCAGGGTCATTCTCTCTAGCACAGACTGAGAGGGTCAAAGAACGTAAAGATGCCTGCAAAATGTTTATACTTCCTTCCCCCAACCCCCAATCCTTTCGGCATTCTCACCCATATTTAATTCAATGGCAATTACTTGTAATAAACTAAACTTGCCTTGGTGGCTTTCCAAGGGACCCAAACTAGATTTAGCGAAATCATCATCTCTCCTTTCACATGCAGATATAATCCACTGACACAGAAGGGGTGATGGTTAATTTTGTGTGTCAACCTGACTGGGCTCAGGATTGCTCGGACAGCTGGTAGAACCGCATTTCTTGGTGTGTCTGTGAGTGTTTCCAAAAGAGATCAGCATTTGAATCTGTGGACTGAGTAAGGAAGATCCACCCTCGCCAGAGTGGAAGACCATCATCCAGTCCTTAGAGGGCCAGAACAGAAAGGCGAAGGAAAGACTCATTCTCTTTCTCCTTGAGCTGAGACATCTTCTCCTGCCCTTAGATATCGGAGTTCCTGGTTCTCAGGCCTTTGGACTCTGGGACTTAGACCCTTAGTTCTCAGGCCGTCGGCCTCAGACTGAATCATACCACCAGCTTTTCTGGATCTCTAGTTCACAGGTGGCACATGGTGGGAATTCTTGGCCTCCATAATCACATGAGCCAATTCCCACAATAAATCCCCTCACAGAAATACCCTATTCGTTCTGTTTCTCTAAAGAATCCTGATACTGACATGTAAATACAACTGGAATAAACAAGCATGGGAATGAACACAAATAACACCTGCTAAGCATATGCCACAACGGATGAGGAAGGAATCTGTGACCGCCAGCTACACACACTCCCTGCACCAGGGACAAGGCATGACTGACAGGCAACGGTAGCACCAGCTCTTGAGAGCCAGGCAAGAAACCTCCTGCTACATGAGGTCGGAATGCATGGCTCTGGGGTGCAGGCGGTGGGGAGAGGGAGGGGAAGGCAACCAGGGAAGCTTTTTAAGGCAAGTGATCTTTGAGCTGAGTTTTAGAAAATGAAGTAAGAGATTTCCAGTTGAAAAAGACAGGAAATGGCTTTCTGATAAGGAGAATGGGCAAGGCACAAGCACGGAGGTGGGAACTAACCCACCGTGTGTGTGCAGACCACAGACTTTTCTGCACTGGACAATAAGAGCAGATGGCAGGAGATGAAGGCCTGGCGGGTCCAGAGCGTTGTCAGCTTTGTATTTTAGAACCTCATTCTCATCTTTTCTAATTTTTCATTTGTTTGTTTGTTCGATATGGGGTTTTGCTCTGTCACCCAGGCCACAGTACAGTGGCACAATCATAGCTCACTGTAGCCTCAATCTCTTGGGCTCAAGAGATTCTCCCACCTCTCCTTTCTGAGTAGCTGGGACTACAGGCATGCACCACCACACCCAGTTCATTTTTTAAATATATTTTTAGCAGAGATGGGGTCTCATTATGTTGCCCAGTCTGGTCTCAAACTCCTGAGCTCAAAGCAGTCTCCTCCTCCTCTTGCCAACTCAGCATCTCAAAGTGCTGAGGTTACAGGTGTGAGCCACTGCGCCTGGCCTGCAGCCTCATTCTGATGAGTGTGCAGAGCATGGACTGCAGATGGGGCAGGGCAGGAGGAAGGACAGCCAGTCAGGAAGGCATTACAGGCTTGGGGGGTCCAGGGTGGCGGCAGTGGGCATGAAGGGCAGTGTGCAGATTCTAGCAACAGCCAGGTTGGCGCACGGATAGGACCTGGTGGCACAGGATGCAGGTGGTAAAGAAGAGAAAGGCTCTCTGGTACCTCCACGGGCACCCATCTTGCGTTTCAGTGCTCCTCCAAAGCCTCCCCCTCTGCCTGGAATATCCTTCCTCCTGCCTACAATGCACAGCGTCTCTTGAACCTGGCATCGTACCTAACATATTAGGCACGCAAACGCTGTTGCGGAAATGAATGAAGAGATGCTTCCTGCCTTAAAAAGAGAAGATATACATGAACGATAGTAATGATGTCGTTTTGGCCAGTCAACGACTTTTGTTTAATATCCAACCAATATGGCTGAAGGGAGTGTTTAATAATAAGTATGAGTTTCCTGGAAACACTGAAAAAAAGAATAGTCAATACTAGAGTATTTAATGCATTCATTTCCTGACCACCTATTAAGTGTCAAGAACTCTTCTGGGGTGAAACCAAAAAAGTGGTTTTTGTTGATTGAATGCTATGGAGAGTTGCGATCCCCATTTAGAGATTCCTTTTAATGCTATACCTGCCTGTTTATTTTGTTATCATTGCTGTTCCCATGTTTTTCATATTTTACTAGCAATGCATGTTGGGTTTTGGGGGGGAGTTTTTCTGAGACAGGGTCTTGCTCTACAGCCCAGGCTAGAGTGCTGTGGCAGGATCTCGGCTCACTGCAACCTCCACAGCCCGGATTAAAGTGATTCGCATGCCTCTGCCTTCCAAGCAGCTGAGATTACAGGTGCCTGCCATGGCACCTAGCTAACTTTTGTGTTTTTAGTAGAGATGGGGTTTCAGCATGTTGGTCAGGCTGATCTCGAACTCCTGACTTCAAGTGATCCACCCACCTCAGCTTCCCAAAGTGCTGGAATTACAGAAGCCACCACGCCTGGCCTGCATATTGTTAAAAAACAAAGTTTGTGAATTTGTAGAACGTGTGCTCCACAATGTGGGGGAGAGGACACACCACTGGAAGAAAAACAGGTAAAATCCCAGAGGCCCGAGAGTAAGAAGAACTTATGCATGAAACACCAGTCTCAGATCAAACCACAGTCATAAAGATTTAAATGCCAGAATCCCTGTGTCCCAAAACAACACTCTTTGCCTTCCTGAGCCCTTTCAAGGGGGGACAGTTGAGCTGCATAGCTTGCAAAGTTCACAGAAATGAGCCACGAGTGGTCACTCCCTCGTTTCACTGCCTGGTCACCAACAACTCATGAAGGAGGTACAGTCCCACCCGAGTGGGGAGCTCAGGTTCTCCCTGACCTCAGGCTGCCTGCAGAGAACACAACCAAACTGCTGGGAAGCGATGTGGATAACAGATCACACATCACCAGGAACAGCTCTGCAGTAGTGTTCATTCCTCCAGATTCACAAAAAGTTGTTCCTGAACTAACCTCAACAGGGCATTGAATTTTCAGTGTTCCATCCACAGTCTTTACCATGTATCCAAAGAAAAAGGTGGCTCACCAGATTAAGGCCATGGTGATAGACAAAATGTTTACAAATTATCCTTCTAGTTGCTGGAGGTCAAGTAGGCCTGGGGGCCAAGGCCCGGGCAGCCAGGAACACTCAAAGGGGTCACAGCAGCAGGTGTTTATCAGCTAGTACAAAAGAATGTCTATATTAATAACTAGTGACAGATGAAAACACTAACACAGGAATTGAAAACCAAATACTGCATTTTCTCACTTCTAAGTGGGAGCTAAATGATGAGAGCACACGGATTCATGGAAAGAACAATAGACACTGGGGCCTTTCAGAAGATGGAGGATTGGAGGAGGGAGAGGATCAGGAAAAATAAAGAGTGGGTACTAGGCTTAATACCTGGGTGACGATACAGTCTGTACAACAAACCCCCATGACACAGCTTTACCCATGTAACAAACCTGCACATGTACCCCTGAATTTGAAAAAAAAATAAATAAATAAACTTTAAAAAAAGAGAGAGATGAAAACCAACCCTGAGTTAAGAACCTCAGAATAGGGGTTGGCAAACTTTTTCTGTAAAGAGGCAAATAGTAAATATTCTAGGCTTTACAAACCACGTGGTTTTTGCAACTATCCAACTCTGCCACGGCAGTGTAGAAGCAGTCATAGACAACACACATATAAGTGCCTGGCTGTGTCCAATATAACTGCACAAAGACAGGCGGCAGGACAGACACGGCTGGCAGGCTGCAGTCTATGATCCCTGTCCTACAGCACAGCAGAGCTAACAGTCCTACCATCAATCAAGTCTCCAGCCTCAATCTCATTAACAACTGATTTAACCAAGCACCAAGGATTCTTTTGCGCATGCTTGATGTTTATAGACCCCAAGAGACCAAGTCAAAGTCAGCAGTCAAACCCCTCTCCCTAAAGTAAGATACTCACCCAGAAAAATCCGTAGTGAGAATTCCATAGTGGAAGATATATATTCGGCTGATGTGACATATTGTAAGATATCCCATTGCTACAAAAAAGGAATATCTGGAGGAAAAAACACAGATGATCAGATTATCATACATAACAGTAATAAATCCAATTAATGTTCCCCTCCTCCTCTCTTTCACCCTCCACATGCAATCGGTCACAATGTCCTATCTGGTCCAGCAACATCCCCATCCACCTTTTCACCCTCTAATCTAGCTGAGCCCTTCATCTCTTCTCACCTGGACCAACACAGTGGCTCCCAGCCTTAGCCGCATAATGGAATGGAGCTTCGCAAACCACAGATCCCTGGGATGAGCTCCCAGCTATTCCTGTTTCATTGGTACCAGCCACACCTGGCAGGTATGATGGCAGCGTGCGGTCATGGCTGGGAATCACTACCTGTAAGGTCTCACACCCAAGTCTCCTCTCCACAGCCCTCATGTTTACGTGATTATTTGTGTAAAATACAACTCATTGCCATATTATTCTCTTGGCTTCCATTCTCCTGTTTGCTTCCCACTTCTCTGGTTAATTCCTTTAAGGCTCCTTCTTCAGCTTCCCTTCCTCCACCTACCCCTCCAGTGTTAGCATTTTCAAGCTCAGCTTGGGACCCTGCCCATCCATGCCTCAGGCCTCAAATACCACTTACTCATGAGCACCCCTTGGCTTCCTTTGGAGATGAGTTCCTGACTGCCTTATAGTGTATGTTAGCCATACACACATAAGCCACACAAACAGACATGTCCACATATAAGTCCTGGTCAATTAAAACATTTATCAATGTGTGATTATTAACACCGGTGATAAGCTGTGCAATCAATGTTTATGTCTCCCCAAAATTCCTATGTTTAAATCCTAACCCCCAACAGTAGGAGGCGGGACCCTGGGGAGGTGACTAGGCTATGAGGGTGGAGCCTTCATAAATGTGATTAGCTCCCCTACAAAAGCACCCCCAGAGAGTGCTCGCTCTTTGTGCTATGTGAGGATACAAGACGACAGCAGTCTGCAACCCAGAAGAGAATCCTCACCAGAACATGCTGGAACCCTGATCTCAGGTTTCCAATCTCCAGAACTGAGAAATATTAATACATTTCTGTGGTTTATGAGCCACCCATTCTATAGAACTTTGTTATAGCAGTCCCAGCTAAGACAAACTTATTAACAATCATCTCCATGACCAAACTGTAAGGTCCATGAAGGCAAAGATGGTCAACTGCGCTTTGTTCACCGTATCCAACTACTGTGTGTCAAATGAATAAACAACTCTGTGACTGCTACTCTTCTTAAAAGTCTCCAGTGGATCCCACTATCTAGCGAAATTGCAACCCCTGAACAGGGCATGCAAGGTGCTTCACACGCTATGCTCTTCCTCATCTTTCTGGACTCATCTCCAGCCATGTTCCATGCCTACCTTACTCTCAAATCACACTGCATTGCTCAGAGTTCCACGATTAAACCTGTATTTTCAGGCAAGACGTCTTTCTGTGTGCTCCTTCTTCTGCCTGCACCTGCCTTCTCCATCCAACAGTCTATCTGGAACCTACCTAATTTTCAGATAAGGCTCAGCTCCAAAGTCACCTCTTCAACGTTACGTGGCTTGGTCTTACTCCATGCACCCCACCACCCCTCCTGCTTCTCCGCCAGCACAATTCATTGCTCCAATGTCTGTGTATCTCTAGCACTACACGCCAACATACGTAATTATAATATTAGAATTATTTACGTATGTGTCTGCTTCCCCAACTCACTGTGACTTTGAATGTCCCCACCCTTGACCTGACACATGGGAGGGGTTCCGTTACTGTTAGCTGAAATGAACTGAAATGAATACATTACACATTTTAAATGGTTCAGGAACCCATCAGGCACAGACATAAATTCGGAAGGTATCTTTTAAATAGGTACCATAAAACAAAGAAGCTGTATATTCTGATATTAAATTATATTGAAAGCACATATTCACATTAAAATAACTCATGAAGATCAGATCAGCCTAAGGAACAGTAAAGCAGGGATAATAAAGATTCATTTGGTAGTAAGGGATCGCCAGACTTCAAGTAGTGTGAAGGGGTTCTGTCAACGCTAAAGCACTATGTAACTTTTAAGAGCTCTTCACCATTATCTGCAAACAAAGTGGTGACTATGCAGAAAAGATTTTTTTTTCTCTACCGTGGGTTCATCCCAAACCACTTCCAAACCAGGAAGATGGTCAACAAGGCAAATGACTCAGAGAAAATAAACAGCTCCCTTAGGTGCAGAAGCAGAAGCGGAATGAGGTTGGGCCTCATCACCTCCCTGGCTGTTCCCTTTCTCCAGCCAGTTCATGACGCTCAAGGCAGAAACACAAAGCAGACTCAGCAGACAGATTTTTCCAGGACCAATTCCAAGGCGGCCATGCCTGCTGCGTCCCCTTTGTCCTCAACAGGAGCTACACCCGTACCTCCCCTGGCCCACAGGGGAAGGAAAGCAAATGCAACTCAGTTGTTGTAGTAAGACCCCGCCTGCCAAGGACGGTGCCAAGTGCAGAGTCCCAGTACAACAGGGCGATGCATTCGTGCCCTGGCCAAACCTAAAACGTCTAGGGAATCAAGAAGTGGTAGGGAGAACATATGTTCTGGAGACAGCCTGATAGGGTGTGGCCGTGTCCCCACCCAATCTCATTTTAAATTGTAGCTCCCAAATTCCCAGGTGTTGTGGGAGGTTCCCACTGGGAGGTAACTGAATCATGGGGTCTTTCCCATGCTGTTCTCATGATAGTGAATAAGCCCCATGAGATCTGATGGTATAAAGGGGATTTCCCCCACACAAGTTCTCTCTTGCCTGCTGCCATGTAAGACGTATCTTCCATCTTCCACCATGATTGAGAGGCCTCCCAGCCACATCAAACTGTAAGGCCACTAAACTTCTTTTTCTTTATAAATTACCCAGTCTCAGGTATGTGTCTATCAGCAGTGTGAAAACAGACGAATGCACAGACCAGTATGAGCTCAAATCCCAGCAGTGGCAGAAGCAATCCCTGGCGGGAGAAGTTGACAAAGCGGTTATTCTAGGAAGGAGAGCTGTGGTAGAGATTGGCACCTAGGACACGGTGGTTACATGGGTGTGTTCACTTTGTGGAAGTTCATCTATTTACTTATTTACCTCTCTCAGCTTTTATTGTCTCATCTCAGAAAAAAAAAAAAAAAACTATATCCTACAGTGTTGTCCTAGAGTTAATATATGTGAAATAATAAAATATTAAATGACAAATTAAATGATATATTACATAATAGTTTACGTGTGGAAAAAGAAATAAAGTATATTAAAAAGAGATTGACTTAAGACTTGGCACAGCACACGGATTCCAGCACTGATAGTGGCATCACCAAGTTCTCATGCTAGGCGCTCTGCCCTAGGAGACACAAGCCATGTTCCTCTCCAGTTGGTTCATGTAGCACAAACTGATGCCCATGTCCTCTAGGCAACACTGTGGCTTGGGAAGGAAACACAGGTGGTATCCCCAAAACTCTCTAGACAAATGCTGTATAACAGTCCAGAGATGGGTTAGTTTCAGCCGGGCATGGTGACTCATGCTTGTAATCACAGCACTTTGGGAAGCCGAGGCAGGCAAACCACCTGAGGTCAGGAGTTCGAGACCAGCCTGGCCAACATGGTGAAACCCTGTCTCTACTAAAATTATAGAAATTAGCTGGGCATGGTGCTGGGTGCCTGTAATCCCAGCTACTTGAGAGGCTGAGGCAGGAGAATTGCTTTAACTGGGGAGGAAGAGGTTGTAGTGAGCCAAGACCATGCCACTGCAGTTCACTCTGGGCAACAGAGTAAGAGGGAGGGAGAGAGGGAGGGAGGGAGGGAGGGAAGGGGTTAGTTTCATACGGCAGCAAATAGTAATCTTCCCCTCCTCCTCTCAGCCATGTAATGGAACTCTTATCCGTGAAGTAAAGAGGGGAGCAATTGACACAGAATCATGACATCATGGTACTGAACAGAACTTGTGTTCAAACTGCTGCAAACCCAGCCTTTTGCAGGTGGGAAATCTGACACACGGAGAAGCTGCACGACCTGTCCAAACTCACACTGCTAGGAGGACCTTGATTTCCTGACTCCAGTCCAGAGCTCTTTCCACAAACAGGAAACAATGCTGAGATTTTTAAAAATTTTACATTGAGTTCATCCAAGGGGAACTGTGAAACAATCTCGACTTCTACAATATTGGTAACCAGAAGGGTAAACCAAGAGAAGCATCTTTTGCTGGCATCTCTCCTTCTTGGTCTGATGGTAGAGCCCCTGCTACCATAATACTGCTGTGGTGGCGGAGTCAGACCCTGTCTGTAAACCACGTGCCTCTGCCACGGCCAGACTACTCCATTCCTGGACACTGGAACGGAACACCGTGAACCTGAACACAGTGAACCTAGGCCCAAAATGAAACAAGCGTGTGTATAAAGTTCCTGACACTCTGAAAAATGGACCACACCCCATCAGCATCACACAAGTATGGAAAGAATGGACAAATTACAATCTGTAAGGAAGTCGAAAATGTGCTGTATAGTAGCACCAAAATTATTATTCATCATTTACTACTTAATTGCCCCCAAAATCAAGTTCTGGAAAAGCCAAGCATTTTCATCCGCTAGTTAAAAAATAAAAGGTTTTATAATCATTTTGTCATCATATGAAACATTTCCAAAACCCATTCTTTCCAAATTAGAAAAATAAATTTCCTATTTCCTTTCTGGAAGAGAAGTGACACTATCCCCTTCAAGCAGGACAATGAGAAGAGAGACGGTTAGAATGCAAATTTTCAGAGCTCCTTTGGATACTATGTTGAATGAATATAAAATGTAAAAGCATGAAAAAATATTCTCCCTGGGAAACCAAAAATTTGTTATAAGTAACTACAAGATCATACAGTGAAAAGTTAAATTTCAACATTTTTAAGAAGGAAAGCTATTGTACTAACAGTGATTAATCAAAAAGCTTTCCGAAGCTGAAATAACACGCCTACTTTTCAGAGAGGCCGTCAGCATCCATAAAAGGACAAATATCTTGGGGCCAGGCGTGGTGGCTCATGCCTGTAATCCCAGCACTTTGGGAATTCAAGACAGGCAGATCACGAGGTCAGGAGGTCAAGACCATCCTGGCTGACACTGTGAAACCCCAACACTATTAAAACCGTAAAAAAGGGCCAGGCGCGGTGGCTCACGCCTGTAATCCCAGCACTTTGGGAGGCCGAGGCGTGTGGATCACGAGGTCAAGAGATCGAGACCATCCTGGTCAGCATGGTGAAACCCCGTCTCTACTAAAAATACAAAAAATTAGCTGGACATGGTGGCGTGTGCCTGTAATCCCAGTTACTCAGGATGTTGAGGCAGGAGAATTGCCTGAACCCAGGAGGCGGAGGTTGCGGTGAGCCGAGATCATGCCATTGCACTCCAGCCTGGGTAACAAGAGCAAAACCCCGTCACAAAAAAAAAAAAAAAAAAAAAAAAAAATAAAAAAAACTGTAAAAAATTAGCCGGGCATAGTGGCATGCACCTGTAGTCCCAACTACTCAGGAGGCTGAGGCAGGAGAATCCCTTGAACCCAGGAGGTGGGATTGTAGTGAGCCAAGATTGTGCCACTGCACTCCAGCCTGGGTGACAGAGCAAGACTGACTCAGAAAGAAAAAAAAAAAAAGGCAGAGAGGGGGGCAAATATCTTTTAAAAGTAATTCAGTCATTCATTCCATAAATATTTACTGAGTTCTGACTTGTGCCAGGTATTGTTTCTGGCTTGGAAGATATAACAGTGAACAAGAGAGAGAAAAATCTGTTTTCATAGAACTTACACTGCAGTGTTCCTGAAAGGCAACGTGAATCCTGAGTTTTCAGAAAGACCATGTGAAACAGAGACCATGCAAAACAGACACCCAGGCATCTCAGCTGATTATCTAAGCATGCTGCCTCCAAGGTAGACTTAAACTACTTCCGTACTTTGAAATCAAAACATCATAGTAAAAATATTTCTTAACAGTTTTATTGTATATATAGAAAGTATACAATTTAGCACGATTTGAGATATATAGATAACCGGCAAACTATCACCAGATTCAAGAGAGTGGAGCTATCCATTACCCCCGAGAAGTTTCCTCATGCCTCTGTGTGAATCCTTCCACAGCTCCCTGCATCATCCCAGTTAACTTGCGAGCTTTTGTCACTATAGATTAGTTTGCATTCTCTAAAGTAGGATTTGTGCGGCTTCCTTCACCCAGCACGTTTGTTCTGAGACTCGTCCACGTCACTGTGTATCCCGATCTGGCACTGTTTTTATTGTGTTGAACACCTGAGGTGCTTCCAGTTTCGGGCTGTCACAAATACAGCAGGCGAGCTCTGACACAGTCTCTTTCACCTGAGGCCCAACTTGCATTGATCTTTTTCATAAAGCCTTCTCTGAAGACGCCAGCCTTTGGGGCTCCCCATCCCTCCTGATATTCTAAATAAACTAAGATATACCACTTGCAGAAAATGGGGAAGGTACATCTTTATACTGGAAATATATTTCAAAGATCACAAAAAAATCTCACCTTGCATTGTTCATCCCCTATATCTTACCTGTGAATATTGGATGCACTTGCAGTGGCCATGATGGCATAGCACAGTAACACGAGCACAAAAAGATGCACAGAGTACCTTTAAGACATAACAGGTGGGGGAGGAAGGAATATATTTTATATCAACACACCTATTGGTTGCCCAAACTGTGAGTCTATCACTACCCCCACCAAAACCACAAATGATCAATGATCAGTGACTCATGTATATGTAAGAGAAAATAAACCAAGTATTTTCTGCTATGTAACTAAGATGCTGTATCTTACAATGACACAAGGAAGTCATAACACAGTTTGTCAACCGCAGGGCTAATTATGTCAGGAATCCGTAAGTGGAATGCTTACACTTTTTTCACATATGCAACTGACAGTACAGAGAGATGAGTTCTTTCTTTAAGACTTTATTTTTTAAGCCGGGCTTCTCCAGATACCAAGACTTCTACCTGGTGGATAATTTAAAATACTCATCCTTTCTTAGGTATTTGTTGAAGGATTAGGAGCAGTATTCTAGTATAGTACCCTGAACAGATTCACAGAATCTTTGAAGGTGTACTTCTAAAAATGCTGGTCTCTAAAACTTCTCCCCGAACACCTGTTAGGGTATTTTCCCAGCTTACTAATAAAGGAAAGTATAATTTACTAGCTTTCTCTGTTAAAGAATGATTCACATTCCCTAAAATCAGCAACGAAACCCATTGTTCTACTCTGGTGAAACTGCAGGACTCACACCAACGTCTCTAGCAGTGATGCAAGAAATACACCAACATCTAGGATAGTTAGGAAAGGTTTCTTTTGGGAAAATTTAACCATACAGCATCCTATTTACATGACTGAGAGGGATCTATAGAAGCACAGTTTTAAGAAAAGGGCTGGTCATGGTGGCTCATGCCTATAATCCCAGCACTCTGGGAGGCCGAGGAGGGCAGATCATGAGGTCAAGAGTTTGAGACCAGCCTGACCAACATAGTGAAACCCCATCTCTACTAAAAATACAAAAATTAGCCAGGCTTAGTGGTGTGTGCCTGTAGTCCCAGCTACTCAGGAGGCTGAGGCAGGAGAATCGCTTAAACCCGGGAGGCAGAGGTTGCAGTGAGCAGAGATGGCACCACTGCACTCCAGCCTGGGTGACAGAGTGAGACTCCATCTCAAAAAAAAAAAAAAAGAAAAACAAAAAGAGAAAATGAACTCTACTGACTTCCAATTCCAATGGATGGTCAGTTTATTGGCTTTTACAGTAAGTGGAGATTCCAGGTTCTTAGAGTAAAGGAAGATTCCTGCACTGACTTCATCATCTTACTATAAGGTATTTAAAATATAACATTTTACAATACATATTTTATAATACCATCTATTTCTTGCTTTAGGCACAATATTCTCAAGAGGAAGACCACTGAGGTTTTTCCAAGGAAATTTGGTGTCTACCTTACATCACTAGACAGGCTTGGCTTTGAACGTTGAATGCAGAGCTCTGTCACTCTTTTAGATCTTCAGTGTCACCTGGAATTTGAGGAATGCTCTTGTTCCTCAACGTTGCCACAAAACATCCAAATGACCAATATTAGGCTGCATGAGGCTCGTACTCACCAGCCGAAACAGAAGATGACAAAATAGATGCCAAAAATGGTGGCAACCACGTGCCGGACATCAGAGCTGGTTTTACCAGGACGTAAGTAGATGCGAAACCAGAAAGCAGCAAACAAAGCAACGAGCTGGCATGCCACGAAATTCACCTATGGTGGGGGCGGGGAGAGAAAATAAAAATCGTTATTGTTTCACCTATATGTGAATTTGCTCGTTTTTTTGTTTTTGTTTTTGTTTTTGTTTTTGTTTTTTACAGATTTCCACATCAAGATGCTTCTCAGGCTTGGCTTTGTTCTTTCTCCCCAGTAGACTGTTTGGAGGAGGAAATGAATATAACAGAGCAAGATAACGATACCCTTGTGTGGTATAAAAAGTGGCAAACTCAACAGTTTCTTGTCTAACCTTTAAGCCTAGCCAAGGTTGATTTCCCACCCACAAGCAGGGGGTTCCTCATGGAAACAGCCTAAGCTAACTGTGAGCTCTGTTTACTGGGTCTCTTTTCTCACTCCCAGTAGGACTCTAAGACAAAGAAGGTATTCTTTTAGAGATGCAAAGTTTAACAGAAGAGCTCCCTTATTTGGTACCTAGCAAATCAAACTGTTCTCCAAAGGGATCACCAGTTGTTTTCTGACTCTAAGAATGACTCACATTCCCTAAGACAGGTACTAAACCCATCGTTCTGCTCTAGCAAAATCCAGAACTTCCATCAATGTCTCATTCTAAATTGGCATCCAATAAACAAGAGTATTCCTCAAATTCCAGGTGACACTGAAGATCTAAAAGTGTGACAGAGCTCTGCATTCAACGTCCAAAGCCAAGCCTGTCTAGTGATGCAAGGTAGACACCAAATTTCCTTAGAAAAACCTCAGTGGTCTACCTTTTGAGAATATTGTGCCTAAAACATTTGAAAATGTCCTGAAATCTACAGAAAAGGTCAGCTGATTCTAAAAAACAAAAAACAAACATGAACCTTTGCAGTTTAAATTTACCCACAAACATGTACCTTTGCAGTTTAAATTTACCCAAATCAAATTCTAAATACAGTAAGTGATTTAACCATTCATTTAAACCAGAAAGGTAAAACTTAGACTCAGACGTTGGAGTGGAGGGAGCAGACAGAAGCTTAATTAGTGCTCATTTTGCTTGCCCAATAAAAAACAACAATACTTTAGACCCTTTATAACTCATAGAAAATGTTGTTTTAAAAAAATTCTTGTTTTTGTTTTGTTTTGAGACAGTCTCACTGTCATCCAGGCTGGAGTGCAGGGGTGTGATCTCCATTCACTGCAACCTCCACCTCCTGGGTTCAAGCAATTTTTCTGCCTCAGCCTCCTGAGTAGCTGGGACTACAGGTGTGTGCCACTGCACATGGCTCATTTTTTTTTTTTTTAATTTCTAATAGAGATGGGGTTTCACCATATTGGCCAGGCTGGTCTCGAACTCCTGACGTCAGGTGATCCACCCACCTTGGCCTCCCAAAGTGCTGGGATTACAGGTGTGAGCCATCACACCCAGCACTTGTTTTGGTTTTTTAAAAGTTGACTATAGGCCAGGTGCAGTGGCTCACACCTGTAATCCCAGCACTTTGGGAGGCCAAGGCGGGCAGATCACCTGAGGTCAGGAGTTCGAGACCAGCCTGGCCAACACGGGGAAACCCTGTCTCTACTAAAAATACAAAAATTAGCCAGGCTTGGTGGTGGGTGCCTGTAATCCAAGCTACTCAGGAGGCTGAGGCAGGAGAATCACTTGAAGCTGGGAGGCAGAGGTTGCAGTGAGCCGAGATTGTGCCACTGCACTTCAGCCTGGGCAACAAAATGAGACTTCATTTCAAAAAACAAAAATTAGTAATAATAAAATAAAACATAAATAAATAATAAAATAATAGTTGACCATATTGAGTTTCACCTTTCCAAAAACCTGTTCTCACCACTGCCCATCTTCACTTTCTACCTTGAAAGACAAAGAAGTGACTTGCAAACCTATCCTGCAGGATTTGGTCATAACTTTTCATCTAGGCTGAATGAACAGCCAACGAAAACACACTAACGCAAATTATATACAGAAAAAAGATCACCTTAGTAAGGTTCAAAATGTAAAGGAATTGGCAACTGGAAAGTCCAAAAGTTATTATCATAGGTGACAGATGACTTATAACAGCTTATTTTTTCATATGTAATAGAGATGGGATTTCACCATGTTAGACTGGCTGGTTGCAAACTTCTGACCTCAGGTGATCTACCCACCTTAGCCTCACAAAGTGCTGGGATTACAGGCAAGCACCACCACGCCTGGTCCACAATTTTTTTAAAAAAGGTCCAGGCTGGAATGTGATATGAATTTCTTTTTTTTTTTTTTTGAGACGGAGTTTCACTCATGTTACCCAGGCTGGAATGCAATGGCGCGATCTGGGCTCACCGCAACCTCCGCCTCCTGGGTTCAGGCAATTCTCCTGCCTCAGCCTCCTCAGTAGCTGGGATTACAGGCACGCACCACCATGCCCAGCTAATTTTTTGTATTTTTGGTAGAGACGGGGTTTCACCATGTTGACCAGGATGGTCTCGATCTCTTGACCTCGTGATCCACCCGCCTTGGCCTCCCAAAGTGCTGGGATTACAGGCTTGAGCCACCGCGCCCAGCCGTGATATGAATTTCTTTGTGTTGGTTGGCTCTTATCTACACTGGTGGATGGTGGAGAATATAACCATCTCTGCAGCCAAGCGCAGGTGGCTCCCATCACAATTCATACAGGCACAGAGTTCAATTTTTTTCCTTTCCTCTATAAAGGGTCAACAGAATCAGAGGCCTGATGCAGATTGTGCACAGAATAAATGCATTAGCTGGTAACTACTGCTGAGCTGTTAAGAACTTGCTTCTCCAGCCTCCTTCCTGCTTGCCTTCTACCATCCCCTTTTCCACCCAGCATTCAGACAGCAGCCTAAGTCTTCTGTGCCCTTTCTTCTACAGGAGAGGCAATCTGGTCCACTACAAATAATCAGTCTCTGCGTTGACAGCTCCTAAGCCACATTCTTTGGTTTATTTTGATGTGTATGGGATTTTTTTGTTTTGTTTTGTTTTTTGAGACAGGATCTCGCTCCGTCACCCAGGCTGGAGTGCAGTGGTGTGCTCTAGGCTCACTGCAGCCTCAACCTCCCAGGCTCAACCCATCCTACCACCTAAGCCTCTGGAATAGCTGGGACTACAGGCATGCACCACCATGCCCAGCTAGTTTTTTTATTTTTATTTTTATTTTTATTTTTTTTTTAGTTTTGCAGAGACAGATTTCACCATGTTGCCCAGGCTGGCCTTGAACTCCTGGGCTCAAGCAATCTGCCCACCTTGGTCTCCCAGTGTGCTGAGATTACAGGCATGAGCCACCACACCTGGCCTCTAAATTGAGTTTTATAAACCTGAAGTAGAGACAAATCTGAAATTCCAGAAATTGGGGGAAAATCTTTTTTTCTTTTTAATTCCAAAATTTGTTTTCCTGAATCAAAAGCAAAGCTGAAGAAGTGAACACAAAGACTTTCTACCGTAATTATGGAGGGAAGGAAAGCTCTGGATGACGGAAGGGCTACTTTTCTCCACAAAAGGGGATAGCAAGCTTGGTCAACGGGCTGGAGGAGGATGTCTCCAGTTTCAGTGGGAACAGAACGCGCCCTTAGATAACATGTGTGAAGACTCACGTGACATAGGAGCACAAAGGCGCTAAAACCATAGAAACTGATGGGCTCCCTCAAGAAGTCTGGGACAATGGAGGGATCCCAGTGGAAGAGACAGTTGTCTGGCTCCTCAGAGTGCAGCCAAGGGAAGTGGCCAGCACTGCAGGAAAGTGCTGCTTCTGAGAGGCTGAGCGGCTGTCGAGGTGCACAGACCTGGCGCACAGACCTCCTAGTTCCCTCCCAGGCTCTGGGAACAGCAGAGGGGCAGGATGACAGCTGGCAGACCTGAGAGGGTCTTGAAGTTGGACGGAGGAGACCATCAAGTGTGAACCAGCCACTTGTAGCCATGGAAGTCGCTGCAGGGAGCAGCAGATACAGCAACAAGAGGCCAACACCAGGACCACAAGGACGAGCTCCACTGGAGCAGAGGCCAGCAAGGCCCCAGTGGCAGGACCGGCTGCCCTCACCAAGGCCAGGAAGCACTGTCAACTCCTCAGGGCTTCGATCCTCCCCAGGTGAAGGGATGCGCAAGCCTTCAATATAACCAGCCCTACACTGGAATGGGTTGCCTAAAACTGCCCATGTAGCATGAAAGCCACATTAAGTTTATCAGAGAGAAACTTAAAAGTTACTGTTGGCATACTTGTCTGTGGCTGTACTTTTCAAACCCACTATTACTGCCCCATGGGAAATATGCACAAAAATTTTGTATGAAAAATATTCATTTCAGTGTGATTCCAAGTAGCAAAAAGAAGGAGGAATGTAAAAGTTCAACAATTAGTAAAGACACTGGTTAACACATGAAGCAAATAAAGGATATGCCCTGCATCACTGTCCTTTTTTGACGTGACATGGTAGTGTTTGCTATAAGCCGTAACTTCTGACTGATTCTTCGAAATTCATTCATTGGGTACTACAAAGGTAATGCTGAAAAAATATTGAGGCATTACTGCAAGACAGCATGATGTAAAAGCAACCTAAATAGAGGAAAACAGAAGGATGGTAATCAATGGCAAAGCCATTCAATAGAAAACGATGCCATCATTAAAAACAGGCATTATAGGCTGGGCACAATGGCTCATGCCTACAATCCCAGTACTCTGGGGGGCTGAGACGAGAGGATTGCTTGAGACCAGGAGTTTGAGAACAGCCTGAACCA
Source organism: Sapajus apella (assembly GCF_009761245.1). NCBI lineage: Eukaryota > Metazoa > Chordata > Mammalia > Primates > Cebidae > Sapajus > Sapajus apella. Next base: position 4,836,478 of record NW_022437003.1, on the reverse strand, counting down.
CACAGCAAGAACCCCATCCCTACAAAAAAACAAAAAATTAGCTGGGTGTGATGGTGAGCACCTGTAATCCTAGTTACTCAGGAGGCAGGAGGATTGCTTGAGCCTGCAGTTCAACGTAATGGAGAGCTATGATCACACCACTGCACTCCAGCCTTGATAACAGAGCGAGACCCTTGTTTCTTTAATTTAAAAAATGAGCAACCTTTAAAGTACCCGTCATAAAATGAAAAACATCTGACGTAACTAATGAATAAGATAATATAAAATTACATGTATATTTATGACTATGTAAAAAAGAGGTAGCATATAGAAAATGGCAAAAATAACACGTAAAATGGAATACAACTATGACGTCAGGATGGCAGGAATCTAGGCAAATTTTTTTGTAAATTATTTTCGTAATTTGGAAAGGTAAAAATACATGTAGAATTGCTTACAGATTCCCTGCACAACATACTCACACTTACATACACACAAGTGTGATACTCTAAGAAACTCATAATGCTTACAACTGGTATCCCCCAAAAATCCTTATTTAATTCCATTACTCTATCCTCAGTGTTGCAATTATTAGCACCTCCAACTCAAGTTTAGGTAGAAGTTGGGCATACATGGAGGACTTTACATTGTAAAAAAAAAAAAAAAAAAAAAAAAACAAAAAACAAAAAAAACTCATCTTAAAGAAAAAAACACACTTTTTATAGACAGCAAAAGAAACAATGTGTGACAGTTAACAGTAACAAAAGTAACAGTCAAGAGTAACAACGTGGATGGCTAAAGAAAACTAAAATATGTGCTGGGTATGGTGGCTCATGTCTGTAATCCTAGCACTCTGGGAGGCGGAGGCAGGTGGATCACCCGAGGTCAGGAGTTTTAGCCAGCTTGGCCAACATGGTGAAACCCAGTCTCTGCTAAAAACACAAAAATTAGCCAGGCATGGTGGGACATGCCTGTAATCCCAGCTACTCGAAAGGACGAGGCAGGAGAATCACTGGAACCCGGCAGGCAGAGGTTGCAACGAGCTGAGATCGCATCACTGCACTCCAGCCTGGGAGACAGAGCAAGACTCAGCCTCAAAAAAAAAAAAAAAAAGAAAGAAAGAAAGTGAAAATATGTGCCACGATTACTGGCCTAAAAACAACCACATTAACCAACAGAATAAGACAGAGACCACAAATGAGCCCACACTTCTGTGCCCACTGACTTTTGACAAAGGTACAAAGAATGCACAATGTGAAGAGGATGGTCTCTTCAATAAATTGTGTCAGGAAAGCTGTATAACCACATACAGAAGAACGAAAATGGACTTTTATCTCATCCCTTACACAAGAATCGACTGAAATCCAAGACCTGAAAGTATACAACAGCTAGAAGAAAACATAGGGGAAAATTACATGACACTGGCCTGGCCAGTGATCCCTCAGATTTAACCCCAAAAGCACAGGCAACAAAAGCAAAAACAGGCAAATGAAAGTGCCCCAAACTAAGAAGCTTCTGTGCAACAAAGGAAAAAATCAACAGAGGAAAGAGACAACCCACAGATTGGGAGGAAAGATTTGCAAATCATCAGGGGCTCATATTCGAAATACACAAAGAACTCCAACTGCTTAGTAACAAGAAAATAAATAATTCTAATTACCAGTGGGCAAAAGATCTCAATAGACCTTTCTCAAAAGATGACATACAAATGGCCAGCAGATATGTGAAGGAATGCTCAACATCTCTAATCATCAGAGACATATAAAACCAAAACCACGATGAGACGTCACCTCACATGTGTTAGAATGGCGATTATCCAAAAGATAACAAGTGCTTGCAGAGCTTGTGGAGGAAAGGAAGTCCACACTGTCAGCAGAAATGCCAATCAGTACAGCCATTATGGAAAAGAGTATGGAAGTTCCTCAAAACACTAAAACTAGAATTGCCATATGATCCAGCAATCACGCTTTTGGGTATGCGCCCAAAGAAACTGAAATCAGTATGTTGAAGAAATATCTGCACTCCACGCTCACTCCAAGGCTATAGCCAGATATGGAAGCAACCTCAGTGCCATCAAGGGATGAATGGATTTTTTAAATGCAGTGTAGATGCACAACGGAATACTATTCAGCCTTTAAAATGCAGGAAGTTGTCATTTGCAGCAACATGAATACACCTAGAAGATACTGTGTTAACCGCAAATTCTCACTCATAAGTGGGTGTTGAACAATGAGAACATATGGACGCAGGGAGGGGAACATCACACAGTAGGGCCTGTCGGGGGGTGAGGGGCTACGGGAGGGATCGCAGGGGGTGGGAGGATAGGGAGGGATAGCATTAGGAGAAATACCTAATGTAGATGACGGGGTGATGGATGCAGCAAACCACTATGGCACGTGTATACCCATGTAACAAACCTGCATGCTCTGCACATGTACCCCAGAATTTAAAGTATAATTTAAAAAATAAAATAATAAAAAGGGAGATATTGTGTTCTTCCTTTCAGGCACAGAGAGATAAATATATTTGGAATCTAAAAGGTCAAAAAAGGAGAGAGTTTAACAGTGGTTATGAGATGCTGGGGGTGGGAGGAGGTAGAGGAAAAAGGGGAGACACTGATCAATGGGAACAAAGTTACTGTTTGAGGTGATAGGTTATGTTAATTAGCCTGATTTCATCATTTTGCAACATACACATGTATCAAAACATCACATTGTACCCTATAAATATATACATTATCTGTCAGTTAAAAGTAAAATAAAACTTATGAAACATATTTATCATGATGTTCCTTAATAAACCCTTCGCGTTTAAAAGGAACATGCACAAAGTTCACTTTTCTACTGATCCACTCCCTCCAAAGCAGCAAACAAAGTGGCACGCTCGTTCATGACATCCAGCAATGTGCTCTCAACAATTAAAGCACTGTGTGGGCCTTTATGCATGAAGGGACAGTAGAGCCCAGCTATTTTGATGAGATTCTTACAAACAAGCAAGACTGACATAACTCGGCTTCAGCAAAAGCTCAATTTCCACAGCTCTTGCAAGATTTCAAAGTCACGGCAAGGAAACAAAACACATGTCCAAGTGCTTGACTTCTTATTTCATCAAACTGTGCTGCAACTTTCAAACGCAAGCCTTAAATCCACTCTAATCTGCTGCTAGAAGGACATTATTTGGGGATTTCTATTCCATGGCCTTCAGGCTCTTCCAAAAAAACAACACACTTTGCCAGGAGTTAAAAACATTGCCTTTCTCCTAACCAAGAGACGTAAACGGGCTATTTTTAACAAATAGCAAATATTAACGGTCCAAAAGTATTTCCCCTACTGCAGTGGTTTACCAGTGACTCCCCAGTGAGCAGCAGGCCACTGTCCAGGCCTGGAATGTCCAGTATACCCAACTAAAAAGTTTCTGTACAACAAAGGAAAAAATTAACAGAGTGAAGAGACAACCCACAATTGAGAGAAAATATTTGCAAATCACAGGGGCTAATATTCAAAATATGCAAAGAACTCCAACTGCTTAATTACAAGAAAATAAACACTCGGCAACACTGCCTTACATGCTCCAAGGCAAAACCAATCTAGTTAAACAATTCCTTATTTAATGCCAAGCCATTCCTCCACCACGGACTCTTTTGCATTGCCTCCTCCAAATAAAAGTAGCTGGGAAAGAGTACTAAAAACACGATTCCTTCCTGTACCATAGAACAAAATGGGGCTGTAGGATACTCTTGAGTTACTTTACACTTTCAAAGGGATCCTTTGTTACACGTTCATCCCAACACTCCTCAGAATGTTAGCAGGAAGTATGTTAAAATCTCTAAAGAGATTTTAACATACTTCTTCCAAGTTTGTGGATAAGCAAATATTATTTAAGATTGATAATTGGCTGGGCGTTGTGACTCACACCTGTAATCCCAGCACTTTGGGAGGCCAAGGCAGGCAGGTCAGGAGGTCAGGCGATTGAGACCAATTCGGCCAACATGGGGAAACCCCATCTCTACTAAAAATACAAAAATTAGCTGGGTGTGGTGGTGCGTTCCTGCTACCCAGCTACTCAGGAAGTTGAGGCAGGAGAATCACTTGAATCAGGGAGTGGAAGGTTGCAGTGAGCCGAGATCACACCACTACACTCCAGCCTGGTGACAGAACAAAACTCCATCTCAAAAAAAAAAAAAAGAAAAAGGAAAAAGAGATTGATAACCAATATATAAAATTTTAGCCCAAAAAACAAACAAAAATAAACATCGAACTCAAGGGTCCCCAGTCGCCCGGCCACAGACCAATACTGTTCCACAGCCTGTTAGGAACTTGGCCACTCAGAATTTGAGTGTAGGTGGCCCAGAGAAGCTTTATCTGTATTTACAGCCACTCCCCATCACCTGCGTTACCACCTGAACTCCACCTCCTGTCAGATAGGAGCGGCATTAGATTCTCACAGGAGCGTAAGCCCTATGGTGACCCGCACATGCCAGAGATGTAGGCTGCACATACCTTATGAGAATCTAATGCCTGATGATGTCACCGTCTCCCATGAACCCCAGATGGGACCATCTAGTTATAGGAAAACAAACTCGGGGTTCCCTCTGATTCTACATTATGGTAAGTTGTATAATTATTTCATTATATATTACAAAGTAATAACAGAAATAAAGTGTGCAGTAAATGTAATGAGCTTGAATGATTCTGAAACCATCCCCATCCCCACTCCATGGAAAAACTGTCTTTCACGAAACCAGTCCCAGGTGCCAGAAAGGTTGGGGACCGCTGCTCTAATTGATAGTCTGTCAATCATAACAATAAATGCCATCTATGCAGTGCCTACCATGTGTTGGGCACAGTGATAACCCTTCCATAAATGACCCCACTGAAGCCTTACCACACCTTAGAAAGTGGTTCACTAGCACTTTACACAGGAGGAAAATGAATAAAAGGTTAAGTGCATCGCGCAAGCCACCAAGTCAGGCAGTAGTAGAGCCAGGGTTTCAAACGCAGGCTGAGTTCCCTCATGGTATATCCCCCTGCTTCACTTGAAATCCCAGCATTCTCCCCAGAAATAACCGCGCTCAGGGAGAATTCGGTAGCAGCCTGTATTAATTTTCTAGGGCTGCCATGACAAAGTAGCAAAAACTGGAGGGTTGGTGTGGGGCAACTTAAACAACAGAAATGTATCTTCTCACAGTTCAGGAGGCTGGAATCTGAGATCAAGGGTGTCAGCAGGCTTTCTTTCTCTTCTTTTTTCTTTTCTTTTTTCGAGACAGAATTTCACTCTTGTCACCCAAGCTAGACTGTAATGGCACGATCTCGGCTCACTGCAACCTCTGCCACCCAGGTTCAAGCAGTCCTCCTGCCTCAGCCTCCTGACTAGCTGAAATTACAGGCACCCACCACCATCCCCAGCTAATTTTTGTATTTTTAGTAGAGATGGGGTTTCATCATGTTGGCCAGGCTGGTCTTCAACTCCCAATCTTAGGTGATCTGCCCACCTCGGCCTCCGAAAGTGCTGGGATTAGAGGTGTGAGCCACCGCACCTGGCCCGCAGGGGTAGTTCCTTCTGAGACCTCTGTCCTTGGCTCCAGATGCCCGTCTTCTCGCTGTGTCTTCCCTGTGTGTGTGTGTCTGTGTCCTAATCTCTTCTTACAAGGATGCCAGTCATGTTGGATTAGGACCCACTGTAATGACTTTAACTACTGAGCTATTAGTAATAATTTAATGGCTGCTTTGAAAGCTGTGTGTCAAATGCAGCCACATTCTGATGCAATCTGGGTTTTCGATTTCAACATTTAAATAATTGGGGAACACATCTGGCCCACAACACTGACCAATAAAAATCCTCTACTCAAACCCATACAATGAAACAGACTTCATTTTCTTTGCACCTACAGCCAGGAAGCAGTTAAGACTCAGAGCAAAGGCTACGTGGGATGCTGGGTACCTCGTAGCCTCCTATCTGCCTGGAGGTGCTTCAGCCACTACAAACAGCACCAGAGAGGGTTCTCCCAGCTCCTGTGTGTGTCAGAAGCTCGTTAACCCATAATGGGTACAATGAGCTTATACATGTTGAGAAAGTTCATTATCCTCTGACCTGTTTTAAACATACAAATTTTAAAGCAATAGTAATCAGTATTTATTAAACACATATTATGTGCGGGGGGTCTCCACAAATGTTGGCTGTTATTTTGCATGCTTCACATCTGCTACCGCATTTAATCTTGACAACTCTCAATGTGCTACTGAGAACACTCACACAAAGTCAATGGCCCCGAGACACTCAGCTGTAGGAAGCTCCATTAACAAAACTGAGGTTCCTAGGCTGCATGCAGTTGCCTCTCACGATCTCATTGCTGTTCAGGGGAAAATTTGAATTAAACCGATATGGCTGAAAGTCCTTTCCAACAACTGTTGTTTGAGGCACATGTCAACTCTGTCTACAGTTTGTACTGTCATGAACCAAGCTTCCTTCCACTGGTTCAGGACATCCTCCAGGCCCCCTAGAATGGGATAATCCCTCTTTTAATGCTCAGAGACAGAGTCCTTATACACTTGGTTAGAGTTAAATTATACAGGAAGACTTTTGGCTTACCTTATTCTACAAATATCATGTCACATGCATTAGTTATGATTTAGAATGAAAACCCTTTGAATACTTACTCCAAGGACTGAAAGGTGGAAAATGATTGTGCTGTCTCTTTAGGCTTCAAGGCAAGAAAAAAGCCCCAAAGTATGTAGGTAATATCTACTTATTTCAGCCTGCCTCCCATCCCATAAATCAAATCCTCATAATCCTTGGCCCAGCAGGTGGGCAAGACTATACAGAACGCAGGACCATTTAGGAGTCCTGAAAAACCCTGTCCACAAGCATGCTGTCACCCGCCCCTCCAGAAATAAAACATTCCCATTAGAGTTAATTCCACTGTTAACCAGTTAAAAATGTTAATGTTATTAATACTTCATTGTTAATAATATTGATAATGGCCAGCATTCATGTGCTGACTACCTCCCAGGGACAGTTTTCACTCCTTCTACCTGTAAAACTCCTTTTATCTTGACAACTCTTGATGTGCTTTGAGACTTCCATTTTACAGATATGGAAATTCAGTCATGGAGAGGTTAGAAAATTTACCCAAAATCACAGGCTGGGAGCGGTAGCTCATGCCTGTTAATTCCAGCACTTTGGGAGGCCAAGGCAGGTGCATCACCTGAGGTTGGGGGTTTGGACTGGCCTGACCAACATGGAGAAACTCCATCTCTACTAAAAATATAAAAAATTGGCCGGGCGTGGTGACACATGCCTGTAATCCCAGCTACTTGGGAGGCCGAGGCAGGAGAATCACTTGAAACCGGGAGGCAGCGGTTGTGGTGAGCTGAGATCATGCCACTGCACTCCAGCCTGGGCAATAAGAGCAAAACATCTCAAAAAAAAAAAAAGAAAAAAAAATTTACCCCAAATCATACACCCAGTCAGGGGAAATTCTGTAATTTAATCTCAGGGAGTCTGGTTCTACTCCGGCACAACAATATGGTTCATTTAACTCAACCTTCACAGCACAATTCAGTATCTCAGTTTCCAGATGAAGAAACTGAAGCCCCAAGATAGTATGTGACCTGGCCTGGGTCACACAGACTCTGAACATCAGAGTTGAGACCAGAACTCAGGGGTCCTGACTCCAGTCCAGCATGCCTTCTGATGATTCCCCATCAGCCCTGGAGGTGGGGTGGGAGTAAATCGGGGTACAGGGGGCCAGAGAGGGCCCACCTAGGAATAAGAGCCTGGGTAAAGAACTCGGGGCCTCCACAGGGAGTAAGGGGCACACACTGCTGAAGGGACTCCACTGAATAAGGAGGTAGAATGTTAGGGATGACTTTATAACCCTGACTGGGGCACAGGCTGTCAAGTTTTATACAGACAGAGATCACCAGCAACAGCATGTGTGGGTGCATGTGTCCGTATACTGTGCGTGTATAACATATACATATTTTTAACATATGTGTATATTATGGACATAATATATACTTATATTTAATACATATGTGTGTATAAAATCTATAATATAAACATACATATTTAATATAGAATGTGTGCGCATGTATACACACACACAAACACACCCCATACACATATGCAACCTGAAATTATTCATGTGGCTCAGGTCCACCCAGCTGGGCCTGGAGTCACCTTCTTTCAGTCTGGATCCACAGTGAAAGCAACCTCAAACAGGAGACCACAACCATTTACAAGGTTAAGTGGGTACGTGGGATAGTAATAGCATCTACTCTACCAGATTGTGGTGGCACTAAATGCAATGTGAAATACTATTAAAGTGCTTTAAACGAACTATAAAGCTTCACACGTATTAGCCAGGCCACAAAGTGTGCGCAGCTAACCAGCAGGACCTCTCTAACACCGCAGCTGTCCACACTGGTTGGTTAACACTATCTTAACCAACCAAAGAGCTGTTTTTTCTGAAAAATTAAAATTTAAAATGACTGATTTTGGAATCCCAATCCATCAGATTTTGGTGGGGGGTGGGGAGGGTAGGCATCTTTAAAAAAAAAAAAAAAAACATTGTAAGTTCCATGGTGATTTTAATGTTCAGTCAGGGCTGAGATCCACACTTTCAACTTATGATGCCAACCAGGAAGAAAGAGGCAGTTTAGTGAGTGTACGTTAGAGTACAGACAGTCCCTGACTTATTTATGATGGTTTGACTTATGATTTCTCAACTTTAAGATGGTGTGAAAGTGGCTTACAATCAGTAGAAACTGCACTTTGAGTACCCATACGACCATTGTGTTTTCCACTTTCAGTACAGTGTTCAGTAAATTACGAGATACTCAACAGTTTATTATAAATCAGGCTTTGTGATAGATTATTCCACCCAACTGCAGCGTGCTGAGCACATTTAAGATAGGATAGACTAAGCTATGACATTGATAGGTTGCGTGTATGAAATGCATTTTTTATTTTTCTGATATTTTCAACTTAGAATGGGTTTTTTAGGATGCAACTCCATCATACGTTGAGGAGCATCTGTAATTAAAGATTTAAATCAGGCATAAAATAGACAAGAGAATCTAAGACTAATAGCAATTATCTGGTTTAATTCTCTCATTTTGTGGGTAAGGAAACCGGTCCACAGAGGAGAAAGGTGACTGTGGCCAGAGTCTCCCGACTTCGTGGTCCGACCTGCTGCCACTTTACAAATGGATTCAATGCTGCATGTCCAGCATCAACTATGGCATTTGTATTGCTTGATGCTTTTTTGAGAGCTAGTCCACAGGTACTGGCTGACAGACTATTGACTGCATCTTTGCTCTCCAACATCCCGTTACCTCCACATACACCATGCTTCATGAACCTGCAGAGCAGTTAGAAGAAAGGTTTGGCACACGGCGTACCCAACTTTTTGCAGAAGGCTTAAAAATGAATAGTGGGCTGGGCACAGTGGCTCCTGCCTGTGACCCTAGCACTGTGGGAAGCCAAGGTGAGTGGATCACTTGAAGTCAGGAGTTCAAGACCAACCTAGCCAATATGGTGAAACCCCATCTCTACTAAAAACACAAAAATTAGCTGGGTGTGGTGGTGCATGCCTGTGATCTCAGCTACTCAGGAGGCTGAAGCAGGAAAATTGCTTGAACCCAGGAGGCAGAGGTTGCAATGAACTGAGATCCTGCCAGTATACTATAGCCTGAGCAACAGAGCAAGGCTGTTTTGAAAAAAAAAAAAAAAAAAAATGGGGAAACCAGTTTGGTTAGAACAGGTAGAAGTCATCTAAACTAATTAACCTAACATCCTATATTCCAAAGATGGAATACAACATTTAAGAACCTCAGGTCCAGGCCGGGCGCGGTGGCTCAAGCCTGTAATCCCAGCACTGTGGGAGGCCGAGGCGGGTGGATCACGAGGTCAAGAGATCGAGACCATCCTGGTCAACATGGTGAAACCCCGTCTCTACTAAAACTACAAAAAATTAGCTGGGCATGGTGGTGCGTGCCTGTAATCCCAGCTACTCAGGAGGCTGAGGCAGGAGAATTGCCTGAACCCGGGAGGCGGAGGTTGCGGTGAGCCGAGATCGTGCCATTGCACTCCAGCCTGGGTAACAAGAGCGAAACTCTGTCTCAAAAAAAAAAAAAAAGAACCTCAGGTCCTTCTTCCAGGCATCTAGGAGAACTACATGCAAATGAAGTCCATTAAAAGAAGCCACAGAGTTTATTTTTTAGCTAATTTCATTTTATTATAAAATGAATGCTCATTTTTTAAAAAATGAATAATAAGGAGAGGTACATGAAAGATCCTCACAGTTCCCTCATAACCCCAATACATCCACTGTACCTACTGTGCATCTTCCTTTTCAGCAGATAGAGCATACACTTTAATACCATTCTGTATGTTTACTTTCAAAATCCAAAAATATATCCACATACAGTGGTTTCTCCTTTACCATAACCATGGCATAAAAACTTCCCTGTAACTTGTTTTTCATTCAACAAAAGATGACATCTTTTCAAGTCAACTCATATTGAGCTAGCTTGTACTTTTTAAAGCTGCATAATATTGCACACAGTATGGCGGGTGTGGTGAACTTTCCCTATGCCTTAGATTTTCATGGAGACAGAGTGATCTTCACTCCATTCCCTAGGATGGAAAATACGGAAGGAACATTTCCCCTTTTTCTCTGTCCTGACTCCCTCCCACCCTTCTCCCCAGGGAAGGAGGAATGACTTAATCCACCAGCTGCGAAATTGAGATGGGGCACTGAGCAGGCCTTCAGGGACTTCCCTCTTTGGGAGCCCGTCTGCCTTTAGACAAGGGTGTTCTCTCTTCTGAGCCTCCTCCACAGAGTTGTTGCACATAATGTTGTCCTGCCCATAGGGGACTTGGAGTGTCTGCTCAACAACATCAGTAATTGGGCGGCCGAGTCAGTCTCATTCAAGGATCGAGAAGCAGGAAATCTGCCAGGCGTGGTGCTATAATCCCAGCACTTAGGGAGGCCGAGGTGGAAGGATTGTTTGAGCTCAGGAGTTCAAGACCAGCCTGGGCAATAGAGTGAGACCTCATCTCTACGAAAAATTTAAAAAATTACCCAGGCGACTTGCACCTACAGTCCCAGTTACTTGAGAGGCTAAGGTGGGAAGATCACTTAAGCCCAGCAGATCAAGGCTGCAGTGAGCTGTGATCATGCCAGTGCACTCAAGCCTGGGCGAAAGAGTGAGACCTTGTCATGAATGAATGAATGAATGCATGAATGAATGAAAGAAAGAAATAGGAAACCCATTGTGATCAATCAGCTTTATCATTAATGAAGATAATGATCTGATCGCCCCCTGTCTATCTCTTGGGTCTGATTTCCAAATTGGTTCCACATCTAGGAAAAAAGCAGAGTGTTATCTATTAGTTGCTCAAAACTCCAATACTATGGATGTGACATAATTTACTCAACCATTCTACAGCTTCCAAGTTATTTTCAGTTTTTTTTTTTTTTCTATTACAAATAGCACCATTAAAAAAAAAAACATTATTTTATCTATAACTTCATGTACTGGTAAATTTATGTATATAAGATAAATTCCTGGCTTGATCAAAGAGTATGTATTTTTAAAATTTTATAAATACCATCAGATCACATTCTCCAAAAGTTAAAGCAATGTTTTACTTCCCCCAATAACATATGAGTGTGTTCTCCTCACTCCTGTCAGTACTGGATGCTGTTGATCTGTTAGATTTTTTCAGTGAGTTGGTGAAAAGCCGGTACTGCATTAATTTTAATTTGCATTTTTCTTACTGCCGGTTGAATACCTTTCATTTATTACTGGCCTTGGCCAATGAGTTTACTACCCACTGAACTGACATTTCTAAGTCTTTGTTATAAAAAGGGTGGAGTTATCCAGATGAATTAGATGCTCAGATTTTAATCAATGGTGATTGAGAATTGGTATAAAGTTAAGAGAACAAGCTATCAGACTGATGCTTGAGATAAAGTCCCACCCTAACCCCCTAGTTGTACAATCTTAGCCAAATTATTTAGCCTGTGTCTCCAATCCCTCTTCTATAAAATAGAAATAATGATGTAACTACTCTCACAGAATTAAGTGAGTTAATACATGTCAAGTGATTAGCACAGCGCCTGTCACATTAACTGTACAATGCATGTTAGATATTATTAGTATCGCTTTTGTTCCATCAAACTCTTTACGCAACACGGTGGCAAGGAGAAAAGCTCAAAGGCACTAATTAGAGTTGACGAATTTCCCTGCACATCCTCCGGCAGGAAGCACCTAAGATGAAAAGACCTCCCCAGAAACCCTGCCTTGCCTACCAAATGCACAGTAAGTTCCAACATGTGATGTGTCCTAAATGTAAAAACACAATTAGCCCATCTTCTTTGCCAAATGAGATTCGGGCTGTGAATTGTGCTTCAAAGAGGCTACATGCATTACTCATTTTTTAATCTCTTATTTATTTTAAAATTCTTAGACATACGCATTTGAAATAGTAAAAATTAATCAAAAAATAAAAGCCCAAGCAGCATGAATCAATTATGCTCTGATACTCCAGTGTCATGTTTCTTATTCAAAAGTAACTCTGAAATAGCCAGGCATAATGGTGCATGCCTGTAATCCCAGCTAGTCAGGAGGCTGAGGCAGGAGAATCGCTTGAGCTGAGGAGGTGGAGGTTGCAGTGAGCTGAGATGTTGCCACTGCACTCCAGCCTGGGCCACAGAGTGAGACTGTTTTGAAAAGAAAGAAAAGAAGGAGGAGAGAGAGAGAGAGAGAAAGGGGGAGACAGAGAAAGAGAGAGAGAGAGAGAGAGAGAAAGAAAGGGAGGGAGAGAGGGAGAGTATTTGGTTGTTTCATATCACTAAGCAGGCAGTAAGTACAAATATTATCAGGGTTTTCCTGATGAGTAAATTAAAGAGGTTAAATAAGGTCATTTAAAAAGAGAGGAAAACAGATGAAACAGATTCCCAATTCACATATAGTGTCTCCTAAACAAAAAGAAAAAAAAAATTAAAAACCTGACCTGAACAGTTACTTTCCTGGTGGACTTAAAAAACAGTTACTTAGGTAAAAACTTGATCAGTCCAAAGTGATAAAATCATTATCACTCCACAGCCATATACACTCTCCTATATACTGATAATACTACTTGCTATTTAAGATGCTGCTATGAGTAAGATCTCTGGGGGCAATGGAAAATGCAGAACCAGGGCTATATTTTCTTATGCAACACCCCAGGGTGTGACCAGTTATCTCAGAGTGTGTCGTGAAATTCTCAAAGTCTCAAAACAAAATCAATTTTAATTTGGTTTAATCTGAAAATACAACACACTGCCATTTAGCTTTTCCAACACAGAGATCTCATGGGGCAGGCTGGGATACAGCACAATTGTCACAACTCCAAGAGTGGAGGGACCCAAAGCTCGGTCACCATTGTGCAATGTGGGACGGACAAAATAGGAATATCTGTGATTCTGCCTGGTCCCTAGGAACGGAACTATTTTGAGCTCCTATTATGTAATCGCCGTCTCCAAAATATGTGTGTATATGAAAAAAGAAACTCTGATGTGAACCAAGAGTCAAAGTAACTACAATTCTCTGTTCCAAAAAAAGAAAACACCTTATCCTTCTCAACAGCAAACTAGACAACAGTTTTCAAAACTGGGAAACAAGCTACCAATCTTAGTTTTAAAGAAACTTAATAATAAACAAGTTTTCCTACGGTGCCTGCTAATTCTCCCATCCTCCCATCTCTTGATGGTCATAGGAGGAAGGAAGAGATAGGGATTCACATCTTTAAAATTTAACCCCACAGAATCTCTAAAGTTATACTCTATTTTTAACCTTCCCTTCTTGCCATAAACAGCAACATATCCCTAACAAGCCACGATGACTTCAGCCAGGTCATCAACTCTCTTCTTGCCTGCAAAGCCAATGAACAATCTCCAGTCCTGGCCTGCCATGATCTACTGGCAGCCTCTCACACTGCATATTACTCTCTGCTCTTCCTTAAGTCCCTGACACCACATGTCTGCGGCTGTCTTCTCTTACCTCCGACCACGCTCATCCCTCTCCTTTGAGGGCTGGTCACTTGTAGCCCACCCCTGCAATGATGGTGCCCTTCTAGGGGCCATCCCAGGCCAGTGTCTCCGCTATGCCACGTTATACGCTAAGGTAAGCTTTCTCACTCCTATGCCTCCAAATACCATGCCTTCCAAATCTTGATCTCCAACCCAGATGTCTCTCCTGAGACATGTGGTGCACCCTAAGCATACACCCAATGCCTACAGAAATCCTCACTTGGATAAATCATAGACACCTAAATTTCACTGTCCTTAACAGAGTTCATCATCTTCCTCCTTGACTATTCCTCCTTCAGGTCTCTTTGCTAACGGTGGGGTCATTCAACCGGCCAGCTGTTCAGGCCAGAAGCTAGAATTGTATCTCCCTCTCTAACACCCGGCTTAACAGAATCGATCTCCTGTTATTTCTTTTGCCTCCTAAGTCTATCTTAACTCTATCAGCATCCCTCTATGTATCTACCTTAATTCAGTCCACCATTCATTTCACCTGGACAGCTCCAAAAGACACCTAACAGATCTTCCCACCTCTGACATTGCACAATCCTCCTGCTCCTCTCCCTTAGTCCTTCTGATCTCAGCTTACAAGTCACCTCCTCCAGGAAGACCTCCCTTCTGCCTAAATCCAAGATAGATGACCTCCTGCAGTGCTGGGGGAACACCATCAGCTTTTGCAGTCACAGCACTTCTGACTCTGTATTGTAATGACCTCTTTACCGGGCAAAAAACTTCAAGAAGGCAGAAACCATGTCTATCCTTTTCACCAATGCATCCAAAGTGCCTGGCATACATTAGAGTCTCAATATTCTGAATGAATGAATGGTATGCCCAGGAGCTAGGGAAATTGGCCAGCATGCTAGGGAAATTTGTAAAAGGTAGAAAAAGGAAACACAGAGCAGAGAACAGGTAATACAGGGTTCTAAAGACCGTGCTTACTCTTTATTTGGTATGAAATACAGCTTTGGTAACTTCCTGCTGGCAAGGTTTTTAAAAAAGAAAAGAGAAATACAGTTTCAGGCCTCTACCAGACATTGAGAAAACCTTTATTGAAAGGTTGATGTGTAAGAATGGAATGTTTTAGAGCCATAGGTGACTTCATTAAAAGTGTTCCTCACTAAGATGTAGGTGTCATTTTAATTACCAAATTTATTTAGGCTGGGTGCAGTGGCTCATGCCTGTAATTCCAGCACTTTGGGAGGCCAAGGCAGAAGGATTGCTTGAGCCCAGGAACTCAAGACCAGCCTAGGAAACATAGCAAAATGCCATCTCTACAAAAAATTTAAAAAAAAAACACTAGCCAGGCACAGTGGTGCACACCTGTAGTCCCAGCTACTCAGGAGACTGAGGCAGAAGATTTGCCAAGGACTGGATTAAAAAAACAAAAAAACAGTAACTTCCCTGCAAGAACCAGAAAGAGGCAAGCTCTGAATCTTTCCCTCTTTTTGGCGACCACTGCAATTTGCTTCTGCCAGTCTACTCCATCCATGATAGATGGTCTCCTGCCACAATTAACTGTGGCTAGATATGTCACCTCCATTACTAGCCTGCCTCTTCTCTGAAAAGAGGAGCCTTACCCAGTGTACTTCACCTTGCCCAGAGTTCAGACACTTTGATGGGCTCTTTTCAACAAACCCGATAGCCCTCGATCTCATCCAACTTGCTCCTATTTCCCCTTCATTCCCTCTCCCAAAGACTTCCGCTCACCCTTGCCCTCACAACTTGCCATTTCCCTTACTGGCTCGCCCCTGCCATCTCTTGAGGTCCTTCCCAATGGGGACTCTGGGGCCCCTCGGACAGGTCGCTAACCCCTTTCTTGCTCCAATAAACACCACAGCTCTGCGTCACTCCTGTCCTCCTCTCTGACCCTCACAGAATGAGCTGCTCTAATTTTTGGCACTATGCTCAAGACTTGTTTACACTTGATGAACCTGACAACAAAATCCCAGTTAGAGCTGTCCTTAACCTCATGAGAATTGCTGGACTTTACATACGAACTTCTGGCTTTTAAATTTGACACCATCCCTCCCTTTTACCACTTAGCAAAGAAAAACTTGATACTCCCGTTTTTTTTAAACTCAGAGACATACAATTTATCCATGGGCAAGTGCACTTAATTAAAACTTTCATTTAATAAATGGCATCTCTTACGGAAACTTGCAACATGTTTTCCAATTGGAGGCCTAGGAAGGCTTAATTAGAACTTAAAATTTAAGAATTAAAGAAAGTGAAATGGCCAGGAACCAGTTTCATTTAGCCTAAGCTGAGTTCAATGAGACATATAATTAAAATAGAAATACTATCAAATGATTACCTTGAGCCAATCAGTTTTAGGCAGTGCTAATAGCAGGTTAAAAATAGAAACGGGATGATTTCATCTTGCCTACTTGTCAGCTGCCAAAGTACTTGCCTGTTGAGGGCATTTCCCAACTTGTGGCTGCAGTGGGGAGAGATGAATTATGAATGACAATCTGGCCACAACTTCGACTGTTATGGTAACACCCTCCTTCCCAGGTGCCACCCTAAGATGAGGCAGCCCAGGCCACCTCTGGATGGCCAGATCATCTCAAAAAGGGCAGAGTCACCGCAGGTGGAGGAGGAAAGGCCACACCCTGGCCCACTTCACCTGCCCGGGGTCAGACTTTTCCTGTCTTAGATTTCTTTTCTTTCTCTTATTACCATCTCCCTTCTGCCTTCTTCTTCCCCTCCCCCTTCCTCCCCCACTTGATTCTATTTTCTCCGGCTGGCCTTTGCGTCCATCTGTTTTCCTCTTTCATGAACTCCAAAATGGATGGAAAGTAGTCACAGATTTATTCAATTAAATAAAAATTCCCAGAGAGCCTGTCTCTGAGTTCAGGCACTGTGCTACGCCGTATTGTGCTTACAAAAATGGCAGAAGCTTTGCTATCCACCTTCTAGAGAAAGAAGTAAAACAAGCACAGTAGACCACTTACACACGAGGCAGCCTCAGTGCTCACGCGTGTGAAACACACACCCTGTGGGCATCCAAAGGGGAGGGCGCATGCCTGCATGGGGACCAGATGATGAGGGAGGGATCGTTCTAAGCAGAGACTGCATTTCCCAACATACAGCACCATGAAAGGGTATATATGTTTATAATGTAGTGCCTCTGAATACTGAGAGATAATTTTACATCTATAGTAAATTGAAGGAAGGACTACCAGCACTCAGAATTTCTCATAGACAACACTATGGGAGACAACAGCTGGAGCTCTGGAGTCAGAGCAATTGTGGTTTAAATCCCTGCTCATCTGCAGAGATCACAGGTGACCTACGTAGATGCCCGGGTCACCCTGGACAAATTGTTCCAATTCCTTGGTTATAAAATGGGTATGTAATGTCTATTTCCAGAGTTGTTGGGAGGATCTGGGTAATGCATGGAAAGTGTCTGACATTGTCTTAGTCCATTCAGGCTGCTGTAACAAAATACCTTAGACTAGGCAATTTGTAAACAATAGAAATGTATTGCTCACGGATCTGGAGGCTGGGAAGTCCAAGAACAGGCAGATTGGTGTCTGGGTGAGGACCCTTTCCTCATAAATGGCACATTCTACGTGTCCTTACACAGCAGAAGGGCCAAACAAGCTCCTTCCAGTCTCATAAAAACACAAATCCAGCTGGACATGGTGGTGCATGCCTGTAATCCCAGCACTTTGGGAGGCTCAGGTGGGTGTGTTACAAGGTCAGGAGTTCAAGACCAGCCTGGCCAAGATCGTGAAGCCTCATCTGTACTAAAAATACAAAAATTATCTGAGTGTGGTGGCATGTGCCTGTAGTCCCAGCTACTCAGGAGGCTGAGGCAGGGGAATCGCTTGAACCCAGGAGGTAGAGGCTGCAGTGAGCCGAGATCATGCCACTGCACTCCAGCCTGGGCAACAGAGCAAGATTCCGTCTCCAAAAAAAATAAAAAGACACACACACACAAATCCCACCCCAAAGGCCCACCTCTTAATATTATTTTATTAGGTATTAGGTTTCAACATATGCATTTTGGAGGGACACAAACATTTAGACCATAGCAACATCTAACAGACTGCAAATCTTTCCTCCTGGGTCCATACATAACTAAGGACCTCTCATTTCTAGAACACTGGGAAAAGACCTTCCTCTATGCTCTCCCTCAGTTTGCCCGAGGGAAGGGAATGAGTGACTCTGGGAGACCTTTTCTTACAGGGGAGCAATGTGTTGGGTCTGTTCTCTGGCCTCTTTCCTAAGCTGACTGCCCACAGAATGCCCCTTGCCCCCTCCTTCTGCCCTCAGTGAGTCAAACCTCTGTGACACTGTGCAGCTGCTCCCACCACAGCAGGGACACATCAC
Source organism: Sapajus apella (assembly GCF_009761245.1). Lineage (NCBI taxonomy): Eukaryota > Metazoa > Chordata > Mammalia > Primates > Cebidae > Sapajus > Sapajus apella. The sequence goes on along the minus strand of NW_022437003.1, from coordinate 4,818,081 downwards.
CCATTCAGGTTGCAGGTGCTCCTCCCTTAACCCAGGTCCACACTGACACCTCCATTTTGGCTTTCTCCACATCCAAGCTGATATCTGGAACCCTGGCTGACACCTGTGTGTGTTTCCCAATACTTGCCAACTCATAGGAGGGGATGACAATGGGATTCTCACACCCCAACCATTATTATAACTATGGGAAGCCTGGGCACGGTGGCTCACGCCTGTAATCCCAGCACTTTGGGAGGCCGAGGCGGGCAGATCACTTGAGGTCAGGACTTAGAGACCAGTCTGGCCAACATGGTGAAACCCCATCTCTATTAAAAAAAAAAAAAAAAAAAAAAAAAAAAAAAAAAAAAAAAAAAAAAACTAACTATGGGAGATGACGGGGAATTTTTCACAGATAGACAAAGTTTAAAACACAGTGGAAAGGACTGGCAGTACATGCAAAAAAAGAACAAAGTAATGGCCAGGTGCGGTGGCTCACACCTGTAGTCCCAGCACTTTGGAAGGCCAAGGTGGGTAGAACACCTGAGGTTAGGAGTTTGAGACCAGCCTGGCCAGCATGGTAAAACTCTATCTCTACAAAAAAATACAAAAATTAGCCAGGCATGGTGGCACGTGCCTGTAATCCCAGCTGCTTGGCAGGCTGAGGCAGGAGAATCACTTGAACTGAGGAGGAGGAGGAGGTTGCAGTGAACCGAGATCACGCCACTGCACTCCAGCCTGGGTGACAGAGTGAGACTTCATCTTTAAAAAAAAAAAAGTAATATAAAGTGCATTTGGGACCGTGAAGCTCCCCTAGCCAGCTCCCCTACTCCTCTCCAGAGAGGCCAAGCGGTGGCCACAGAGAACTCTCTGTCTGCTGTGTCACCTCCCCTTCATGACTCTCTCACTCAAGGTACCTGGCAGGATGCCCTGTCCTCCAGGCTGGAAAGTAACTAGAATAAACTGTAACATAATCCATCGTATGACCTACCTGGAAAAATAATGAATAAATGTGTTTACAGAAAGGAGAGGTCTGCAAGGATTCTACTAAAACAAACCAAAAATTAAGTTTACTAAGATTATGTGAGGATGTCCCCAGCCCTCTATAGGTGAACAGGTGTCACAATCAGCTGAGCCAGGTACAGCCACATGACACACCTGGGTGCAGCTGGCTGGTTTGGTTCAACCACCAGGACTGTGATGCCCACCCAGCTAACTCCCTTTCTTCTGATTATACTTTGAACTTGCCAGGAAAGTCTCCTAGACAGGACATAAATGCCATGGCTAGCCAGCATCAGTACTTTCATCCTGTATAGGTCAGAGGAAATGGATAAAATAGCATTCCGTCTGGTTGTATCCATCCCTAACCCCTGCCAAGTGTAAGGCCACCAACAAAAATCAGATTACTTAGCAAAGCTAAGGACAGTACCCAGAACAGTTGTGACTGCACTCAAGTATTGCTGCTGGCAACACCCTGCCCAAAAGGCTTGCCAGTCCCAAAACGTCATTGACACCTCTTTGTATTAGTCCATTTTCACACTGCTGATGAAAACATACCCGGGACTGGGAAGACAAAGAGGTTTAATTGGACTTACAGTTCCACATGGCTGGGAGGTCTCAGAATCACGGCAGGAGGTAAAAGGCACTTCTTCCATGGTGGCAGCAAGAGAAAATGAGGAAGAAGTGAAAGCGGAAACCCGGTTAACCCATCAGATCTCATGAGACTTATTCACTATCACGAGAATAGCATGGGAAAGAGCAGTGCCCATGATTCAGTTACCTCCCTCTAGGTCCCTCTCACAGCATGGGGGAATTCTGGGAAATACAATTCAAGTTGAGATTTGGTGGGGACACAGCCAAGCCATCTCACTTTTCCATTTAAATTTAACAGTATTTTAGCAATGCAGGGAGTCTTTGGACAGGAACTCAAAGCAAGAGAGGCAGGAAGAGGCAGGGACCTGCATTAGCCCCACCCATGAAGAAACGGTATGCAGGGAAGCACACAGGTACCAGTGCTGACGTGGAAGGCCAGCCTGGCTGGCAAAGCTAATACCAAGGTTGGCAACATCCCTGGTCCCCATGCAGATGGGGTGGTAAGGGAGGACAGGTAGAGGATGGGACACTAAGGTAACATCATGCCTCAGCAGGTGGACAGAGAAGAGTGGGTGATTATCTAGTGATTATCTAGCCCACAGTGGGAGCCACACTGGCAGACAGGTGGGCAAGGGACAGGCAATAACCCTTGGGAGTGGATCCTGGTCACCAAGCCAAGGTTGCAGGTTAAACCTCAATCCATTGAAGGATGACAAGCCCCTGTGTGGCTGTAAGCCCCAGATTGTGCAGTGTGCAGCTAGCCTGTCCCTCTCCCACCATCCTCCACCAAATGAACCACAGAGGATACAAATCCAGCCATGCCTCTTCCAGGCTGAAAGCCCTTTAGGTACATCCTCATTCCCTACAGAATGGAGCCCTGCCGTCATCCCCCCACCTTCCCCCTTCCATCCCCACTCCCTCCCCTCCTCCCTCCCTCCCTCCCTCCCTCCGTGTGTGTGTGTGTGTGTGTGTGTGTGTGTGTGTGTGTGTGGTCTAGCTAAATTTGAGTTCTCTGAAGACGAGGACAAGTTTCATTCATCTGTGTAAGGGTAGGCACAGTGGCTCACACACATATCCCAGCACTTTGTAAAACTGACATGGCAGGATCACTTAAGGACAGGCATCTGAGACTAGCCTGAGCAACACAGTGAGACTCCACTCTACAAAAACATTTTTAAATTAGCTCGGCACTGTGGCACATGCCTCAAGTCCCAACTCAGGAGGCTGAGGTGGGAGGATCACTTAAGCCCAGGAGTTTGAGGCTGCAGTGAGCTATAATCACACCACTGCACTTCAGCCTGGGTGACAGGGACAGAGCAAGACCCTATCAATCAATCAACAGTAAATATGATGGTTAATTTCATATGCCAACTTGGCTGGGCCAAAGTACCTAGATATTTAGTCAAACATTAATCTAGATGTTTCTGTGAAGGTATTTTTGGATTAAGTTAATACTGAAATCAGAAGAATTTAAGTAAGGCGAGTTACCCTGCATAATATTGAGGGGCCTCATCCAATCAGCTGAAGGCTGAAAGAGACTGATCTCCCTGAAAGAAAAGGGAATTCCGACAGCAGGCTGCTTTTGAACTTGAACGGCAAATCTTTCCTGGATCTCCAGCCTGCAGATAATTTTAGACTTGTCAAGCCTCCACAATCTCTCTCTCTCCACACATACACACAAATACCCACATACACACCTTGTTGGTTCTGTTTTGTCTGGAGAACCCTGACTAATAACTTTTATTTTTTGAGACGGAGTCTCACTCTGTTGCCAGGCTGGAGTGCAGTGGCACAATCTCGTCTCACTGCAACCTCCGCCTCCCAGGTTCAAGCAATTCTCCTGTCTCAGCCTCCCGAGTACCTACGATCACAGGCGCATGCCACCATACCAAGCTAATTTTTGCATTTTTAGGAGAGACGGGGTTTCACCATGTTGGCCAGGATAGTCTCGATCTCTTGACCCTGTGATCAGCCCACCTTGGCCTCCCAAAGTGCTGGGATTACAGGCGTGAGACACCACGCCCAGCCCCCTGACTAATATCTTAAGCCTAGCACCTCTGACAGTGCCCAACATATGGCAACAAAAACGTATTTTATTCTCAAGAGTCCAAGCACTTACCATATTTTTTCATGCTCCCTCTTAACAAACTTATAAGGCAGGTATTATTACCTTCATTTAACAGATGAAAAGGCTAAAACATAGGGGAAGGTTTGGCAACTTGCTCAAGGCCTCATACGTAGTTAATATCAATTCTACCTGCTGTCTCTCACCAAGAAATGATTTAAGAAATTATTTGGAGCCAGGTGTGGCAGCTCATGCCCCCCATCCAAATGCTTTGGGAGGCTGAGGTGGATCACTTGAGGCTAGGAGTTCAAGACCAGCCTGAGCAACAGAACAAGACCTTGTCTCTACAAAAAAAATACAAAATATTAGCCCAGCATGGAGGTGTGCACCTGTAGTCCTGGCTACTTGGGAGGTTGAAGCTGGATGATTGCTTGAGCCTAGGAGTTTGAGGCTGCAGTAAGCTATGATAGTGCTAGTGTACTCCAGCATGGGCAACATAGTGAGACTGTGTCAATCAGTCAGTTAGTCAGTCAGTCAGTCAATGATTTGGGAGGAAGGCAATGGGAGTAGAAGGGCTTAATTTGTCTGAATGCAAAAGTCTTGCTTATATACAATGTATAGAAACAAAACAGCACAAGGAGGTGGAGACTTTACCTGCTTATGTGCACCATTTCCAATGATGCTTCTGGCGTATCTATTGCCTGGGTCCTCTCTCTCCACTCTACAGCCCCAGCACTTAAAATGCATGTGCCCTGAGTGTTGTCACCCTTCCTGGAGCCCAGGGTGAGGGAATCAAAACCATGAAATGAGAAATCAAAGTGTGTGAGATCCTACATGGTATGGAGAAGAAACTGTTGCCTTGAACCAAGTTGACTAGAATCTTCTTCCCTGGGGCTAGTAGGTCTCTGAATCTGGAGGGTCCCCAACAAGTCCAGCCTGAAATGCCATCATCACTTTGGGACAGAGTCCTGGGGGAGCCGTTGAAGAAGTATCATATATGGGAATATTTTATCAAAGGTATGCCTGTGGCAATGTAAAGAGGTAAACACTGTATCTGGGTCTGGGACTTAAGACTACATGAGAGAGAAAACATGCACTTCTGAAAGTAAATAAACCAACCAGAAATTCAGAGGAAAAACCACCAACACTTGGGTCAGTCTCAACGATCAATTTCTAGTTAATTTCACAGGTTCTACACTCTGATATGGAGAAAGCAAAGCATAATATTTGGGCATCTGGGTCTTTAAGCTTTAAGCAAAACCTGAAGCCTATAAACATGGTTAATGAAACAAATTTACCAAGTTGGGTGGAAACATTTATTGCAAAGTTAAACATATTGGGATAAAAATAACCTTCTATGTTTATTCCTTTAAAACATCTTTGACTACCATGAACTTGCTCATTCAGACATTAAAATCCTCCCAAAGACATGAGACAGGATTCCTAAACTGCCTGGAATGTCTAAACGCCGACCAACAACTCCCCTGGCACTAAACAAATTCAGATGTCTAGTCTTCTTACTGTGGTCACATTTATTCATTTTGAAAGATGAGTAAAGTAGCAAGCATGCCGTCTTGGAAAGAGTATGGACTTTGGTGTCAATCAGTTTTGCCTCGGGCAAGTAATCTAACCTAGAGTCTCGGTTTTATCTGTAAAGTGATAGTGTGAAAAGGATTATTATTAGGATAATTCTTAAAATTCCATAACAAGATACATGTAACACATCCTGTACAAGCATCTCAGTGGTCCCTCCACATACAATTAATGCACATGTGGGGGTGTTCATAGTGATTGTGCCGCAGGGCAAGTCTCTGCTGTGGTTTCATAGAGTTCACCTTCTCCTTCCCACTTTCCCCCTGAAAATACTTTCAATTTCTAATTTTACAAGTTTAAAATCATTTACAAAACCAGAAAAGATTCAGTTATCTAAATTTTCAAAAAAGAAGAGAAGGAGGAAAAGAGAGGCGCTTTGCTAAGTGGTAGACCCCTGGATTCATTAATATGAAAGAATAAGTCAAAGAAGTCTAATGCCTGTGGTCAGGTCAAGAAGGGAAGGAGGCTGGTGGAGCACACCTGTAATCCCAGCACTTCGGGAGGCCAAGGCAGGAGGATCACTTGACGCCAGGAGGTTGAGACCAGCTTGGGGCACAGAGTGAAACTCCATCTCTACAAAAATACAAAAATTAGCTGGATGTGGTGGCGCATCTCTGTAATCCCAGCTACGTGAGAGGCTGAGGTGAGAGGATTGCTTGAGCCCAGGTCAAGGCTGCAGTGAGCCAAGATCTCACCACTATACTCCAGCCTAAGTGACAGAGCAAGATCCTGTCTAAGAGAGAGGGAAGAGAGAGAAGAGAGAGAAGCAGCAGCAGCAGCAGCAGCAGCAGCATAAGAGGGCAAGGGTTTTCTACCTGTGTTTAAAAGTAAAATCACAGCACTCTATGTATCACGTGTAAGAGACAACCCTATGAACCACAAGGGCATCTAGCGAGAAGGATTAGAGGGTATCAGAAATGCCTCAGTCTTTGTAGTGACAAGAAACACCAGGCTAAAAATGCTAAATAACATAATGCATACCCACACACACAAAAGATGGCTCAGCCTTAGAAATAGCAAGTTGCCTGATCATCATGGGAGACATGAAATTCCCATGTGAGCAAAAATTTAGAACGAGTCCCTAAAGGAGTAAATGCTCAGGCAAACCATATTATGATCAGGATACTTATGCCCTAGAAAATCCTGCTTCTTCCTAAAGACCCTCAGCATATCCCAGGTAGTTCTTTTACGGTCTCACCAAGGCACCATAAGGTAGCAGTTTCTCATTCTGGGATATCCAGAGTTCTTTGTCTCACGACCAAGAGAATTAAGGAGTGTGGACACAAAGGGTAAGGTTGGAGGAAAGTTTAATAAGTGAAAGAAGCAAGCTGGGCACGGTGGCACGTGCCCATGGTCCCAGCTACTCAGGAAGCTGAGGCTGGAGGATCGCCTGAGTCCAGAAGATCTGGGCTGTAGGGCACTATGCCAATCAGGTCTCCGCACTAAGTTCAGCATCAATATGATGACCTCCCGGGAGCGGGGGACCACCAGGTTGCCTAACGAGAGGTGAACCAGCCCAGGTCAGATATGGAGCAGGTCAAAACTCTCATGCTGATCAGTAGTGGGATCACAGCTGTGAATAGCCACTGCACTCCAGCCTGGACAACATAGTAAGGTCCCATCTCTAAAAATAAAAAATAAAATAAAGAAGAAAGCTGTCAGCCTCAGAGAGAGGGCCCTGAAGAGGGTTGTTGTTTTTCACAGTTGAATGCAAAGGCTTTCAAGGAAGATCACAGACAGAGCCCAGGAAGCCAAGTGTTTAAGAGGTGCCCAGAAGGTCCTGATGGTGATTGCTGTTTTGAGAATCACTGCTGTAAACCATGGACATGTCGTACCCCTCAGGATGCCTTAGGTCCTTAGGAGACCTTGAGACTCATCCGCCATTTGATCACCTCCATATGCCTCGCTCCTTCTGCAGGGTAAATTGAGATAAAATAATTTTCACATTTTCATTTGTTCTTCAGTTGAATAAAGAACATTTTGAAATACATATACATTGTGGAATGGCTCAATCAAGCTAATTAACATATGTATTACCTCACACACATCATTCATTTCTGGTGAGAACACTTAAAATCTACTAAGTAACTTTTTTTTTAAGAGGTCTCACTATGTTGCCCAGGCTGGAGTGCAGTGGCCGTTCATGGGTGTGATCATGGGACACTACAACCTTGAACTCCTGGGTTCAAGTGATCTTCCTGCCTCAGCTTCCCCAATAGCTGGGATTACAGACATTCACCACCGTGCCCAGGTAGTAATTTCTGAGACTACAACACATTATTATTTTCCCTATCATCGTGTTGTACAATAGATCACTTGAACTTATGCTTCCTGTGGAGCTGAGATTTTACACGCTTTGAGCAACATCTCCCCAACTGCCTTCCCAACCCCAGCCCCGGTAACCATCACTCTACAATGTGCTTCTATGAGATCAACTTTTTAAAGCTCCACTTCCAAGTGAGGTCATATGGTATTTGTCAATCTGTGTCTGGCTTATTTCACTCAGCATAATCTCCTCCAGGTTCATCCATGTCATACAAAATGGCAGGATTCTCTTTTTTGTAAGGCTAAAAAGTATTCCACTATTTACATATCACATTTCCTTTATCCATTTATCTGCTGATGGATACTTAGGTTGATTTGACATCTTGGCTATTGTGAAAGCTCTAAGTTTTTATTTATTTTAATTTTTTTTTTTTTTTTTTTTTGAGACAGAGTCTCACTCTGTTACCCAGGCTGCAGTGCAGTGGTGTGATCTTGGCTCACTGCAACCTCCACCTCCTGGGTTCAAGCGATTCTCCTGCCTTAGCTTCCCGAGTAGCTGGGACTACAGGCACCAACCACCATGCTCGGCTAATTTTTGTTTTTAGTAGAGATGGGCTTTCACCATGTTGGCCAGGCTGGTCTTGATCTCCTGACCTCATGACCCACCTGCTTCAGCCTCTCAAAGTTCTTGGATTACAGCCGTGAGCCACCTCCCCTGGCCTCTCTAGGTTTTTAAATATGAAAACACTATGCTTGTTTAAAAAAATATAAATGTAAAAATTAAAAAGTAAAAGTCTTCTTCACCCTACCCAGTAAGCCAGGTGCTTGAGAGAGTCACGGTCCATGTAATCTCTGACTTGACTTTAATGGTTGCCATTTCAGAACTATATAAATAGGAAGATAAGGTATTTTTATTTTTTTCATTTAATGCGGCATGAGGTCATAATACACACTGCTCTACCACTTGTTCTTTTCACTCAATATAAGTACTTTTCAATGTGATCTCATTTTCTGTAATGCTTGCATATAATTCCATAGCTTCAGTATACCATAATTAAATTTATTTCTCCACTACTGCACATTTAGGAATCTTTCTACCTTTAAGTACCCACTGAGAAAGGCCACTACTTAAACCACTAACTTATTTGTCAGTTAATACTAAGACAAAAATTGCTGTGGACTGGTAGCTGGCTAAGGAGCAGAGCTTCAGACAGATAGGTAGGGACATCAGGGAGGCAAGAGGTAGTTTCTGTTAACGGCAATTATCACCAAACAGCCTCTGCCTGACTACCACCAGGGACAGGGCACTCACGAACCACAGCAGTGATGAGAACTGATCCACACAACTCTCATTAATAAGGAACTTTACGATGAGTTGAAACCTACCTTCCTAAAGTTTTCATCCATCGGGCTTAATGCTGCTAAGGACACAGAATAATTATTCTCCTATCACATCTGTTGTGGTTTGAATATGTCCCTCAAAAGTTCATGTGTTGGAAACTTAATCCCCAATGCAACAGTATATGAGGGCAGAATGGATTAATGTCATTACCATAAAATCCAGGTCAGTTATCTCTAAAACAGGTTGCTATAAAGCAAGTCTGGTCCCTGGTGCCTCTCTGTCTCACACACTCACTTCCACCTTGATGACCCTTGCCAACATGTTGGCACCATGCTCTTGAACTTCCCAGCCTCTGAAGTGAACCCAATAAACTTCTATTGTTTACAATGTACCCAGGCCATGGTATTCTGCGACAGTAGCAGAAAAAGACGAAGACAATATGACATTGCAGGCTCTTCTCTAGTTTAACACCCCCCACTTGCTTCAACAGTACCTCCTCAAAAGAAATAGGTTCAAGGCCACACTTTTAGGCTTCCTTTCCTTCAGCTACACCTCATTTTACCGATGTCCTCTAAAAGCTAACACCCAGTTTTATGCATCTGAACATCTGGGAGAGTTGTGACTTGACCAGCACAGACTGGACCGCTGTGGCCACCTGCCTGCCACAGTATGGCCTGCTGCAGACAGCACAGCAAAATAAGTCCCCTGGGTCATTTCATCACATTGGACAGGCCCAACAGGGCAATTGCAGAGTTGGGATAACCCATGTATTTAGCTCAATGTAGTAATACAGGAAGCACTCAATTTTAAAAGGCACATTTATAGCTTTTCCAGCTGCATTAGCACTAGTAACTAGAAGTTGAAGGTGGAAATACTCCCATATGACAGAACAAATAAGCGTACCTATGGCCCATACTCTTTCAGGAATTATGCATATTTTCCTTTACATTGGAAGAGACAGAAAGAAGTTATATCTTCTACATGTCCAACCGGTTGGAAAATAAGTAAACACTGTGGCTCAGCATCTGTTTTTAGAAGACAACTAATTCTTTTTTTTAATTCCCACAGATGAAGCCATTCTTAGTGGCTAAGAATATCCTCAAACTAACAACCTCTTATTCCATTGATAAGAACTAACGTTTACCTGATAAAAAGTCATTCCTTTGCAAAGGTCTTTCACACTCCTTGGGTATACTAAACTTATTTGCATTTCAGATTAGATTTCCTCTCTCCCATTTTGCAACAGTCAAATTTTTTTTTTCTTTCCATCTGTTTTACTTCTTCAGCCTCATCTTTTCTGCCCTAAAGTAACTTAAGTTACTTTATCAGCCCCTTGTAATCCTCCAAGTTGAGTCTCTTCTTTCTCTTCCAGCTACTAACTAAAAACCAAATCTCCCTTCCAAACACCACCCACACCCTCCTCACCGCCCAGGCCTCCCATCCACTCCTTAACAGAGTCCCAATAACACATTTATGTCCAAGACATTTCAGGGGAGTCTGACAATTGTCCAACTTAGACCATCAGAAATAGACTCCTACAAGACAGCAAATGTGTATTTCTGACATTCAGTGCTATCACAGTGAAGCCTTTTCTCTACTGGCTTCAAAAACGTGATGGGGCTGACAATGGGATCTCACGGGAAACAACAATGTCTATCTGTTGCCACAAGAGTGCACGAAGACCTTTCCCATGCTTCCCCACCCCCACGTGATATTCGTAACAACTCATTAATGTAGGTATGATCAGCTCATTTTACAGATAAGGAATCAGGCTCCAAAAGTTTAAATAGCTTGCCCAAGGTCACATTCCTAATAAATCCTGGCTGCAGGCCCACACCCCACCTCTTCCTAGCCATGCCTCAGTGTTCTTCCCATTGTCATAGCGAGGTGAGCTCACAGGACACACCTCAGGAGGAAACCCAAACATCAATCACACAACCTGCATCTCAAGTTTTGTCTACTTTTCTTCAGCTGGTATGCTATAATTTCTTATCAGCAGATTTTTGCATGGATTCTTGTGGCTTAAACAAGATATGCTTAGAGTGGTTCTACAATAAAGACAGACTGAATCCGGTACCTGAGAGGCAGAATAGCATTTCCAAGGTCGGAACTTAATGAGGGACTACCTCAGTAAGCAATGGTAAATGCATGAAGATTTTCATTTGGGTATGTCCCTGATGTTTGATGTTATGGGGAGAGAAAAATACTTATCATATTTTAAAAATATCCATTCATGAAAATTACCTGTGAGGAGCCTAAAGAGTCAAGATGAACCAAAAATCTTTTAGATCTTTTTTTTTTTTTTTGAGACGGAGTCTCACTCTGTCACCAAGCTGGAATGCAATGGCACTATTTCAGCTCACTGCAACCTCCGCCTCCCAGGTTCAAGCAATTCTCCTGCCTCAGTCTCCTGAGTAGCTGGGACTACAGACGTGTGCCACCATGCCTAGCTAATTTTCGTATTTTTAGTAGAGACGGGGATTCACCATGTTGGCCAGGATGGTCTCGGTCTCCTGACCTCGTGATCCACCCTCCTCGACCTCTTAAAGTGCTGAAATAACAGGTGTGAACCACCGTGCCAAGCAAATCTTTTATATCTTTACTGAAAATTACTAATACATGCAAAGATTTTAAAAAAGCTAAATTTTAAAAATAAATAAATCTAAGCACAAACATATAGCAGTGTAATTGCATATGACCTTTACAGTCTTCTGACTAGAAAATTCTCTAAATGGTCGGTCCCAATGTCCACATCTGGCAATACCATAAGCTCAGTGTTTACATATATTGCACAACCAGCGATCCTAAATTAAAAACAAAAAGCATCCATTTAAAATAAACTGCATTTTTAGAATAGTTTTAAATTTACAGAAAAATTATTAAAATAGCACAGAGTTCCCATATATTCTGCAGCCAGTTTCCACTATTAACATCTTCCATTAGTGTGATGTATCTGTCATAGTTAATGAACCGGTAGTGGTATATTAACTGAAGTCCATTCTTTATTCAGATTGCCTTAGTTTTGACCTAATTCCAAGATTCCATCCAGGACACCACATTACATTTACGTGTCGTATCTCCTCAGCCTCCTTTGGCTGTGACAGTTTCTCATATTTTTCTTGTTTTTGATGACCCTGGCAGTTTTGAAGAGTACTGGCCAGGTATTTTGTAGAAACCCTCGATTGAGATTTCTCTGGTATTTTTCTCAGAGACAGGAGGTAAGGGCTATGGGATTTTGCAACAAAGAACACAGATGTAAAGTGCCATTTTCACCACCTCATATTAAGGGTAACACACTATCAACAGCGCTATCACTGTTGATGCTGACTTTGATCACTCAACTGAGGTAGTGTCTGACAGGTTTCTCCACTGTAAAGGTATTCGCCCTGCTCCTCTTTCCCTAGTGTACTCTGGACGGAAGTCGCTATGCACAGCTCACATTTAAGGAGTGGAGAATCACATTCACCTTCTTAAGGGTGAGTGTCTACATAATTATGTGCAATTCTTCTGCAGGGAGATTTGTCTGTTTTCCCTATTCACCTGCATATTCAATCAATTATTTATATCAGTATAAGCTCACAGATGTTTATTTTATACTTTGAGATACAAACCCAAATTTCTGTAACCTATAGCCTATAGATCTAGACTTTTTTTTTTTGAGACAGGATCTGGCTCTGACACTCACACTGGAGTGCAGTGGCTCAATCTCAGCTTCCCTGGAACCTCTGCCTCCCAGGTTCAAGGGATCCTCCCATCATGGCCTCCTGAATAGCTGGGACCACAGGCATGTGCCACCATGCCCGGCTAATTTTTACATTTTTTGTAGAGATGGAGTTTTGCCATAAAGCCCAGGCACGTCTCTAACTCTGTCTCGGCCTCTGTAAGTGCAAGGATTATAGGCATGAGCTACTGTGCCAGCCCAGATTTCTCTATCTAATCTATACTTCTATAATCAAATGCTTCTTTATTTTACTGCTAAGACTATTCCAGCTTTGGCCATTGACAGCAGTTTCCGTTGGCTCCTGTGTCCATTTGACACACTCTTATGACCTTTCTTTTGGTTTTTGTGTTGGAATTCTTCCATACACTCCAGCACTACAAAATGTTCCAGATTCGTCTTGGGTATATTCTGACCCAGTCCTAGAATCAGCCATTTCTCAAAAAAGGCTGGATCCTTTTATGGAAAAATGGTCTTAGAAACCAAGATCCAGGATTAGGTGTACTCATTGCTATTAGAAATGAGAGTCACTTCTTGCAGACCTCTCAGCTAACAGGGCAAGAAAATGCCTCTGTGTGTGTGGGTGTGGGTGTGGGTGTGTGTGCGCGTGTGCACACACACACACACACACATACACACACGTGCACTAATCCTTGAATATACATAGATCTATAAATATGTTTATATGTAACCATCTGTATCTATATTAAACTAAACATGAGTTCATACTGATAGACGATCATTTTCATGCACAACGAAACTGGAAGACAGTAAGAAGTTTCCTCAGATGCCAGGAATGCAAGAAAAACCAAAAATCAGAGCGACAAGCATTCCTGGAGCTGGCATTTTTCCCTGGGGTATATACCTATCCAGGTGGCCTAGAGTTAGGGCAAAGGAGAAAAAGCAGACTGAGAAGGGAGAGGCAAAGGTAAGAAATGGAGGTTGTGCATAAAGCTAAGATTTATACTGAAACCAGGACCCCTCCAAAATTCTGAGGGGAGACACCAGACAGGGATGAGACCCTCCCCACAGAGGGTAACAGCAGATATGTTCTTATTTGGGCCTTGGCTCTGGCAGAGGGACAGAAAGTACAAAGACTCCCCTGAGAAGGAGAATCTGAGGGCCTAAATTCATATGCCCTGTGTGGCCAATAAAAATCCAAAGCAGCAAATGCAATTTAAGAGAGCCTGGATTGGGAATACCTCAGCTACAGAAGAAAGACCAAATGCAATCAAAAGGATTCCACTTTAAACCTGGTCTCAAAATATTCCCACAGATAATGCACCACAGAACATAAGCACCCAATCAAAAATCACAAAGACCCCTGGAAATTAAAGAAGCCAGTCACAAAGATCACCTACTGTATGAATCTGTTTATATTAAATGACCAGGATAGGCAAACTGAGAGAGAAAGTAGATCAGTGGTTGCCAGAGTTGAGGAAGAAGAGGAGATAGGGAGGTAGAATCTGGGAGGAAAAGAGGACTACTCATGATCCAAGGTTCTATCAGATGGGACAAAATGTTCTAAGATTCAATACCACCGTCACAATCTTGTGAATATACTAAAAAACAGTTTACTAGGCCAGGTGCAGTAGCTCACACCTGTAATCCCAGCACTTTGGGAGGCTGAGGCAGGCAGATCACCTGAGGTCAGGAGTTTGAGACCACCCTGGCCAACATGGTAAAATCCCATCTCTACTAAAAATGCAAAAAAAATTAGCCAGGCATGGTGGCAGGTGCCTTTAATCTCAGCTACTCAGAAGGCTGAGGCAGGAGAGTCACTTGAACCCAGGAGGCAGAAATTGCAATGAGTGGACATCATGCCACTGCACTCCAGCCTGGGCAACAGGGCAAGACTCTGAAGAAGAAAGAAAGAAAAAGAAAAGAAAGAGAGAGAAAGAAAGAGAAAGAGGGAAGGGAAGGGGAGGGAAGGAGAAGGGGAGATGAGGGGAAGGGAGGAGAGGGGAAGGGAGGAGAGGAAGGGGAAGGAAGAGGAAGGGGAAGGAAAGAGGGAGGGAGGGAGGGAAGGGAAGGGTAAGGTAAGAGGGAGGAAGAAAGGGAGGGAGGAAGGAAAAAATCACCTAAGAATGTGTTCCATCTATCACAAAGCAAATGGCAATATTTTAAAATCCTTCATATTGCTTCTTGAAATGCCCATGAGACCGTTGGTATTTTCACTTGAGGTAAAGAAGGTTCACTGACAAATAACAGAATAAAGGTGCTCTCCAAAGACCATCAAGATGAAGACCCTCTTCAGGAAATGAGAAGCATTAGTGGCCCACCTATCTATGGTTGCCTGACTGGCATTTTCCAGTCTTCACTGATGGTCACTCTGCCATCCTGTGACTTTTCTTGCTCAATCCATTGACCTTTAAGTTCATGTCCTTTAGTCTAGCCATTTTCAGCCTGGTTGTTCTTGTAACCATTTTTCTTGCTCTTTTCTAACTTCTCCAGTTCCTCTAGAAACGTTGCAGCAGGGAACCAAACCTAGACACATATGACTCTAATAAACATCTGAAGGTTGCCAAGTACACAAGAGAAGGTTTTTCAGCTCTCATAAAGTCATAAGCAGTTAATTCCTAAATTGTTTTATAGCCCACTAGCATCCTCAGGATTCTTGCTGCAATTTCAACCAGCTAAGATAAACAGCCATAATTCATCATTCACTGTTATTATTAAATCAAGTTTAGCCTAAAGTTGCCTCCTTACATATTTTAAGTTCGACCCAAATGTTCTTCTGTACGTTGTAAACTTTTAACAAGTGGAGGTGTAAACAGACCATACTTAACGCTAGTGTCAACCACTGAGTTTTGGCCAATCAAATACAGCCAACTGTTCGAACCCTGTTCAAATAAGGTAAACACAAACCTGTAACCAATCCAGCTGTTCCTGTACCTTACTTCCGCTTCCTGTACATCACTTTCCTCTTTCTGTCCATAAATCTTCCACCACGTGGCTGAGCTAAAGTCTCACAGCCTACTCTGGCTTGGGAGGCTGCCTGATTTGGGAATTGTCCATTGCACAGTTAAACTCCTTTAAATTTAATTCGGCTTTTTATTTTATCATCATGATGAAAGAGAGCTCCACCTTCTCTCTTGATGAAATGACTGTTTTTAGCATATAGCCTCACCTTGCCCTTCTTTTAAACTAAGATAACAAAACTGGTAATCAGAGAAATATATTTCTAAAGACACTCGAAATACATCTGGAGAAGGAAAAAAACCCATGTATGCCAACTTGTTTTGCACCTTAGTAAAACTAAATATGAAACTGGGTAAACTTTAACTCAAGACTGAAAGTACCAGGAAAAAAAAAAAGTTAGTCTTTTACTTCCTTTTTGTAAACTCTTTCCCAGTCTGCATACATGAAAAAGAAAAATGAAAATCCTCTTTTTGTCCTTCCTTCCACAACTTATATAAAGTGGCTTTCTGAATTTAATTCTGTATAAATGTTAACTTGCTTCCTTTAGATTAAATAATGTGCAAGGCCAGGCACTGTGGCTCACACCTATAATCCCAACACTTTAGGAGTCCCAGGCAGGAGGATCATCTGAGGTCAGGAGTTCGAGACCAGTCTGACCAACATGGTGAAACCCCATCTCTGCTAAAAATACAAAAAATAGCTGGGCGTAGTGGCACATGTCTGTAATCCCACCTATTCGGGAGGCTGAGGCAGCAGAATCGCTTGAAACCGGAAAATGGAGGTTGCAGTGAGCCAAGATCATACCACTGCACTCCAGCCTGGGCAAAAAAGTGAAACTCTGTCTCAAAATAATAATAATAATGTGAAGATAAGTTAACACTTACTGTTTAGAAACAATGAGCAATGATGTTTTACTAGAATGGAGAATAGAGGCTATAAACACTCCAACATCCCTCATGGTCAAAAACTAGACTCTCTTTGCAAGATCTTTCTTCCAAGGTATAGCACACATGCTCCTAAGGCATCGTGGCCTTACTCTAGGTGAAGTGAAAGAAAATAGAAGATTCCAGAGCCCCAGAGGTCAACTCAGTTCAGCCAACATGCGCTGAAATGCACACATTTCATTTGGAGAAATAAGAAAGCAAATCATACAGGTACAATTGCTTTAGCTAAGTCTACTGAAATTGGAAAAAAAATAATAATCTTGGTTTGTAGTCTTGCCTTCAAAATGTGTTATTTTACAAACTAAAACTAACCCTTTCGCACTAAGGTCAAGGGTCTTGAAATTCCAGAGCCAAACTGGTCTTAAAGAGCCCTGTTTCTAGGAGATGGGGATATCAAGAATTCTGGAGAAGTCTAATGCCACCAGGCCAGTAGGAGGCAGAGCCACTTTTATCCCAAAGGCACAAGAGATGAGGGAACAGTTAATATCCTTACGCCCATGCCCCAAGTCACTTCTCTGCATCTAAGGGAACACTGGAAACAAACCCCAAGTCTCCTGCCTCGCCCAGTTCATTGCTCTTCCCCTCACAGGTCTCCCTGTAAGTGGCACTCTGGGGTGTCCATATTCTCTGCTCCAATGTGAGCAGAGGAGGCAGTGTCATCACGGAAGGCTCCCTTCTCCAACCCTCTCACTCCCACAACACCAGCACTTTCAGCATTTGCTAAAGAACAAAGTGTAGAGTGTCAGGGTCCCCACCAGGTTACTTAAGGGTGTATGTCCGCTGCTTGAACCCTGAAGGCTGGGCAGTCAGCCAAGGCTGTGGTGCCCAGCCAAGGAGCAGGTGCCCCTGAGAACTCAAACATCCCGAAGAGTATATGCGAACCTATCCCCCCCCCAAAAAAAAAACAAAACACACAGTCTCATCACTCAAACACAGGAAGCAAAGAGCCAGAAAATCAGCTCAGAAGCAATTCAGACACAGAGGTGATGAGGATCTTGAGAGCTATTCTGCTGCCACCCAGGAGTGTCCCATATGTAAGTCCCAATAAACTCATCTGCTCATGAAATTGGACTTCTCCGAGTCATTCTTAGGTCTCTCAGCTCCTTCCCAGTTTGGGGGGGAGTTATAATTGCAGATTTTTTTCATAACACAAAGCCATGGCTAGAAGAACAGAAACAACGCTTTCAGAAAAGGAAGAAAGGAAGTTCAAAACTCACTAGAGCTCTGTATACACAGACATGAATCAATCCCTAAGAAACACTGCTAGGAAAGAAGGAACGAAGGAAGGATGGACGGAAGGACGGGCAGGACGGAAGGCGGGCAAGCGATGGGGGTGCTCACACACTATCACTTACATCAGAAAATAAGACAAAAAGATTCTGGTCACATGTAGATACAAACCATCTCTGAAACCATGCAGCTGAACCATGGAAATCTGGCCAGCTGGAAACAGGGGAAGCAGGGGTGAGAGAGGCTGACCTTTCTTTATATCCCCTTTTTTTCTGCTTGTAACTTTGATAGTAAATCCAAGTACTACGTAATAGGAAAAGTGATTTTTTTTTTTTTTGAGACAGTCTCACTCTGTTGCCCAGGCTGCAGTGCAGTGGTGCGATGTCAGCTCACAGCAACCTCTGCCTCCTAGGTCTAGCAATTTTCCTGCCTCAGCCTCCCAATTAGCTGGGACTATAGGCATGCATCACCACACCCGGCTGATTTTTGCATTTTTAGTAGAGATAAGGTTTCACCATGTTGGCCAAGCTGGTCTTGAACTCCTAACCTCAAGTGATCTGCCCGCCTTGGCCTGCCCAAGTGCTGGGATTCCAGGCATGAGCCACCCTGCCTGGCCAGAAAAGTGATTTTTGCAAACTGTATCCATACAAAATAAAAGCTTAAAGAAAATCAATAAAAAATAAAAATTTAAAAGAATGTGATAAATAAAACAAAAACAGAGAGCAAAAATTAGTACCAGAGCAGCAGGTGGGGGAGTCTTAGGAACAAAGACGTCTCAATCCAGTGACACTCACAGTTAAACCACTTTATGAAATTTCATGAAATGACTTTGAGTTTAGTAACATCCTCTAAGCCTCAACAACTTTTTGCTGTGTATCTTTGCTGACTCATCTGTTTCAATTCAGAGCCACAGAATGATGAATGAGACAAAGTTAAAAAATTTTTTTTTTCAATTTTAATTCTTTGTTTGAAATAAGAATAGAGGATAACCCAAACACAAGCTTTTCAAATGGACCCTTGCTCTTCCCTAAATCAGATTAGAACCTGAGTTCCCTGTTGTTTTTTTTGTTTTTGTTTTTTGGTAATAAACCTGAGAATGGAATATTTATAATAAAATGATAGTTCGCTGGAAATCCCCAGCAGTATCAGCCCAGAAACCTTCATTCAACACTTTAAACTCTGGAAGGGGATTGTAAACTTTCAAAACCATCTCTCAAATTAATTGGTTTTACTAATGCATAAAAGCAGATTAAACATTGATAACTTTAAAAATGATTCACTAATGGTATTTTTTTTTTTTGGGAAAATTAAAACCACATTGCCTATGGGTTAATGAGTTAATGTTTTTGCAGATAATGACATTTCTTAAGCCCAAAAAAATAGTGTTTTTTAATAAAGCACATTTTTAACCAACACAAACTATTTGGCATTACTTTTCCTACTGATGACTCTCTGTCCTTGTGTTTGCCTGGCAAAACTACTAGAAATTGTCATTAATGAGACTGCAATAAGTTATCCCTTTATCTTGTTTACTGGAAGACTGACTTAAAATAGAAAGCCTTTGAAAAGCACATAGCCACTGTTACTAAATGACACAAACTGAATTCTTTATAAAAGTTGCTGGTACAAAAGATATTTCCAGATTTTATCTCTTTAGATATAATCTTTTGATGAAACTTTCCTTTCTAAATGTAATTCCTGGCTGGGTATGGTGGCTCATACCTGTAATCCCAGCACTTTGGGAGGCCAAGATAGGAGGATCACTTAAGCCCAGGAGTTCAAGACCAGCCTGGGCAATACAGCAAGACCCTGCCTCGATTAAAAAAATAAAATAAAATAAATAAATGTAATTCCAAGGCAAAGCTACAGAATACTTGGGAGTATTTGACTCTATGGCATCTTTTGTATGTATGACTTGACTTTAGACTGCTAAAGGAAATTTCTTCATGTTCACAGAAATCTGAAACAACTGGTTTAAAAAAATGATATTAACAGCTGCATTTGTAACGGGAAGTAATGGGTATATCAACTGCACACAATGAAAATGGGAATGAAGTGTGTCACCTTTAAATAACCAATATAAACATTTCACTATCAGCATTTGAGCCATGAATTAACTTTCAAATTAGAAATTAGGCCCATTTATTCTGATATTCCGGCTCCAAATAATAAACAGGCCTGATTCAGTTGGCAAAAAGAACTGGCTTCCAATTTCATCTTAATTAAGTCATTCATTCCAGTTCAAAAATGCAAATAAAATTCCACTTCAATTCAACAAACACGTACTTAGTTCCTACTTTGTCTTAAGCACACAAAGACGACCCAGATTCAACCTGTGGTGTCAAATAAAATTAATAAGGAGCAATTGTTTTGGACTGAGCTCCTGCGCACACCAGACCAAACCAGAATGGAGTCACCGGTGCCAGGAGCTATATAAACAAACAAATTTACAATGGACCTGTTTTCAAAAAAAAACCAGGAGAGTCACAGCAACCAAGAGAAAGGGCCCAGCCTACCTGAGCCAGCATGAGGAAATCCCATCTTTTTTAACCTTATAAGGACAGTAACTTTGCTTCTCATTCGTTGTTTCTGCTTTCTTCAGCCTTTTCTTTTTTTTTTTTTTTGAGACGGAGTGTCACTCTTGTTACCCAGGCTGGAGTGCAATGGCGCAATCTCGGCTCACCGCAACCTCCGCCTCCTGGGTTCAGGCAATTCTCCTGCCTCAGCCTCCTGAGTAGCTGGGATTACAGGCACGCGCCACCATGCCCAGCTGAATTTTTGTATTTTTAGTAGAGACGGGGTTTCACCATGTTGACCAGGATGGTCTCGATCTCTTGACCTCGTGATCCACCCACCTCGGCCTCCCAAAGTGCTGGGATTACAGGCGTGAGCCACCGCGCCCGGCCTTCTTCAGCCTTTTCTACCTGTAAAACCCACCTCTTCAGCTCAGCTCAGCCTTTCTGTTTTACACATGGGATGATGCCCGATTCATGAATCACTAATAAAAGACAATTCAATCTTTAAATTCAATTTGTCGACATTTTCTTCTTTGATAATGATCACTGCCCACAAAGAACGTGACCCTCTTCTCTCCCTCCTAGAATATTCTGACTGTCTCACTTGGTCCCCAGTCCCCTCAAATTTCCCTCCTGCTTCTCAAGCAGCTGCTCCCAGGAAGTCTTCCCCTTGCACTGTCTCAGGAGAGGCCCCACGTCCTCTGGCAGCGCTGTGTGCACCGAACACATGTATTTCAAGGCTTACAGGCAAACAGCAGTTTACCAGTGTCTACGTGTGTGTCTCTTAGAAGGCACAGGAAACTCACTGATCTCTGATCTCCATTTAGCCCACTGTTTGGCATACAGCACTCAATAAAAACTATGGAAAGAAGCCTCTCAGAGTCAGGCAGGACAGAGAGACCAATAAATATCTAAGACATAAAGTAAAAGGCAGAGCAATGTGACATGGGTAGAATGCTATGGAGAAACCGAGAGAAAGAAGGGGGCCATTTGGCCCTAGTGGGGAGGGAGGACTGTGTTACAGCGGGAAGATGGGAGGAGAGGTTTTAGGGCCAGCCTGAAAACAGGAATTGAGGACCGGGCTGAGAGCTAGTGCTCGACTTACGACCACAGTCGGGACCGCGGACTGGTTGTCACACGATTTGGTGGTAAGCTGAGTAGGCTATATGTACAGTTGAAATGGTGCACGCGGAGATGGTAGTGCTGCCGGAAGCTGGTCCGCACTGTCGTACGCCCAGCTGGGCAACGTTTGCGCTGCCAGACGCGGAGCAGTCGTGGCCAGCGATTGTGGTCGTAAAGTCGAATGGTCGTAAGTTGCATAGGTCGTAAGTCGATCAATACCTGTAAAGGTCCCAGGAGAAGGAAGTGCCTGTGTGCAGAGGCTGGAGGGTATGAAAGACACACTGCGTTTGAGGGATAGGAAGTAAACAGCCCACTGTGGTAGAAGCGCAGCACGCAGGGAAGGTGGTGCTGGGCGCAGTGCAGCAACCAGGAGCACGGCCTCCAGAGACAGACCTGAGTTCGAGTCCTGCCTCTGCCCCTTCTCAGCTACGAGCAAGTGACATAAGTCCTGGGGGCTGCTTCCTGATTGAACTTTGGGGAAGAGGTAGCTCACGATTATAATCCCAGCATTTTGGGAGGCTAAGGTGGGAGGATGGTTTCAGGCCAGGGGTTTAAGACCAGCCTGGGCAACACGAAGACCAAATCTCTACAAAAAATACAAAAAATTACCCAGGTGGGGTGGTGGGCACCTTTCATCCCAGCTACTTGGGAAGCTGAGGCAGGAGATTGCTTGAGCTCAGGGTACAATGATCAAGCCAGTGTCCTCTAGCCTAGGCAACAGAGTGAGAGCCTACCTCAGAAAGGAAAAAGGAGGAAGAAAAGAAAAAAAAGAAAGAAGGAAAAAATTGGGGGAAAGAAGGAAGAAACGTGGGGAATAACTTTTAGTGCTGTATGAACGGAGAGAATGTAGGCAGAGCAGTGCTGAGAGCATAAGCATTCAATGTATGGAGCTGTCAGTGTCCTTAAGCCAGCAGGTAAACTGAGGCCAAGTTGTGAAGAATCACCTTTTGTAGGAAGGCTAAAGCTCCAGGACACACAAGGCCCCTGCTTCAAATGCCAGGGAATATATGGTCACACCTATGATCTCCCTGTCCTCTCTTCAATTACTGTCAAATCTAGCTACTGGACTGTGACACCAGCCAGCAGTTTCCAGTAGGCCAGCCCACCTTCTAGACTTATCGGGAACCCCCCAGCATGGAGACAGCCCATCCTCGCACAGGATCTGAGGACAGTCCCCAACTCCAATAGCCCTGCCCTCTGCAACTGTGTGACCTGGGGGGTTATATGTCACAGTCTTACCCCCAACACATCCACATCCAGTGCCCAAAGGCTGTTTCCAAAAGGCACCCCCCACCTGCCAACAGCAAGCTCTTCAGAACCAAGAAGGAACTTTCCATCACATAAATGTGCAGTTCCAGGAAGGACTGCAAAGCTCAGAGTCAGTCCCTGGACATCATCCTACCTGCCTAGACCCCTCCCGCTCCTCCCCAGCCCTCACTGGCAGCATGCAAGCTCCACTTGTCAACCGCACCCACGTGCTGCCCCTGACTTCCTTCTCCTACTCCTCTGTGACTCATCTTCTTATTGCTTTCTCCCTCCACTGCTGACCTTTTCGCAAAGCCCGCCCTCTGTTCCCATTTTACCACCACGGCAAAGCCTAGGTCAGGAGCAGCAGATCAGGGCTTTTCCAGACCCCCACTGCTGCTTTGCACTATTTTTTTTTTTTTTTTTTTGAGATGGAGTCTTGCTGTGTTGCCCAGGCTGGAGTGCAGTGGTACATTCTTGGTTCACTGCAAACTTCCGGCTCCTGGGTTCAAGCAATTCTCATACCTCAACCTCCCGAGTAGCTGGGACTGCAGGCATGCACCACCACACCTGGATAATTTTTGTATTTTCAGTAAAGATGGGGTTTCACCATGTTGGCCAGGCTGGTCTCAAACTCCTGACCTCAGGTGATCCTCCCGCCTCGGCCTCCCAAAGTGCTGGAATTACAGGTGTGAGCCACCAAGTCTGGCCGCTTTGTACTATTTTCCTTCCACTATCCTCATAGGAAACCTTTCTTCCCTCCAGACTCCCGCACACTCCTAACGTTCCGTGAGAGGATGCAGGCAGAGGCACGGGCTGAGCCCATGACACACAGCAGGATGGGTCACACCCCCTCTGCTCCCTCTTCCTGCTCTGACAATCTACCCACCTCTGGTGACTCCTCCACATTTCTGGATACCTTAGGGACCTCATAGTCTTCTCCACAACTCCCCAAATTCACCTGAGTATTCACCTTCAATGTCGAGAAGGGCAATCCATCAAATCCCCCAGTTCCCTGCTTGCTACACTAAACAGACTTTCACCCCATCCTCATGAGCACACCCCGATTTTCATCATTGCCCAGAAAGACTTCACTAGAAATCCTTCACTCACATATCCGAGCCCTCCAGCTCTCTCTTTTCCTCTGCACCTGCCCCTCCATGACCCCCCATCTCGAGAAGTTTTCCTCTTCACTCTTATTACCACAAACTGTCAGCATCTTTCAACACCCATGCTTCTTAACTTCCCTAAAACCTTCTCTGAAGGTTTCATTTTTCCTCCTGAAAGAAGCTGCTGAAAGAAAAAAAAAAAAAAGCACATATTGGTGCATATTCATCCATCTAAAAATGTATAATTTCCAGGAGGTTGAAGATACTCAGCAGCTCATTCAATTGACCTTGTCAGTGCTTTCTCAGTTCCTTAAATACTTCTCCAACCCTGCACTCATCCGCAAAACCCTGGCTTCCTCCCCCATCCCTACCTCCTCCAGGGAGGACCTTCTGTACCCCTTTACAAAATGAAAATCTTCTCACAACTTAAGCCCTGCAGTGTCCTCCCTTGACTATAGTTAGGGCTCTCAAACTTTAGCTGGCATGAGAATCACCCGGGGAGCGCCCTCACACCCTGATATTCAAACTCAGCAGGACAGGGGTGGATCCCAGAAACACCCACGGCGGAAGATCCTCATGATGACATCCAGGCACCATATTTGAGGAAATCTGATGATCAGGCCAAATCCAGCCCACTGCCTATTTCTGTGTGGCCTCCATGCAACAAATGCATTTTACATTTTAAAGGGTTTAAAAACATCTAAGGAAGAACATTTCAGGATGTGAAAATTACATGAAATTTAGATGTCAGGATCCACAAATAGTTACATGGGAACTCAAACCCTGACTACAAAGAGACTTTAAATTTGTTTAGAATTAAGCCTACAAACCCAGCAAGATAACTAGCAATACAAGGGAATATTTACCAAGCATCAAATGGAAACATTAAATTCTATCGGAGTCCAGGATGCCCTGTGGACCTCCTTCTGTGTTCCACCATGGTGCCATCCACAAACCTGTATAGCATCTACATGGGTCTGTGAGCATATAGAACCTATGTACTCATATGGGCCTTTTCTTTCCTCTATAGTATATAAGCTTTTGTAGGATGGGGACCTTGATTTTTTTTTATCCTTGTACTTCTATCACATGGCCAGGTACCTGGTGCTAACAACATTAAATAAATATTTAATTGATTTAACAATGACTGGAATGTGAGCTGAGCTTTTAACGAAGGACAAGACTTAGATAAGAAAGAACTAAAGGCTGGGCTTTGCAAGCAGGGCCAAGGGAACCAACCAGGTGACTGAGAGCTCCAGGCAGGTAAAGAAACTGCAGTCACCGGCCCAGGTGAAATCATCAGACTCACTTCTGATATCACCATTAGTCTGGAGCTCCACGTCTTTAAAGCTGGTCTTCATTCATCCAGACTTTTAAACTGTGACAGAAGCTTACATTAATAATCCTAAGCCTTTGCTTTTTTCATCTCAAAACTATTTCCTAGATTCTTATCTCCTGGTCTATTTTCCCCTTGCCCCTTTTTCTGCTGATGCTAAATTAGAAGAAAAAAACCAGAAACTCAGAGTCCTAGTGTAATACTGAGTTCATATTTCATGCACACACCCCCACCGTTTGGGGGCACAATCAGGTAAAATATCCCAAAAATGCTTTGGTGGTGGGTAGAATTTCCCACCACTAAATTGGAAGTTTCTTCAAGCCTGGAAACACTTTCCGTTTCAGCTTTCACAGCTCCTAGGATGTAACGGTGCACCACACAAATTACTAGCATCAACATTATCATATCTGTTTTGGCAGCTGAGTCATTCTTGCAAACCTTTAGTTTAAAAGCACATCAAGTTACACTTCACAACCAAAACAAAGTGAAGACAGGAGTAGATGATTCCTTGATTCCCCCTAAACCGCAAAGAAAAGTGCTCGCCTAATTTATCCTAAGTGAAATCTTTTACTGGAGTCATCCTACTAACCACCATAGCTCCATATCTGCTCACTGGACAGGGGCTCATCATTTAGAAATAAAGTTTTCAACAAACCTATCTTTGAAGCACCTGTAGAGGCCCCTAAGTCATCATCCATTTCCTGTATTCTGCATCTGAATTAGTAAGCTCTATTTGTCTCTAACTGAGATAATTTTACATTTCACATCTTTAGGAGGATGTGACACTAATAAAAATCCCTGAAAACAAAAACCAGACTTTCCCTGAGTGTAGACCTAACCACACACAGACTTTCCTATTTAAGGATGCCACGAAGTTAACAGAACAGATAAATGCAAGAATTAGATGAAAAATACAAACAGTTCTTCACATACGAAGCAGAATGCTTACCAGTTATTTCCATTTTTGCAGATAATAAACTACTTGACACAGGATCCAGAAGCTAAAGACATTTACAGGAGTGGAATCAATCAGAAATTAGGATGTTAAGACATTATGAAAATGATTCAGTGTCCTTAAGAGGCATACAAAGAATGATTTGGGCAACTTAAGATATATATTTTATAATTTTGAGCATATCCCAGTCCAATCAAGTCACTCTTTAATGGGACAGGAGCAAACACATATCAAGGCCTGCACGCTTATCCTCAGGTTACCCCCCAGATCTGACTCAATCTTTCTCTTCCCTGTCCTGTGCCACAGGAGGAGCCCCTCCAGGCTGAGGCCAGGAACACCTGGGGGCCACTGGGAAGAGATGGAACGGCTGCAGGTGGGAAGAAGGGCTGAGGTTCTCTCTCCGATTTTTCAGGACATCCAGGCAGGTCCAGCTCTCACAAACGGCAATGAAGTTCTTCCACTTTCCCCTCCAGCTGCCCCCTATTTCTGATCTCAGCACCTCAACATCCTTTGTTGATTCCCTTAATCTTGCCCATACCCCTCTGAGTAATTCATTAAAGTCTGTTCATTTCAGCCAATGGGGTTGATTCCTGTTTCCTGCAGGGACCCTGTCTGATACAAGAACCTTCCTAATGTAGGGCATTTTGCAGGATATACAATTTCTCAACCAAAAAATGTAGGTCTTATTGCCATCTCCCATTCTACATGAGGATGCTGAGGCTCCAAGAGGGTAGAGTCCCAGCTGGCAGCCACAGCAGAAGTTCGCTGGCAGAGCTGGAATTGTACCCAGGTCAGTCTGACATCTAAGCCCTTAAGAAGCCTTAAAAATGTGAAAGGGAAAAACACACCAACCTTCCAAACTGGCAAAACACAATGTAGCTTCAAACCACATTATTTATGGTTTGGGGATTTTCCCTGGGCCTAAATAAGCTACCTGGGGCACTGCCTTTTAAGCGCTTCTTCCACCAAGGGTCTTTCAGACTCCTGCTGGAGGGTGGTCAGACCAACCTTAAAGCTAGCAGATCCCAGGGGCTCCTGACCATGGCTAACATTCCTCCTTCAGTTTATCCCAGAAATCCCTCCCTCCCTCCCAATCTTAAACATCCCTAAGGCTCTTTTGTTTCTTTTTATGAATTAAAACCAGAATTACTTTTCTAGAAAAGTAGAGGATGCAACTGAAAGACATTAAAAACATAATTCTAGCACCTCCCAGTCATAACTTGCCATGGTCCTTTAGCCCTATAAAAGCCTCCCAGGAGTCTTTCCACCTGTGCAGAAGAGATTAGACGAGAAAATGCAATTAAAATACCCTCTGATAGGAGTGGAGAGGTACCAACAAAACAAACTCCCCTTAAGGAAATTCAGCTGTGAGTTTTATTTAACTTCAGAACTAAAGAATCTGCTGGCTGGGCGTGATGGCTCACACCTGTAATGCTAGCATTTTGGGAGGCCAAGGCAGGCGGATTACCTGAGCTCAGGAGTTCGAGACCAGCCTGGGCAACACGGTGAAACTCTAAAATAAAAAAGAAGTTAGCTGGGCATGGTGGCATGCACCTGTAATCCCAGCTACTCAGGAGGCTGAGGAGAATTGTTTGAACCGGGAAGGCAGGGTGTTGCAGTGAGCCAAGATCATGCCACTGCACTCCAGCCTGGGCGACAGGAGACTCTACAAAAAAAAAAAAAAAAATTGCTATTATGTATGTCTATTACGTATGCCTGGGTCCTGAGGTCTATCTCATCCTCACTAGAAACTACAGAGTAATTTACAAAAGCAGAAATGCTTTGCACCTGAAACCCTTCCCAAGTTCCTGACTTTCTGGATTTTGCAAGTGATGAGAAGACAATGGTCTCATCAGGTGGAGTTCTAAGTCAGACCCTCAGAGTGAGTCAGGTATGACGGCGGCTCCGGAAACAGGACCCGAATAAAGCAAATGTCCAGGTCTCACTTTCTCATTGCTGAAGGGGTGTGTGGAAAGGACAGCAGGTGTGCTCTCGATAAAAGCAAAGGAAAAGGAGCACTGGTGTGAGGAAGAAGAAAACCAGGCAAAACAGGAGCGCAGTGGATCGCCCCCTTCCCTCACATGCCCTGCCCAATTCCAATTAAATCAACATTTACTGATTGGCTCACTGCTAAGTATGCCCCCGATCTAGCCTGCAGCACCTGAAGAGACAAGGAAATGGTAAGACAGGCTTCATCTTCAGGAAGGTTTCTTGCCAGGAATCACTGTTGTTGCCATTTTTAATTTTAATGTTTGTAGATAATTCCTGGACAGTTCAAATAACTTTACTGGGGCCCCTGTCCTCCCATTAACCTATACTACTCGGAAGCCCCAGACCCAGGCAAATGACCCAGCCGAATAAAGGTTGGGAAAAGGTCCTGGGAAAACCAAAGCGTCCTTGGGTGCCCCGCATCACACACGGTACAAACTGTCACCCCTGAACACGCCTCGCCGCAGATGTCTAAAACCCAGGTCTTGAATTCAAAATCTCTAGACTACAGTCTACAGATTAATCGCGCTGGTTTTTTTAAGTGTGGTTATCTAAATTAAAAATAATAACGGCTTGAGGACACTGATGAAAGAAACACTGGTTTCATTTATCAGACTACTTCACAACTTCAGTACAGGAAAGGAGGTAATCCCAAACTTTAAAAAAGTTCCATCGAACTTGCCGCGCAGGCTGTACCATATTTTTCACACTTACAAGGAAAAATACTAACACCAACTCAAGAAGAAAAGAAAAGAAAAAAAAAAAAAAAAAAACCAACTATCTAGTGTGTGGCTGTAAAATGCGCCATGGAGGCGGAGGGACGGAGGGTAACAGTTTCGCCCGCCCCACGCCCGCGATCGCCGGGGAGCTGGGGTCGCTGCGCCCGCGGCCCGCGGTTACCTGGTCCAGCGGGATGCCCAGGAGCTCGCTGAGCGGGTGCAGACAGGTGGAGCCGGTGGTGCGGTAGGAGAGGCTGGACGGCTGCGGCTCTGCTGCCATCCTGCATCTTCGGGAGGTGGCTGCCCCGGCCCCCGCCCGCAACAGCCCCTGCTCGGCGTCCTCCCGCCCGGGTGCTCGAGGGTGGCTGCACCGCGGGGCGCACGGCCGCCTGGTTCGCGCGGGAGCGAACGGGAGGCCGGCGGACGCGAACCGGCGCAAACTCTCGGGGCGCAAACTTGGCGTTGGCGCTGGCGCTGAGGCCAGGGCGCCGTAGGAGGGCCGGGCCCAGCGCGCCCCGCTTCCCGCTGCCCTCCTCTCGGCGCCCATTGGCCGGGCCGCTCAGGACGGCCCCGAGAGGAGGGAGGGAGGGAGGAAAGTGGGGACTCGGAGTCCGGCCCCAGAGCGCCTCCCGGCCCGCCCAGCCCGGCCCGCACCGAGGCCGACCCGGAGAGGGAAAGCGCCGCCAGCGGGCGCCGCCGCCTGGCCCTGAAGCTGGTGGCGCGCGGCCCCGGGGGCGGGACGCGCCTTTCCTCCTCCCGGGCCGGTAGTCCCAGCTCCCCGCGGGACGCCACGGCCTCACCCGGCGGGCGCCTTCGCTGGAGCGCGCCCCCCACCCCGCCCCACCCACCCGTTTCTGGTTTCGCCCGCGCGGTGGAAGCGGCTGAGTGGCTGCGTTTCCCTTTCCAGCCGCACGGGTTCCTCTGCCGGTGGCTGGAAGCTCACAGACCCTGCGCTGCCAGCGGGCGCCGCAGCCACCAGGCTCCCCACTGTCTGTACCCTCCTCTGCGCTACGCATAGTTTCCTGCACCCTGATCTGACGTGCTCGGTGCTTCCTGCACCCTGATCTGAGGTGCTTGGTGTCACACGAGCAACTACAGGGGACTGTGAGCTTCGTGTCACTTCCGTCTCTGGAGTGAGCAGTATTTCACCTCTATTCTACCGTGTACATGATGATAAGTCATTTGCATGCCACCGGTCCTCAGAAAGGGCACCTTGCTCCTTAACTTCTCTGCCCCCAGACACCCATGCATCACTGTGACTTGGAAAACTTTTCCAAGTTATCGCTAGGTTCTGAGAAACTTAAAAATCTTGAAGATCCTTTCCAGGAATCGCTAGCTGATGAAAAGGGGTTTCAAAAGGGCAATATTCCGGGGAGCATCTATCTGACAGGCAATGACTTTCTTTCGGGCAGATTCTATCAGTGTGGCCTCCAGCTTCAAAGTAAACTGAAGGCCCGTCTGGCAACAACTTCCTCTCCAAGGCCCAGGCCTCACTCTTGCCTCCTTCAGGAGTTTTATCACCATCAAACTGCACTGAACATTAAATTGCCAGGACAGAGCTTCTCAACCTATGTCCCCTGTGGAGGAGGAAAAAAAAATCCGTATAGGCCGGGCGCGGTGGCTCACGCCTATGATCCCAGCACTTTGGGAGGCTGATGCGGGGCGCATCACGAGGTCAGGAGATCAAGACCATTCTGGCCAACACGGTGAAAACCCGTCTCTACTAAAAATACAAAAATTAGCCAAGGCCCGCGCCTGTAGTCCCAGCTACTCAGGAGGCTGAGGCAGAAGAATTGTCTGAAGCCGGGAGGCAGAGGTTGCAGTGAGCTATCAGGCCACAGGACTCCAGCCTGGGCAACAGAGAGAGACTCTGTCTCAAAAAATAATAATAAGTGTCTGTTCCACCAGTCCCACAACCTAACCAAATGAAGATGTCACCACCAGATGATAATCTCTACTACTCACAAGTAAACCCACAGTACAAACAGAAATACACACACACACACACATCGGCATATACTCGAAGATTACTAGGCTAGATAGGTTCATTTAATATCAGATAGTCCTGGGCAATGACCGGCGTTGGATCAACATTCATCTTATCTTGAGCTACATGACAGCTGAAGTGAGGTATACAGGGCAGAAGGGGCTTTGTTAAAAAAAAAATCAGCACTCAGATATGAGTTCAGCAAAACAGAAGTAGGTCAGTTTGGGTAGTATTTCTGGAGCAAGTGCCTCAAACCCTTTATAATTTTCCACAAAGCTATGCCTTTGAGACATCAAAAAATAGTCCTCACATAGGCAATATATATATATATATATGTGTGTGTGTGTGTGTGTGTGAGTGTGTATGTGTGTGTATATATATACATATTTATAAATATATTTATATATATGTAAAGTTTTATATGTGCATATAAAAACCTGTGCCTTACACAGGTTTATATATACATATATCACACAGTTTATATATATATATATATATATATATGAGAACAGGTTTATATATATATTGCTCTCTTTCATCAGTATATATGTTTTATGTATATACATATGTATATATTTTATATATACATATTCACCAACTATACCATATATATAATATATAGATATATTAGCCTTACACAGTTGTTTTTCTCCCTAACAAAACACAAATCATAACCTAGTCTAAATTTTTGTTTTAAAAATGGCTGGGCGTGGTGGCTCATGCCTGTAATCCCAGCACTTTGGGAGGCCAAGGCTGGCAGATCGCCTGAGGTCAGGAGTTCGAGACCAGCCTGGCTAACATAGTGAAAACACATCTCTACTAAAAATACAAAAATTAGCCAGATGTGGTGGCAGGCATCTGTAATCCCAGCTACCTGGGAGGCTGAACAGGAGAATTGCTTGAACCCCAGGGGAGCGGAGGTTGCAGCGAGTAGAGATAGCGCCACTGCACTCCAGTCTGGGTGATAAAATAATAAAATAATAAATAGAATAAATAATAATAAATAGAATAAATAAATAATAGAATGATAATAAATAGAATAAATATAAAATATATAATAAATAGAATCTAAAATAATAAAAATGTAGTAACTATGGTTATAGATCTTATAAAAAAAAAGTCACAGAACTTAATTGTTCTGTTCAATTGATACTGCAGTACAATTAATGCTAAAAGAACTGTTGGATAACCCAGTACCAAGAGAATAGATCACTTACACTACAGATGAATGAAACAGGCTTTGGAAAAGTTGCTTACATGATTCTAAGGTGTATAACAGCAGGACCATGGACACATTGCTCTCTTTTCCTTCATCAGTTTCTCTATTTCCATCCTCTGTCAATTGTTGGTTCATAATAATTATTATCATATGTTAGATATCACTTTCCGGAAGCTGTTTCATTTACCAGTGACAATAACCCTGTGATGGTTATAATAATCTATTTTATAGATGTGAAAACTGGGGTTAAGGGAGCTCAGGTACCTTGGTTGTATTTAGGGAGCCTAAGTAAAACGTGTCTGTATGATTTCAGAGCCTGGGCTCTTCAGTCAATGTGAATTGCCTCCCCTAAAACACAGTATTTTTCTCTTTATCAAGAGGGCAGCCCACACACCGATACAGCCTTGTTATTTCTGTAGACAAGGCATTACATTTACTGTTCAAAATGAGGCGGTGGGGTGATGCCACGGACGGGCTGTCTCTCCTGTTTTCTATTTGCAGTAGAGTGAGGCTTGACATCAAGGTTAGTTTTATAAATCTTCCTTATGGAACCATGCTCAGAATGTGACACTATTTAGGAGATCTACTGCACATCCTGAAGACTGTTCAAAAATTAAAGCCAGGCACAAAAAGACCTGGAAAAGATTCTAGCATATTAGTCCCTGTTACCATGTTACCATCGACTGACTAACAAAACTCTACAAATTGCCATAGAGTCACTAGGCTTTGGCAGCATGCCTGAAAATTCCCTGAAAGTGAAGTATTTTGATTTTAAATAGATAAACTCCATGCCATTCTATCGTGGATATTCAGAGGCACTTTCCACGCCTCCTACTTCACATACCAACTCAAAGCGAACAACAAAACTGACAATCAAACAACAAAACTGAATTAAAACCATCCTCAAAATTTACAAAGGTGTAATTCCTCAAGGAAATAAAACTCTAATGACACCATCAGTCTAGATTCAACCAAAAACAATCGTCAATGAAACTAAAGGTAAGCCATCTGAAATTATATAACCCATGTAAAAATAGAATTACCATTTTAATAATACTACGTATTAATGTAATGATACTAGATAGTCACAGAGCATACTCACTTGTCCCCTTTGATCCTCCCAGCAACCCTATGAAGTTGGAAGAGCAGGTGTTTATCATTTGTATTATGTCATCTCCATTTTTATTCAAATAAATACTTTCTCTAATAACTTACAGCTACCTTCTCCATCTAGTAGACAGCAAGTATAGGGTTCAAACCTGGGTATCCTCTTCTTTTTAACTACACAGAAATCTTTTTATTATACTAGGAGTCCACCTTCAGGAAAATAACAGAAATGGTTGCCTGCATAGGACATTAAATTCCAGGCTTAACATTTGAGAGCTGATCTGACGAATGGTCTAAACTGACCCATGACAGGTATCGCCATTGTTTTTTGAGCAGTTTCTTTAAGCATCATCCACAAAACTTCAGGTAATTTATATATTTCAATCAGTGATCCATTTCTTCATGTTTTAGCTCAACTGACGTGTGTTTGCTTGGAACCTATATTGCTACCTGCCTGCCTACGTAACATATTTTCCAAGCTTGGGATCACAGTTAAACATTGGTTTTATAGTTGTACATCTTCAGAAAATGAAAAAACTAATATAACTGAACACATGCCAGATTTAGCTATGACAGCTATGTCATAGCATTTTTCCCTTAAGAATACTGTATTAGCCCAGAATTACAGGCGCAGTGGTTCACACCTGCAATTCTAACACTGTGGGAGGCCAAAGCAGGAAGATCTCTTGAGGCCAGGAGGCCAAGAACTCAGCCTTTAGAGCAAAACAACTGGGTATGAAAAACCAGTGCTGCCTTTTACTAGTTTGGAGACACACTTTGAGCAAATCAATGAACGTCATGAAGCCCCAGCTCCCTCCTCTGTGAAATAGAAATAAGAATAATGATCCCTTGCAGCAGGTGTAAGAACTGAAGGAGAGGTTTTGTTCAAAAAACATAAATGAACTGTGCGTGGCTGAAGCCTACCCTTTACGCACTAATATTTTATTTTTGCTTTAGCTTTGGGGGAGGGAGATATTTCTAAAATCCATTGCACATGACCCTGAATAGTAAAACAGAGCTAGTGATCTAAGCTTAATCATTACTGATGACCCAGGCATTGTTGTAAACAAGAACCCAACCTGCAATACAGCAACGTCTTCAAGTCCACTGACGCATCAAGACTTTGTCCTCGTGCTAAACTATGCCCAGAAAGGTACACCTTCTCAACTACTTTCTAGTTTTTCCATCTCCCCTTCTGCTCTTGTATTTCATTTGTCCCTGCCTTGCCTGCTACTTGGTGCTCCTGTGATCTGGGGAGCTCTACAATTTGCCCTAGAGTCACTCGGCTTTGGCAGAGTGCCTGAGCTCCTAAAGAAGTGAAGTGTTTTTATCTTAAGCTGATAAACTCCAAGCCATTCTATCCTGGATGTTCAGAAGCACTTTCCATACTTCCTACTTCTTTGTGTTCCAAATAGTTACAGTTGTCAAAGAAGTTTCCTATGAATAACAAAGTGTGATTGATGATAATGTTTGAATACATAAAGGCAGACCAAAACCTGTGCTACCCGGATTCCATGGTTGGCTGCAGTAAGATAAAAAGGCAAGCTCTGGCTTTGCCTAATGCCCTGGAGCCGCTTAGTACCTGGAGATGTTTGGCCTCACCCTCCCCACCCTTTATTCTAACTCCACCTTGGGGATTGTTGCCAAGGCCACTGTCACCTTAGGCTTCAGGGAGCTGCACAGTGTTAACCCCTCAACTCAAGACTTTATATTTGCCTTGGAAAACAATTGGAATCTCCCACAACTCTTGTATTTTTCCCTTACCCTTCACTCTGTTCTGCAGCCCGCTTTCCAGGGCCAATGAAATTACCAGGCACAACAATGTTTTGGAATGAATGGGCGGGTAGTTCCTGGCAGTCGATGCAGCCGGCTGAACTCATGACTGTCTCTTCTCTCCTCACTTAAGTCCTCATGACCCAGCTTGTTGTTCTTAGTCTGCGTGGGCTTCCGTCAGCACATTAGGCTGCCCAGCCCAAAATGCTGAGTGTTCAGTGAAATGTTATTTATAGCACGAAAGTAGGTATTTGCCCCTATTCATTAGGCTCTCTTCTTATACTCCTAATGTATCATTGCTGCAACTTTCATTTCATTTCTAAACACTGTTCCATCATTATTGGTTGATCTCCTCGAATATCCTGCAGAGTAAGCTTTGATGTCCACAGAGATCACAAAAAAAAATACTAATAAGTACTCACGTCAGTTTCA
Organism: Sapajus apella; assembly: GCF_009761245.1. Taxonomy (NCBI): domain Eukaryota; kingdom Metazoa; phylum Chordata; class Mammalia; order Primates; family Cebidae; genus Sapajus; species Sapajus apella. Next base: position 4,782,924 of record NW_022437003.1, on the reverse strand, counting down.
AAGAAGGGGACATCAAAATCAGCTGACCACAGGATTTGTTTTGTGTACATCCTTCGGAAGTAACCTTCCCCAGATTATACTTCGGGAAACGGGGCTTTTGCTTATGAAAATGAACTTAACGTTCAGCAAATATTTCTTAAAGAACTATTATTTATAAGTCACTGTTCTAGGTGCTTGGGATACACATCAATTAACAAACTAAATATTTCCCTTCACAGAGCCTACACTCTGCCACGGAAAGACATAAACAGAAAACATTTAAAATAATATTATGATGTTAGATGATCCTAAGTGCAGAAAAAAAAAAAAAAAAAAACCAGAAAGCACAGCAGGGGAAATACTGCAGTCCATATGTTGCATATTTAATAGGTTGGTCGGGGTTGGCATCGTTGAGAAGACCACATTAAATCGAAGACTGGAAGGAGGTGAAAGAGTTAACCAAATAGTTGGTAAAGAAAATTCCAGAAAGAGTCCGGGCGCGGTGGCTCACCCCTGTAATCCAAGCATTTTGGAGGCCAAGGCAGGCGGATCACGTGAGGTCAGGAGTTCAAGTCCAGCCTGACCAACATGATGAACCCCGTCTTTCAAAAAAAAAAGAAAGAAAAAGAAAATTCCAGAAAGAGGAACCATCTAGAGCAAAGGCCCTAAAGCAGGAGCAGGCCTGGAAAAAGGGAAAAACATTTGTCTGGCCAGTGAGACTGAAGCAGAGTGAGTAAGGGCTGAAAGGAAATGAACGGAAGAGGTGGGGGGAGGCAGTCCATAGGGGCATGGGGGCCATTGCAAATGCCTTGGGCTGTTCCTCTGATTGCTATGGGGAGTTACTGCTGATATATGAGCTGAGGATTATATAGTATATCTGGTTTATATATATTTTTAACATCTCTCTAGCCACATGTTGACAACAGACAGTAAGGAAGACAAAGAGAGATGCAAGGGAACCAGTTAAGAGGCTATTTCAGGACTCCAGACAAGAAACTGGAGTTGGGGGAATGGGGATGGTAATAGGAAAGAGGGTGAGAAGTAATTAGCTTGTGGCTACAAATCTTGGATGATAATGTATCTTGGTTCCTTTGGGCTATTGTAACAAAATACCTTAGACTAGGCTCACGCCTGTAATCTCAGCACTTCGGGAAGCCCAGGTGGGTGGATCACCTGAGGTTAGGGGTTCAAGACCAGCCCGGGCAACATGTTGAAACCCCATCTCTTCTAAAAATATATAATTAACCGCGTGTGGTGGTGGGTGCCTATAATTCCAGCGACTTAGGAGGCTGAGGCAGGAGAATCACATGAACCTGGGAGGTGGAGGTTGCAGTAAGCCGAGATTGTCCCACTGCACTCCAGCCTGGGTGACAGAATGAGACTCCATCTCAAAAAAAAAAAAAAAAAAAAAAAACATTTCTTTAGGTAATTTATAAACAAATGTATTGTTCACAGTTTTGGAAGCTGGAAAGTTCAAGATCGAGGTGCCAGCAGATTTAGCATCTGGTGAGGCACTGCTCTCCGCCTCAGAGAAGGCACCTTCTACCTGTGTCCCCACTTGTCAGAAGGAGTGAACAAGTTCCCTTGGGCCTCTTTTATTTTTTAATTTTAATTTTTATTTCTATTTCTATTTTGTTTTGAAACAGGGTCTCAATCTGTCACCCAGGCTGGAGTGCAGTGGCACGATCTTGGCTCACTGCAGCCTCCACCTCCCAGGTTCAAGTGATTCTCCGGCCTCAGCCTCCTGAGTAGCTGGGATTACAGGCACCCAGCACCACACCTGGCTAATTTTTGTACCTTTTTTTTTGAGATGGAGTTTTGCTCTTGTTGCCCAGGCTGGAGTGCGATGGCATGATCCTGGCTCACAACATCCGCCTCTCAAGTTCATGCGATTCTCTTGCCTCAGCCTCACAAAGTAGCTGGGATAAAAGGCATGCGCCACCATGCCCAGCTAATTTTGTATTTTTAGTAGAGACAGGATTTCTCCGTGTGGGTCAGGCTGGTTTCGAACTCCTGACCTCAAGTAAACAGCCTGCACTGGCCTCCCGAAGTGCTGAGATTACAGGCATGAGCCACGGTGCCAAGCCATCATGCTCAGCCTTGGGCCGTTTTTATAAGGGCACTAAGCTGATTCATGACGCTGGAGTGTTGATGGCCTAATCACCTCCCAAAAGCCCCATCTCTTAATACTACAGCATTGCAGATTATGTTTCAACATAAGAATTTTGGGGGCACACATTCAGATCATAGCTTAATGACTGTGCCCTACCACAGTGGAATTATTGCCAAAAACAGAGCTAACCCTACCCACTTTGGGCTCCTTATATTGCTTTTGCTTTTTTCTACAACCCTGCAAGTAGCATCCAAATCTGTGTTTCTTAGAGTCTTTTACTACAAGAAAAGGTAGGGGGAAGACAACTTAATCATTTAAATGCATTTGAGCATTATACTTTAAAAGTTATTTCCATTAATATTAAACATCATAAAGCAGAATTCTCTCACTTTATACCTACCAATAATCCAAGACATTTTCCAGCATATTCATTTGCTAGCATCTTTGGTTAGCATGTTCATTTATTGAGTTGAAGTTGACAGAGGCATATTTTTCATACTGCTTGTGCTGACACATTTGTATCCTAGATCCCACCAAAGCCATCTGTCTTGTGGAATTCAGATACATTAGCTCAAGCCTAAGATTGCATATCGTATGCAAAGTCCTATGCCGGCTGCAAGATTTTACCAATGCCTGGGCATTTCTCTCATCTAGACTCCTGTTTCTGATCCTTCTGGGTCCTCACCTGCTTCTCTCTTTCCCACCATCCACATTTAGCATCTGTGTGTGACCATTTACTGAAGATGTGACAGGACCAGGGAAGCAATGTGGCAGACATTCAAAAGCCTTAACATTCCATATTGGGTGTCACTATTTCTAAAAGATGCTTCGGCATCCCTTCTACCAGCAAATTTTGCAGTTTCTTCTTTTCCTATAGATCCAGCCCCAGCTAGGTTCCTTGGTTACTCCCTCCCGCCCTATTCTCCTCCCCACTCCTCTCTGCTTTTCCTTTATACCTGAATTATTTCATGTTTAGTTTAAAACTACTAACCTATCTCTTTGCCTACCAAGCTCCTTACAATCTAGCGCCTAAAGGAGCTTATTGTTTTCTGCATAACAAGACAGTTCTCTGCCTGGAAGACGTCCTCCTGCTGGTTGTGAACATTTGACATTTTCCTCCAACTCTCAGGCTGATAGGGTTCAGATCATTTCCCAGAACTGTAGCACCTTGGCATTTGAGAAAATGACAGAGGCAGAAGGTCACTCTTACCTTCCCTTGACCTTTCTTTGCTGAAGCAGATCATAAAACCCTCATTCACGAGGTGCCCTTCCTGAACCTGGGAGAAGACACGGGGACACAGAGAGGAATCTGAACGCATATGCCTTGCTAAGTTCCCCCAGTTTATTTCCATTAGATCAGATCCTCTTTGACCAATCACACCTCCACAGGACTATCCACTTCGTCAAGCCTAAGCATAAAAATATGCAGGTTTCCCTGTGTCTTTGGATCTTGATTGGCTCATGGCTGTAATCCCAGAACTTTGGGAAGCCAAGGAGGGTGGATCATCTGAGGCCAGAAGTTCAAGACCAGCCTGACCAATACGGTGAAACCCCGTCTCTACTAAAAATACAAAAATTAGTCGGGCATGGTGGCATGCACCTGTAGTCCCAGCTACAGAATTGAGTATTCTGGGCCCTGTTAAGGTGTTCTGAATTCAGACGTTTGATGGTGATGAGGACAAAGGAATGGGTGATGACTATGAGAACGTTCACCTGTTCCTTCCCCAGCCCATTTTCAAAGAATGAGAAAGAGTCCTAGAAGGACAAAACAAAAAGAGAAGGGGTAAGAAATGCTCAGCACTCAATATTTGGGCTTTTATTTTCTGTATATTTAAGTAGAACTTCTTTTCAGCTATGCTCAATACTTTCTTAGGAAGTGTCATTTACTGGAAATAAAAACATCTTCATCAGCTGAAACTGAAAGGGTGATTTTGGTTTTTTTCAATGTAACTGGAATATTTTTGGGAACTGCCAAAATCTTCATGATAACTTTGGATAAAAATCCAAAGATAAAACTTGTATGGAATTTCGTTTGGCTTCGGTATGTGTTATTCAATGTAGTAATTAAAACCTCTTTTAGAAATTATATTCAGAAATGTTTTGTAATTAAAGTGATTTTTCATTTTATCTCATCCTATAAAATGCTTACCATTTTCTAGCTCCATGGCTTAAAATATTTTAAATAAGGTAACCCCTAGTCCCTGCAGTTCTTACCAGTATAAACTTTTATCTTTGTTAAAACCATTTTCTTAACCATTTTCTATCTCCTGTGAAAAAAAATTTTTTGTTGTTTTTTTGAGATGGAGTCTCGCTCTGTGGCCCAGGATGGAGTGCAATGGCACGATCATGTCTCACTGCAACCTCTGCCCCACAGGCTCAAGCAATTCTCCTGCCTCAGTCTACTGAGTAGTTGCGACTACAGGCACGCCACCATGCCTGGCTAATTTTTGTATTTTTAGTAGAGATGGAGTTTCACCAGATTGGTCACGCTGGTCTTGAACTCCTGACCTCGTGATCCACCCACCTCTGCCTCCCAAAGTGCTGGGATTACAGGTGTGAGCCGCAGCACCTCGCCAAATAAAAAAATTTTAAGTAAGATAACCCCTAGTATTCGCAGCTCTCACCAGTATAAACATTTATCTTTGTTAAAACCATAGAAAAAGCAGTATCATTATACTTCCTGTCAAGAGATGTATTTCCATTAAATTTTACTTTTTATGTTTGATTATCAATATTTATCATGTATTTAAGGATTTTTGATAAAATGCAGACTGATAGTAACTATAAAGATAACTCTTAGAGCTTTCTAACTTCAGGAAATGAGATAAATGTTAAGAATTACAATTACATACATATTTTGTTTGGAATAAATACGATGGTGTTACCAACAGAAGTTGTTCAGCCATAAAATGTATTATATTAGGATAAGTCTATGGAGGAATAGACTAGAAATAAGATTCAAGCAGAAAAAAAGAATTACTTTTGTAATGCTAAAGAGCTTATTCACGAATGTTTTCAATTGTTGGATGACAGTAGTATCAACTTATAGATTCTGTAGGATACTCTTAAAAGAGATACAAGTTTTATTTTAACATTTATTTGTTTATTTATTTTTAGAGACAGGGTCTTGCTCTTTCACCCAGGCTGGATTTGCAGTGGCCCAATCATAGCTAATTGCACAGTCAACTTCTCAGGCCCAAGCAATCCTCCCACCTCAGACTCCTGAGTAGCTGGGACCATGGGTATGTGCCACCACAACTGGCTCCTTTTTGTTTTTTTGTAAAGATGGGGCTCTGACTACGTCACCCAAGCTGGGTTCCGACTCCTGGGCTCAGACAATCCTGTTAACTCGGTGCTAGGATTTACAGGCATGAGCCACTGCATCCGGCCTATTTTATTTTTGAATGTCAATATTTGCAACATGCTAGAATTTACATTCTTTGCAACTATTGCAAAATATGTTTCATTATGATGAAAGTTTTAGATGTTGGCTTTAAAATATAGGAGCAAATACATAGTTTTTCAAAATTCTTTAAGGGAGAAGTGAACAAAACATTCGAAACCCAGTGCCTTTATAAAACCCTAGATGCCCCTTCTCACTGGTTCCCCATCTTCCTAAAGTAAAAATAATTTGAATTTTGTGTTATTTACTTTCTTCGTTTTGCAGCTTTATCTCATATGTCTATATATCTAGGCATATATTGTTAAGTTTATCTGTTTTGACCTTTGTATAACTCCTCTGTTACTTGTTGGTTTATTTTTACTCGATATCACATTTGTGAGAGTCATCCACACACAGATATGTTAAAATAGCTTAATCATTTTCACTGCTGTATGATATTCTTTTGCATAAACTATAACCATTTATTTAACAATTATTTGGTCAATTGACATTTGAGTTTCCAGATTTCTAATTTTTTTTTTTTTTTTTTTTTTTGAGACGGAGTTTCACTCTTGTTACCCAGGCTGGAGTGCAATGGCGCGATCTCGGCTCACCGCAACCTCCGCCTCCTGGGTTCAGGCAATTCTCCTGCCTCAGCCTCCTGAGTAGCTGGGACTACAGGCACGTGCCACCACGCCCAGCTAATGTTTTGTATTTTTAGTAGAGACAGGGTTTCACCATGTTGACCAGGATGGTCTCGATCTCTTGACCTCGTGATCCACCCGCCTCGGCCTCCCAAAGTGCTGGGATTACAGGCTTGAGCCACCGCGCCCGGCCTAGATTTCTAGTTTTAATTTTATTATTATTATTTCTATAGTCAGAGTCCCACTGTGTCACCCAGGCTGGAATCATGGCTCACTGCAGCCTCAAACTCTTAGGCTCAAGCGATCCTCCTACCTCATTCTCCTGAGTAGGTGGGACTATAGGTGCACGCCACCACACCCAGCAGAGAGTTTTAGTTTTAAAAAACTAAAACAGGCACACGCCTGTAGTCCCAGCTACTCGGGAGGCTAAGGCAGGAGAATCGCTTGAGCCCGGGAGGCGGAGGTCGCAGTGAGCCGAGACTGCACCACTGTGCTCCAGCCTGGCAACAGAGCGAGACCCTGTCTCAAAAACAAACAAATAAACAAACAAAACAATGATGTCATTGACATTCTTTACTCCTGGTAACCAAGGACAATCATATTTCTGTAGTATATACTCAGAAGTGAATATTACTGGGTCATGGGCTGAATGCAGACAACGTTACAAAATAAGGCCAAATTGTTTTCCAAAGTGATTGTACCAATTTAACCTACCTCTAGCAGAGTGTCAGACTACAGATGTCCACATTCTCACTAACACCTGGTATTGTCAGTCTTTTTGATTTTGGCCAAACTGGAGAGGGTGAGTGGTTTTATTATTTTAAATTTGTATTAATGAAGGCAAACATCTCTTCATTTGTCTCTTGACCATTCATGTGTCTTCTTCTCTGAAATATGCATTCATACCTAGATTATAATTTTTATGTTTTGTCTATTTCCTTATTTTTTTCAGGTCTAGTGCAGTGTAACGGACAAACAAAAAACTGTATATATTCAAGGTGTGCAACCTGATAATTATTTTTTCCTCTTACTTTTGGTTGACATAATAATTACACGTATTTATGAAATAAGAGTGATATCTCCTTTCTTTCCTACTTCCTGTTTTCCCTATTTCTTTTTCTAAATTTTGTATTAGTGGAATATATTTATTATAGTTGATGGACCAATATTGATTCCTTTTTTTTTTTTTTTTTTTTTTTGAGACAGAGTCTTGCTCTCTTGCCCAGGCTGGAGTGCAGTGGCATGATCTCAGCTCACTGCAACACCCGCCTCCCGGATTCAAGCGATTCTCCTGCCTCAGCCTCCCGAGTAGCTGGGACTACAGGTACGAGCCACCAGGCCTGGCTAATTTTTGTATTTTTAGTAGAGATGGGGTTTCACAATGTTGTCCAGGCTCGTCTCCAACTCCTGACCTCAAGTCATCCGTCTGCCTTGGCCTCCCAAAGCGCTGGGATTACAGACATGAGCCACCACGCCCAGGCACGTTGTTTAGTTTTTTGTTTTTAGAGATGGAGCCTTGCTATGTTGCCCAGGCTGGACTCAAGCTCCTGGGCTCAAGCAATCCTCCTGCATCAGCCTCCTGAGTAGCTGGCACTACAGACGTATGCTGGGGAACCCAGTTTCTCCATGTTTTCTCATGGCTCAATAGCTTACTTATTTTTATCACAGAATAATATTTAATAGTATAGATGTGCCACAGTTCACCTACTGAAGGACATCTTGGTTTCTCTGACAGTTAATTTTTGTTTGTTTGTTTGTTTGTTTTTTGAGACAGAGTTTCACTCTTGTTACCCAGGCTGGAGTGCAATGGCGCAATCTCGGCTCACCGCAACCTCCACGTCCTGGGTTCAGGCAATTCTCCTGCCTCAGCCTCCTGAGTAGCTGGGATTACAGGCACGCGCCACCATGCCCAGCTGATTTTTTGTATTTTTAGTAGAGACGGGGTTTCACCATGTTGACCAGGATGGTCTCGATCTCTTGACCTCGTGATCCACCCGCCTCGGCCTCCCAAAGCACTGGGATTACAGGCGTGAGCCACCGCGCCCGGCCTCTGACAGTTAATTTAATGTGTCAACTTGATTAGGCTAAGCGATGCTCAGTTAGCTGGCAAAATATTAATTTCTGAGTGTGTCTGTAAGTGTGTTTCTGGAATAGATTAGCATTTGAAGTGGTACACTAAGCTAAGATCTCCCTCACTAATGCAAGAGGCATCCTCTAATCTGTTAAGGGCCCAAACAGAACAAAAGGGAAAAGGAAAGGCAAATTTGTTCTCTTTTCTTGAGCTGGGGTATCCTTTTTCCTCTGCTCTCAGAAGGGACACCTGGCTCTTGGGCGTTTGGACTTGGACTGGGACCTGTAACATTGGCTCTCTGGTTCTCGGGCTTTTGAGGTTGGACTGAAATGACATCACTGGCTTTTCTGAGCTCCCAGCTTGCAGTGGCAAATTGTGGGATTTTCTAGTCTCCATAAAAACATGAGAGCCATTCCCTCATAATAAATGTCTGGCTGTCTATCATCTATCTATCTATCTATCTATCCATCCATCCATCCTGTTGGTTCTGTTTCTCTGGAGAACCCTGACTGGTACAGTTGCCTAAGATGTTTTTTTGTTTTGTTTTGAGACAGGGTCTCACTCTGTTTCCCAGGCTGGAGTGCAGTGGTGCGATCACGGCTCACTGCAGTCTTAACTTCCCAAGCTAAAGCAATTCTCCCACCTTAGCCTCATGAGTAGCCGGGACTACAGGCGCACACCCCCACACTCAGCTATTTTTTTTTTTTTTTGGTAGAGTCAGGGTCTCGCTATGTAGCCCAGGCTGGTCTCAAACTCCTGGGATCAAGCAATCCACCTGCCTCAGCCTCCCAGAGTGCTAGGATTCTAGGTGGCTCATACCTGCAATCCTAGCACTCTGGGAGGCTGAGGCGGGCGGATTGCCTGAGCCCAGGCCTAACAGATTTTAAAGTCTGGTTTTATATTTAAGTCATTGGCTAATCTGGAATTAATTCTTGGGTATAATATGAGGTAGAGATCACATTTAATTTTTTTCCATATTGATAATCATTTTTACCAGAGCCTTTTAATTTTTTTCCCCTTTTCCCCCATGATCTATAATTCCACTTTGTTCTGTATCAAGTTTACACATTGATCTGTTTCTAAGTTATTATTTTCTTCCACTGTTTGTCTACCCTGAGCTTATATCCCAATGTCTTAATGACTACAAATGTGTTAAGTGTTGGTATCTGGCAGGACGTTCTCTGACATAGTTCTTTAGGACCATAGTAACTGATCTGGGATATTCTTCTTCCACATAAATTCAAGAGCCCAGTTTGTTGATTCCATGAAAAATTCCACTGGGATGTGGTTGGAATTTGTACTGAATCTATTTCTCAATTTGTGGAGAATCAAAATCTTTACGCTATTTCTTTTGCTCTTTTGCTCCATAACTATGATATTTCTCTCCACTTATTCAAATATTTTTTAAGATTTTGAATAGTTTTATTATTTTTTGCATAAATATCTTATAATTCATATTTGATTTATTTTAGAACTTTACATTTTCTGTTGCAATTATGAAAGTTCTCTTTTTTAACATTACTTGTTCTGTTTGTTGCAATTTACTTTTTTTTTTGAGATAATGTCTCACTGTGTCGCTCAGGCTGGAATGACATGGTACAATCAAATCACACTGCAACCTCGAACTTCTGGGTTCAAGCAGTTCTCCCACCTCAGCCTCCTGAGTAGCTAGAACTGCAGGGGCCAAACCACCAGGCCTGGATAATTAAAAAAAAAATTTTTTTTTTTGAGATGGAGTCTTGCTCACCCAGACTGGAGTGCAGTGGTATGATCTCAGTTCATTGCAACCTCCACCCCGCAGGTTCAAGCAATTCCCCTGCCTCAGCCTCCCAAATAGCTTGGATTATAGGCACGTGCCATTGCACCCGGCTAATTTTTGTATTTTTAGTAGAGACGAGGTTTCACCATCTTGGCCAGGCTGGTCTTGTGATTTATCCACCTTGGCCTCCCAAAGTGCTGGGATTACAGGCGTAAGACAATGTGCCTGGCCTTTTTAAAAAAAAATTTTGTAGAGATAGGGTTGTGCTTTGTTGCCCAAGTTGGTCTTGAACTCCTGGCCTCAAGCGATCCTCCTACCTTGGCCTCCCAAAGTGCTGGGCTTACAGGTGTGCACTACCACACTCAGCCTAGACTATTTCTTCTTCTTATCCTGTTAATTATCTAGGCCCTCCAATACTTTTACACAGAATTTGATAAGACATAGTCCCTCTTATAGGAGTGTTTCATAGGGGGAAATAAACATATCCATATTGTACAGTGTGGCAGGATATAGTAACAGTTAGTATACGGACTATGGAAACTAAATAAGGCAGTGTTTAATTCTGCCTTAGAAAACAGGGATCATTTCTGCTCTGTGCTTATTATCGTAGGTTAAAAGTACAAATTAACATTTTAATAATTGAAGTCAGTTATATCAGCATTCACAAGATCTTGCAACAGAGGTAGGAAATTGCTTTTGAAATAAGAAGACAGATATAAAACCAAGAATCATTTTATCTAGTGAATATACACCTACAAAGCTCTTACCCAACATTGTCCCCGGTCCATACAGATAGAATGCTGTGCAGACACTGTCCCTGCTCTTGGTTATTAACTGGGCGGGGGTTGGCAAATCTATTTAAAGACTGAAGAGTCATTGCATCAACTGGTTCTTCCAAGAAAATAACAAACATATGGGACTCAGGTGTAATCTATGACAGAGATGATGGAAATGCCATACTGGTTGAAACTTTTGCTCGTATTGATTTAAAATCTGCCTTTCTGTTGGAGGTTGCAGTGAGCCAAGATTGTACCACTGCACTCCAACCCAGGTGAGAGAGTGAGACTGTTTCAAAAAGATAAAATAACATAAAATAAAACCTGCCTTTCTGAAACTCTTAATGACTATTCCTAGTTTTGCCAAAGAAAAGAAAATGATAAAGTATATTTTCTTCCATTTGACAGTAATTAAAATATGTGAAAAGACATTTTTTTCTCTTTCTCATCTAAGCCTTTGTTTTCCTTGGCTGAACCTCTGTTTTTTTCACGAATGGGGATGTTGAACCCTGTGCTGTCCTAGCCACCCTCCTCCTGAGAGCCCATTGTTTATCTTCGTCTCTCAAGAAAACCATCCTTCAAAACTGAAAATAATCTCCCAAGTGAGAAATAACCAGTGCAGGGTAGATGGAAACTATCATCAGCTATTTGTGGAAGTTAAAAATATCCCTTTTGGGCCGGGCGCGGTGGCTCACGCCTGTGATCCCAGCACTTTGGGAGGCCGAGGCGGGTGGATCACAAGGTCAAGAGATCGAGACCATCCTGGTCAACATGGTGAAACCCCGTCTCTACTAAAACTACAAAAAATCAGCTGGGCATGTTGGCGCATGCCTGTAATCCCAGCTACTCAGGAGGCTGAGGCAGGAGAATTGCCT